>NC_140028.1:16242847-16842847 GCF_963513975.1 Fringilla coelebs | reverse complement strand
ACTTTTCAGAAAAAGTAAGGTAGCATTGTTATTTATAGTAATTTATTGAACAATGCAATTTTGATCTGAAGTTTTAATTACTAACTGCTATAAATACAAATTAACAGAATTTTTATTTTAACTTGCACAACATAATGCTTTCAGTGTTTTTTCTTTACTGCCTTATACTCTGAATTGCTGTTTCACAGCAATGGAACACGATTTCAATGATAGTAGGAATTTTCCCTTTAATAGGTCATCTAGTCAAAACAAAAATCACCGAGTAAAGAGCTAGACATGGAGGACTCTTGGAATGTCCTAGAACTACAGAAAACGCCATCTGATTGTGCCTGCCAGCATCACACAAAGCACACTTAAAAGTCCACTGTTCTTCATATTCAAATCCAGCACACAATTGCATAAATACATCATGTGATGGGTGGGCAGCTGGCTCACAGGTTGGGAACAATGGATTGCAGTGAATGTAGTGACATTGGACTCATGACCTGTCATGAGTGGAATTCCACAGAGCTCCATCTTAGGGTTTCAAGAGGAGAATTTTCTCGATCCTGCAGAAAACATAAGGGGAAAGGTAGCAGCCCCATCTGACCAGGGCCTAAGCTACTAAGACAGGAAAGGCAGAAACTACAGAAGTTGTGGTAGTATCAGGAGCTGAATATAAGCCAAAGAAGCCAATAAAATAATAGAACAGATGCTGCTGGCTCACCAAGGCTTTGGTGTCTAAGGCCAAAATTAAACCAAGTGTGTAAAATCAGTAAAAATGGAATAAATGGCAAAAAAAGTTTAATGGAGGTAAATTGTTTATCCATGAGGAAGGAATGAGGCAAAAAACCCCATCAATAAGGTGAAGTAAAGCCTGTGACTGGGGCTATTTTGAGGTCCCTGGTGAGCAACCCTGATCTGGCCAGCAAAGCCTGGAGAAGAACAACAAACCTGTTCTGATGAGAACAGAGGTGTCTGACTTGATTTTGCAGTCAGGAGACACAGAGTTTTCTACACAATATTGGTGAGGGAGCATCACACTTCATACTCATTTAAGGAACTCAAAGAGAAACATTTACACCAGGTGAAACCCTCACCTTGACAGCTATTTACTAAAACAACCTCCCTCTTTGTTTTGAGATAAAGTTATCTTCTCTGAGTTATTCTCTAAGCTTCATGGGTGTATCACCCTTGTGGATCTCCACTAGGCCTTCTTCCATTATAGGGGTCACATTATGTTCCTAAGGGTTTAGTCCATCACAGGCTGTGTCATCAAACACAGGGCTGTCCATCAAGTATCTCTGTACAGCATCGATGTCCTGATTTACATAAATGTTTTCAGTTTTTCTGGTTCTTGACCCTTTTTTTACCACCCATACACCCTCATATAAAGAATCTGCCTTTATTTACTTTTTTCTCTTTCTATCCCAGCACTGCTTTATCCATATTCAATTTAGTATTTTTGCTATTACCACATGGGTGACAGTGGTGTGCAGCCTTACTGTCAGTTTTCCTGGCAGTGCTGGCCTTGGGCAAACATAATCCCAGCAGGGCTCAGTACTCCCTGAAAGGATCTGTGAGGCTCACACCCTTCCTGTTTCTGTCTTTAAACACTCTTTAATGGCATCTCTGCTTCGTGGCACTGTCTTTAACACCTGGCTGCTTCTCAGACTGCAATTTGTCATGTCTGGCGATTTTTCCTGTGCTTTATCACATCCTGCTCAGTTAACTGCAGCCCAAGGTCAGGTCAGCAGGCCAGTCTCATGCTTGCAACCCTGACAAACACATCAAGAGTTACCATAGGCTGACTCTGAACACACAGAGCACTCACACAGCCACTCATCATTTCCCCTTACTTCTGGATTGAGCAGTGAATAGGGAAGACTAAAACCAAGAAAACTCATGTGTTGAGGTAAAGACAGTGTAGTAAACAAAAGAAAGAGAGACAAATCACCCCCAGCCCCCCACCCCCCCCAAAAAATACCCAAAAAGAAACAACGAAACCCACCAACAAAACAAAACCAAAACACAAAATGATCTAAAGGAAGTAACCTACCTTTGCCATTAGCAGATTGATGTAATGAAATGCAGCTATACTGAATGTCTGAATGTTCCCTGGAAATGCAGCTATACTGAATGTCTGAATGTTCCCTGTTTCTTTTTTTTTTTTTTTTTAATTGCTGAGCATGACGTCATGTGGCCTGGAATATCCCTTAGGCTGTTTAGGATGAGATGTCCCCCCTGTGTCCTTTCCCACTCCTTCTTGTCCACTCCCAGCCTTTTTGCGTGGTACAGAGGCAGAGTGAGAAACTGAGAAAAGCTTGACATTATAATGCTCAGCAATAGTGACAAAACAGATGTGCTAGCAACACTGTTCTCATCACAAATCCAAAACTCTGCACCCTACAGGCTGCCATAAAGAAAGTTATCTCCATCCCAGACACCATATTATTGTTTAAAGAGTGTTGTTTAAACATAACAAAAGCGACAGAAGCCATTGAAAGCACAGAATAAATTAAAAAAAAAGTTTTGTTTCATTTTTTAGGCCTTTCTAAAATTGCTTATAGACAAACTAGACTTAGGAGAAAATTAAGCCTTCAGGAACTGAAAGTGTTGAGACCTATGTACAATGAAGTTCAGCAATGTTTTAAGGGTTTTATAAAACAAACCGGTTAAAAAGCTGTTGTCTGGCTGTCAGCATAAATTATGATTTAGGTGTTTTCCCCTACAATTATAGAAGTGGGAATGAAGTACTCTGATTAATATCAGAGAATTCTAAAAAATATTATTGTTTGTAATTCCTTATTTTAAAATGATTCTATTTTAAACCTGATAGGTTTGCCTATATCAATGATAGTATAGGAACAGCAAACGGACCAAAAATGTCTACCTAAATGTTCTTTAAATATTGGTATTATGTTATTTTGTAGCACCTGAAAAGTTTTAAGCTGACAACATTACAGCTGCAAAGAAAAAGGAAATGGAATTCCTCGGAAGTGTGTTCAGGTTCATATCTACTGGCTTAGTGATCAACATCAACATCCTTCTTGCTTTGTCAGTATTGTAGTGTCAATATATGTGTAGGTAACTGAATTGTATTCTATTCTGGCCATATAAGCAACAGGACTCAACTAAATATTTACTGGTGTATTTTTTGCTGGTAGAATCATTGAACAAAATTAATCTTGACTTTCAGACTCCAGTTTACACTCGTCACTCAAATCTTTGAAAGGTATTAGCTAGATCTATTGCTTTGCACAGGCCAAGTCTCCTGCTGCTTGCACAGCCTTTCCATGTGATTTGTGCTTCACTCCATTTTATTATAGAATTATAGAATATCCTGAGTTGGAAGGGACCCACAACGATCATTGAAGTTCATCCTCTGGCCCTCCACAGCACCACATCAAGAATCACACCATGTGCCAGAGAGCATTGTTCAAATTCTTGAATTCTGTCAGGCTTGGTGCTGGGACTACTTCCCTGGAGAGTTTGTTCTAGTGCCCAACCACCTTCTGGGTGAAAACCCTTTTCAGAATATCTAATCTAAATCTCCCCTCACTCAGCTTCAGGGTGCTCCCTCAGGTCCGGTTACTGGTCACCACATAAAAGAGATCAGTGCCTGCCCCTCTTCATGAGGAAGTTGCAACTGCAATGAGTTTTCCACACAGTCTCTTCTCCAGGCTGAACAATCCAAGTGACCTCAGCCAATCCTTGTATGGCAAAGCAGGGCTAAAATCAGGTGCAGGACCAGCCTTCTGGAATGCTCTTCCTAAAGCATCTCAGGATACCATTGTCTTCTTGGCTGCAAGGGCACTGCTGGCTCATGGACAGTGTGTTGTCCACCAGGACTCTGAGGTCCTTTTTCCCAGAGATGGTCACCAGCCTGTACTGGTGCATGGAGCTATTTCCACCTGTGCAGGACCCTGCCATTGCCTTTGTTGAGCTTCAAAATGTTCCTCTCAGCCCATCTCTCCAGGCTGTCAAGATCCTCCTGCATGGCAGCATAGCATTCTAGGGAATTGGTCACTCCTACCATTTTTATTATTTAGCCAAGACTATAAACATGAACCCATCCAACATTTTTTTTTTCCCCCCAAAGGAATTCACTATACTATTCATAAGAAGTTTTCTGTACTTACAATTACTTTAATTGAAATTCTTGGTGTCTCTTGCTGGTCTATCATTATAAAAATAAAATTGTAAAATTTAACCATAAAGTTTGAAATATAGTTATATACCATAGCTAATATTTCTTTGAAATGTTACCTCCAAAATTGACCAAGCCACACATCTACCATAGGAAAAAACAAACAAACAAATGGAAAATCCTCAACCAAAACCAAACCAAAAAACCAACAAAACAAACAAGCAAACAAAAACTCAAATCCACAAAAAAAAAACCCAACCCCAACCTAAAATAAAAGAGAAAGAAAAAGAGGGGAGGGGATGAATCACTCATACTTCCCAAACAAGTGGCTGCAAATAAATTTGTTTTAATTAGGGAAATTTCAATAAATATAGAAGTAATATGAATTAAGGTAGAATGTTTCTATGCTATAGGCTTTATCCCACATGTATTGAGAATTATTAATTCAACATCTACAAACCTAATAATTCTGAATCTCAGACTATTATCCTAGTTTATGCTGAGAAATAAAATTTCAAACTGTCTTCCCAGTCTCTTTGCCACAACAACTAATCTGAGCAGAGCAAGGGCACAGTTAGCATTTGCTTAATCTCTGTATCTGTAAGGAAACTGGACAAAAGGAAAAATGGAACCATGATTTTTCCTTTCTCCTTCTCTCCAAGTCCCATGTGGTGTTCAGTGTTGCTGAGACAGCATTTGGCATTGTTCAGAGCTAGTAACAAATTGCTAACCTCTGGGAGTAATGAGAGAATAGGGAGAAAATCATGCCTTTGTGAGAGAATAATATCTTTTCTTGATGCTTCCTGAGGCAAGGCAGCTATATGCTTCTTTTTAAATGGAACTGCAAAGAAAGAGACAAGCTACCTCCAAAGGAATAAAATACTAGTTTTGTTCAGGCTTTTGCATTCTTTTTTTCTTGGAAGAAAATAAATTTTTTTAAAGTCTTCCTTAATATTTGAATAGAATTGTACAATGCATGGATGAGTGTGCTGTAAATTTCTGAATCATTTAGACTGGTAATAACGTTGTTGCTGACATTACCATGATACCATATCCCCTTACATGATGACAACCTGCAAGGATAATGTTGATTATTAAGTAGACTAATCAGACTTTGCTTATGGTTTGCATATGACCTGCATGAAATTTGGATATGCCAGTTCATAGCTGTGCTCTTTTTGGCATCACAGGGGATATCTTTGCTTATGCTTACCCTGAACATCTTTTGAGATCATATGATCTCATTTGAATTCACCTGGATGGACTCAGCATACTAGGAAGACTCAGACTAGGAAGACTCCAGTTTTTTTCTGTTTTCCCTAGGTAGAACACAAAGAAATCTGTGGCCAAACATATTTCAATGCCACCATGTATGGTTCAAAAAGTGCAAGTCATGGCAAAATATTTGAATCTGCTTTAATTCAACCAGAGCAGTTCACTCAACTCTAACAGATATCCTTTAAAGCACTGATTAATACGAAAGCCTAGAAGAGATATAATTTTAAGAAGAAATGTCATGCAGGCAAAGGATTTCCCCCCTTGTTTTAGTGTGCTTGTGACTTCAATTAATTCTAACAACTCAAACCAAGTACCTTGCATTTGGACTTTTCCTGCATTACAACAGCTGTTGAACTTCTCTTTCTAATGTATGACAGAGAAGTCCTTTTAGTATGCAGTTACAGTAAATTGAAACATGCATTTAGCATTTTAAGCCTGTAGCAAGTCATTCTTTCTACACGGCAGCTCACCAATTGAATATTAATATAATGCTTGGCAATTCAGAAACACATGGTGAATTTCCTTTGTCTGTAAAAGTCTGTTTAACAACTATTTAATATTCAGGCAAAGAGCTTGAATTCTATACGTGCACTTACCCTTAGAGTATGAATGACTTATTAGCAAGACGCAGTGGCATTTGATACCTTTACATCCATTTTTAAAGAATGTTGCAAGTTACTGCTGTGAGATTTTTACACTATTTATAATCAGACTTATATTTCAAAATGGTAAAACAGCCTGTAGCTCATACATTTATATGATACTCATATTGAAACCTTAAACATATTACAGAAAAATAAAATATTTTCAGTTCTTGCTTTGCACTGGAATTACTGATGGTTTTTCTGTATTTCTGCATGAAGTTTTTGCATTTACCTTTCCTTGAATTAAAACTCATATCTTGTAAATATACCAGATTCAGAGATAGATTCTACTAACAATTAAACAGGTCTGGAAAGTTGAGCCAGACTCACAAGTCTGTATTTTTATATTCTTCTCTTTTGCCCATTCTTACACCTTCTTCTCTCTTGCTCAATCTTGTCCTTTCTTTTTTTCTGTTCCTTAAAATTCAAAATTAAATTAGAGGATGATATATTCACTGGTCCAAATTAGAGCAGTCAGAATGTTATTTGGAACTATTTTTTTTTTTAAATCTCTTCTCCTTTATTTAAATAATTACTGTCAATAATTTTAATAAGATTTGCATTTTAACCAAAGGCGGTGACTTTAAAACTTTATGAGTGCAGTGAATATAGTCCATGGTTGCCATCCCTTACAAAGTATCTTCACATCAGAAGAGAGCCTTCTGAAATTGCACATCTTCTTTCTTCTTCCTGTTCTCCTCTGATTTTATTGCATAATTTTTCTTTCTTATCTCATGTGTCTAACATATAGCTGAATCACAAACTCATCCTCATTAAAAGAAATCATAAGAAAGAGAACCATCATAGCAGTTCCTTTGCTGTTGATTATTTCTGTTGTATAAATCACCCTCTACTTTGCATTTCTAGTCCATAAAAGTGAAAACCAGAAGTAATTAAATTTTTCACACTGTGTTCATGTACCCTGTTGTACAGTTACTTTCCATCATCAGATGTCCACAGGCAGTTTGGTGATGAGGTTTAGGAGGGAGGTACCACACCAGATTTGCTGTGCTAGATCTGCACAAGAGCAAGCTTACCACAAACCATCATTAAACAGCTAGTCAATCAGGCGATGACACCTTTAGTATAGATGTGGAAGAATAGAAACAAATCTATAGGTTCATGCAGTATTTTAATACTGAATATAACTTGTTTGTTCCACTTCCAGTTAACGTTAAAATACATGTGTGGTGTTGGCAGAATTATTGGAGAAGTGTAGAAAGAGATTTTATTCCATTAATTATTTGTCATACTCACTGCTCTTTGTTTTCTCATGTAAACTCTACTCTATGCCATTGCATGCCTTTCTGGCAATATTTGAGTTTGCTCTTTGGTACAAAATATTTCAGTGAAGTGAAAAATATTTTTTTTAAAGGGGAAATTTCTACCATATTATGAATCATGTTTTATATTTATTGCAAATATTTAAAATTTGAATATATTTTTTAAAGAAAAGAGTCCCTGTGCATGCATTTCCTTTTACAAAGACCTTTGTTTTATATGTTTGAAACATACTAGAGACCTACCTTTCATTTTAAAACTTTCTGATGAAGGCTCTTCTTGAGAGATGTAGTCTATCTCTTTTCTGAAATGGGTATTACATTTTGATAAAGTTTTTAATAAGCTTCTTCTGAAGCTTCCGTTTGGTTGAATGACATTTAGAGTATAGAATAAGAAGAAAAGAAATAAGACAGAACTGAATGTAGGCTTACAACTTTAGTTACATATTATGACAAAAGAAATACTTTGAATATGATTTTAGAATTCTAAAAAACTCCCTTGACAAAAATTGAACTGAAATATACTTTCTCTTTAACCTGTTTCAGTTTGAAGTGAAATTCTAAGGGGTAAGTTGTTCTTTCTCTCAGGTTACTGTGCAAAGACAGCCTATTTTTCTCTCAGAAATAACCATGACATAAGCAACATTAAAATAATTCAAAAAGTACCAGGAGAAGCTACCTGGTACCCTGTAAGTGAACCACATAATTTATCTTTTCTAATACTGACAACTCATGAAAAATACAGTTTCTAAGGAAACTGTCCACATTTTCTTGTTTAAGTAGCTAAAAAATATTATAAGTAAAACAATGCTTGTGTGAGAACATACTGCAACAGTCTTGTTCTAATGCCCATATTTGGCAAGAAATTTAAATAATGTTATAGGTGCAGAAAACTGCAACATCAAGTATTTGGCTGTGGAAACATAATTTCTAACACAAATATAAGAAATCAATCCATTTATTTTATTGAACAGAAATTTATTCAGCTATTGAGCAGCTAATACATATGTAGCAAGGAAATACCTTACTGTAAATTGTCAGTTTAATCAAGTGAAGGAGCCCAAGGTTAAAATTAGAAAAATGAAAAATAGATATACAGACATATTTTTAACCCTAGTAATAGTTAACATCTGGAATGCTGAAGGTAGTGGAGAAGAGTGAATGGGTCTGTGTGGAAGGACCAAGCTGTGCCTCTATGTCTCCCTTTAGTGTATGGGATCAGCTGGCTGAGGTCAACAGTAGGAGGTTCCACGAGGTGAAGTCCTGGTCCTGCACTTGGGTCACAGCAACACCATGAAGAGCTACAGGCTGGGGGAAGAGTAGCTGGAAAGCTTCTCTGCAGAAAAGGACCTGGGCTGCTGGTTGGCAGTGACTGAACATAAGCCAGCAGTAGGCCCAGGTGGCCAAGAAAGCCAATGGTGTCCTGGACTGTATCCCAGCAGGACCAGGGCAGTGATTGTCCCCCCATACTTGTCACTGGTGAGGCTGCACCTGGAGTACTGAGTCTGATTTTGGGACTCTCATTTCAAATGAGAAATTGAAGTGCTGGATCATATCCAGAGAAAGGCAGTGAAGGTGGTGACCAGTCTAGAGGTAAGTGGGAAAGACCAGACCTAAGCAGGTTTTTGTTTCAGTCTATCTGTCACAGCAGCAAAAATGTGATCAGAGGAGAGGATCCCATGGAAGTGGAGCAGTGCTGTTTTGAACCAGCTTCCTGTTCTACTTTGAGATTTGTGTTCAATCATGTTTCCCTATCCCAACTCAGTTGCTGGAGGAGGGCTGATTGTGCATATGTGAGCAAAAAGTAGAAAAAATCTAGTTTACATAATAGATGTGCACCAGTTTAACTATGAAAGGAAGAGGGTTAGGACCCCTCACTCTCTTTTCCCTCTCTTTCTCTTTCACCACATCTCTGGACCATGCTCATAGCAGGATGAATGTGGTATCTAAGGACTGGTGATAGTCTTTGTTCTCTCTCTCCTTTTTCTATCTTTATTTCCTCTTCTGTGGCTTTGACTGTCCAAAACACAGATGTTGTATTCTACCTTATACTCTGTACTGAATTTTAGTCTGGATGGGGAGAGCTTGTGTGTTGCGGCTTGTCATCCAACACCTTTGAGAAGTTGTGTTGTGGGAGTTGAGAACTTATAGAAATGTACTATACAAAGTCTAAGGGCTTGTTAGCCTCCACTTTTTACAAAGGATATTGGGAAGTTAAGGTGTTTGCAAACACCTTTGAGGCTACATAGAGGGCTAGTTGCCAGAGGTAAAGTAACTACAATAAAAGTGCAAGAGTTCCCTGACACAGGGTCTGGTGTCTTTGTTCAGCTTGATGAGAACTTGCAATAAACATCATGCCCCCAGATCATAACAGTAAGTCCTATGAGGAGCAGCTGAGTGAGATGAGTTTGTTTAGTCTGGAGAAATGGAGGCTCAGGAGGTCACTTTATTGGTTTCTGTAGTTCTCTGACTGGAGGCTGTAGCCAGGTGGGGGTTGGTTTCTTCTCTGACACAACAAGTGATAAGACAAGAAGAAATGGCCTCAAGTTGTGCCAGGGGAAGTTTAAATTGGATATTAGGAAGAATTTCTTCATGGAAAGTGTTTTTAGGCACTGGAACAGGCTTCCCAGGGAGGTAAAGGAGTCATCATCACCAGAAGTCTTGAAAAATGACTGGATGTGGTGCTTAGTACCACGGTCTAGTTGACAAGGTGATGATCAGTCAAAGGTTTGACTCAATGGTATTTTCCAACTTAAAAAATCCTGTGACTGTATTGTGTGAAATGAGATTTGACAGAGTTAACTTTTATGCTAATGAGTTAATTCCTTTATTTACAATCATGTCTCATGCTTTTAGATTCCTAGACCATAATTGTCTCTCAATAAATTGCCAATATTATTGGTATGCTGGAAATCAAAAATGAAGGCATGAGGGATATAGCATCCTCTGCATGTGAGCTTCTCTAGGATGTTCTCCTGTAGGGAGGTGTCAATAACCCTTCAGCTACTCTTGGGCATTGGTTGTTTCAGATCAGACTGCTTTTTATTTATTTTCCCCATCTTTCTTTTATACACGTAATGTAGAATTGTGTTTCACATATGAACCTTGATACATCTCACCATGCTTTTTTTCACTTGAAATTGCATTTCTGCAATCTCTGTGAGACCACTAAGAAGCCAAAACTAATCAGAATTTATCTCCCCTTATTAAAATCTCTCCGAATATAATAGTGGCACCACATAACCTTTGAGATCCTACGTGTTGGTGGGTAGTAGGCAGAGTGGTTCCATTTCCTAGCATGGTTTATAAATTTAGAAGGATGTTATTTGAGAGTCTGTCTCCACAGAAGTTAAAATACAAGGGCACTGTCAAAATACTGGTTCTTAAAAAGTAAGGAAGGGTGACCAAATATATTACTGAATATTGTATATAATATTAGTGTCTCATCCTTCATTCTTGAGGTTGTAACTGAGATAATGTTTCATTTCTGCTATTAAGCTTATGCACATTTTCAAGGTACGCGGTAAAATCCTTTAGTCTCTAATTTTTATCTGAAACTATCTGAAGAATATAAGCTCTGTGTATCATATGAGAAATCAACAAAATATCATCATATCATAAATCAACAAAAGTGTTAGTGAATAAACAGTATTAGCCTCTCTAATGGAAAATATTTAGGTATTTAATATGTCCACTTCAGTTTTTATTGGAAATGTGAAAACCTGAAACTTCTAAGAATTCACTATAAGCTGCAAAGATATTTAAAGAAAGAGACATTTAGTTGTTATGCCAATACAGTTAGATCTAATCTGTTTGTCAGCAATTCCATTGCAAGTAATTGTCTTTCCAGAGACCTAGAACATAATGGTAAAATTATGTTTGAGAATTTGATGCATGTCTTTTTAAAGGAAAACACTAATGTGCTCACAGTATGTAAAAACCCCTTTTTTTAATATCTTCCTACTCTTCAGCAGTTCGTACCATTTTAGCTTGAAATATTATCATATTAGATAAGGACAAAACTCCTCTTACAAACATGTACTGTTTGTATAGTCATCATCTTAAAACCTGTGTTATATTTTGATTATTTCAGTAAAAATTAGATGGCCAAATGGACACGCCCTAAACTATCCCTTTACAGCCTTTATAGGACTTAGCATCTTCTGGAGATCACCAGAAGTCATGATCTATACTGTAGGTCTTCAGCGCTGCATATGAGAACTGTGCTGGATTCAAGTCATCTGGACAGCAGAAAATATCATAAGGAACTTAAAAACCAAGAGGTACAGTCAAAGATGTAATAAAGTCCCTTCAGACACAGAAGAAAACGTGTGTGAAACGTATCATCTTAACCCATCAAACACAGAGCAAAGCCTTCCATGCAGATCAGTGTTGCAGGACTCAGGAAGGGCTGTGGCTGCAGTTTGCTGGGCAGAACTGCAGATGTTGAATGAAGGTTGTTTCCTGCAGCATCAGCAACAGAAGGAGCTGCTCTGCTCCCCCTTGCAGTTGTGGGCAGGCTGGCAGCAATGCTGTAACAGGGATGGGGTAGTTAACATGAGGAACTGAGCAACTTCAAGTGCAGAAAGTTTCATTTCGAGCACACATGGACAATAAACTTCAGGTCTCTCCCCCCAGGAAGAAGACGGGAGAAGATATTCCACTGCAACACATTCCCATAACAAAAAGAGATGGCAAACACAGCTTTCAATGTCCACAGCAGCCCTAAGTTTGAAAAAGACTACCATCTAGTCTGGGGCCTCAGGCAAATCTGAACTTCACAGCTGAGATGTGGCTAAAAGGATCCATGAATTGGGTGACATTCCAGACAATAATCAGGAATACTCTGATAAGTATTTTATTAAGATAAAATGAGGACTTTATTAAGATACAAATGCAAAAGTTAATAGTGGCAAAGATTTGAGAAGATTATGATTTCTTTTACTGGAAAATGATCTGATAAAGATCTGAAAGAAAAACTACAGTTATCTGTTAAAAGAGAAAAACTATAAGGAATGTCAAGAGTGGGCAGTATGCAGTGACAAACTGACTGGTTGGATGGCCCCTCCTGCCTCTAACATCTCCACTTTTGGTACTCCTTGGTGGTGTTTGCACCACTGCTGTAATCATTAAATCTGCTCCTCATGCACTGAGTACTACCTATAAAGCATAGACATACTACCCTCAGTACATGAATATAAGCAAGTCCATAGATTTTTCCAAAGAATTAGAACTTTTATACCTATCCTGAAGTATGAACTGAGCTTGATACTTATACAAAAGAAATCAAAGACAGTTTGAATAAGGGTAAGGGACTGTCAGCATTAAGAAAAGTGTTTGGAAAATTGGAATAGTAACTGGAAATCATCCAATTGCTTTAGTCCATGTCGTATTTTTATAGGTTGCTCAATATGAAGTATCTATAAAACTACAAATTTACAGGAAGTTGTTGCCACATCTAATTGGTTACTGGATCCGTTTATTTCAAGAAATGTTTCTTGTGTATTTTTACCTTTTAAAATGACTCTCTGTTAATGAAACAAATATAATTCTGTCAGTCTTGAAATAATTCCCACAGCACACCATTATGATTAGTTTCACTTTCACACCAGCGCTGCCAATTTTTTAAAACAGTTCTTCATTAATAACACTGCCTAGTATGAGCTGCCAAAAACTATTTAATGTGTGATATGAAAAATCTGGCATTATGTAGGTGCCTAGTGAGAGCCAGTAGTGTCAGATTTTCATATTTCCTCCAATGGATTTGTCTGAAATGAACTCCATGTATTCTCACAGTGTGTTTTCTGTTAAAATAAAATTGCTGCGTTTCATTATTTAATTTGCACATTTATGAAGTCAGAATGATACAATCAGTATTCCCTTAATCAAATTTTTTGCATGATATTCACATACAAAGAATAATTTCCTTGATTTCAGTGCCAATACATGAATATATATTTTTTTTAATTCCTATTGAGCCCTTAGGCAGTATACCTCTTCAGCTTAAGGAAATTCATACTGTCATTTTCCTAGCCTACATGTGCTGCTCCACACCAACACTACATTTTTTGCAGCTAGAAACCTTTCCTGATGACTCTCTTCAGCAGTATGACTTATTTGCTTACTCTGGCTCTCACTCCTCTAAAATTAGATGGTGAGCTTTTCATTTCATGGACCATGTCTTTTTATCTGTTCCATAAAGCTTACATGACATTTATGGGATCAATATAAATTAATAATAATAATAAACATTTTATACTCTACTGATATGCATTTAGGTGTTAGAACTGTGAAATGCTTCCTTCAGTCAAGGCACATGTCAAGGTGCAGGTGTGCCAGGGCACAAGGGCTCGGGTGTCCCCAGCACCTGGGGAGGGAGGGGCTCCATGGGGCAGCGGGGCTGGCTCTGGCAGCCAGGACTGTCCTGCCATCCCAAGCAGAGAGAGGTGGGCTGGGGGGCAGCCAGAGCATCACGAGCCCTACCCCCTCAACTTCCAGAGCTAATTCACATCTCATGTTTAAAACCCAAATTTTATTTGGATGCAAGACTAATTCTAAATAGCAGGCAGAACAAGATACTGAAATAATGGAAGTTTAGTTTTAAATTTGAAACTTTTAATTTGCATGTACATGTCCTTTGCAGTGAGATAAATAACCTTTTTTTAATTTGCCTTAATATAAACCAGAATTTTATTCTATCATCATACATACACCTCTGTGTTTGTGCCTTAAAGGATTTTGTCTTTCATTTAAGGCTCAAATTCATCTGCAACACTAAATAGTCATCATTTTCTTGGGTAATATATGGACATAAGAAGTCAGGTGTCAGAGTCTGGGATAGTTTTTCCTCAGAAGAGTTCCAGAGCTCTCTCTCACAGGCAGAAAATAGACAGGAAAAAAGAATGTTTTAATTGAGTATGAGCGTATCAGTATCAATATCATTAATCTCATTATTTTATCTGTAACGATATGTAAGTAGCTGGCTGAGTTTTCAGACCTGAAAGGTAGTTTAGACTTGTTTTATGAATACTTTCAAACCACTTCTGGCAAAAAGACAAAATGTAACAGCTTCTACCACCTAAAGTAAGCACATCAATATTTGTTGGTATGAGAATATCCATTAAGTTAAACTATTTTGAGTCTTACTCATTGTATTTTGTCATTTAGTGCTAACAATACTTGAGAAAGCATTAAACTATTTATAAGGTCTCACAAATAATTTCTTTTTATTACAATATTATCATCTCCAAATTCTCTGATGTTAATTGCAAATATGTAATAAATATATACTCCTGTAAAATGTATGAGAAATGAATCCCATTTGTTCTATATTAAATCATAGAACATGGAAAGATAGCAAGGATGATGTTTTATTATCTGCAAAGAGACATATAGGTGTTTTAACTCTAGGTATATAATGTACACTGCCTGACCTCAAGCAGCCTGACACCAAAGCCCTCAAGGGTGGTAGGTTATTGTGATGCCTCCCAAGCTCACAAAGAAGATTTAAATGTCTCAAATGTCACCTGTTACCTCCATTTAGGAAAATCAATCCCACTCTAAATTTTAAATTTGCCACACGATTTTAGATATTTGCAATGCAGATAGCAAGGATGAGAAAGTCACTAGGTTACATGTATAGTCAAAGGAGGGATCCTTACATGAGGTTTTATGTGGTCATTTTAGGATAAGACTTAGTCTTCAGTGAGTCCCTACTCTTCCCCCTCGACCATAAAATGGTGCTATGATAATTGCTAAGTTGAGAAGGTGATGCTGTAGATTTCTGCAGTGGATCAGAAGAATTCCATCAAAGTGCTATTGCACTGGGTCTTTGCATGTCTCAGCCCCATAATAGTTTATCCTCAATACCGTTTTTCCCCATTTTTCAAGAGCTGAACACTGCCTTTCATTGCATTGGTAAATCAACAGCTTTATGCTCTCTAAATCTGTCCTTCAGTTGAAGCTGTTATATGGAGAACTGAGTTTTGCAACATAGTTAATGCTATGAATTAAAGCCAATTAAAATATGGTGGTTCATAAACAGACATGTTTACATTGAAGAAACATACCTTTGGTGCCAAATAAGAACAAACTATTTTTAACCCTTAAGGAAAATATATATGATGATATCTTATATAAGATATATGACTAAACTTGTTCTCTGTTAATAGATCCTAACTGGAACTGAAATTAAAAGCCTTTTGCCCTGAGCTCAAATGTTTGTGTCAGGTGAAAATCCTATCTCATTTAGACAGAGGTGACAGAGTTTAGTGTGTATCAAAATCAGGTGACCGCTGAGCAGGGAATGATTGGCATCTGACTCCAAGGCTTTGGGATGCTGAACACTTGCTTTATTAGAACTATACTATATTACATTACCACTATATTAAAGAGAGATACTGTACTATACTACACTACATCATACTTACTACTAACTAGAAAACTAGTGACTGTCTGCCGACCGACAGTCCACACAGCTTGGACCTGGCAGGCTAATTAACATAAACAATCTCCACCAGAATACTGTTACCAAATTCCTCCAGGTAAACAATATTCCTAACACATCCACATGTGCAAAACACTAGGAACAGCAGGCAGAGATAGAAATTGTTTTCCCTCTGTACTTCTCCAGGAAAAAAACTGAGAGAGAGAATTATGTCTCTGTGTTCAGAGAATGTGAATGCCACAAGTCTGGAAGCAAAAAAAAAAAAAAAAATCCCAAACCATTCTTTGTTATTTTGCAATATTTTTGTAGTCTTCCTTGTGACAACTCATTGTAGTCTTCATTGTATAAACTCATCCTAATTCTGCCTAGCTGGTATGGATCTGGAATGAGACCGCTTTATCTGCCAACATCAGTTATTGATGACTGGAGTCTCTAGGGTGATGGTTTTACAAAACTGTAGTTATTTAATTTGAACTCACATTTCTACTTAAAAGATAAGGCTGTGATATATTTTGTTCACAATAAAGACATTAATTAAATGTCTAAGCAAGTGTAAAATTTTTAGAATTGACCAACTCTTTGAATATTTACCAAACAGTTAAAATTCATCAGTTTACTAGATTAGTTGAAAAATAAAATAATCTGTATGCCATAATTTTTTGTCTTTAATTGTGGGTAATTATTCCTTAAATAACCACTTCTAAGTGTTTAAATATTAAAAGTGTACCTCTAGTTCTAATTTTTTTCTCTTTTTTAAAAATCTCCTAAAATGACACTTTTTATATCAAAGGACTGGCCTTGTAGTGTATTCAGAATCACAGCTCCTGACTGTAGTCATGAAAATAAGTTTTTGTGTTGTACTTGCTGTTAGCACGGCTTTGCCAATAAAGTAGAAGAGAAAGTTAATTGGAATTTGCTGCATTTTCTTAATCATGTGCATCACTTCCCCTACTTACTGAGAGCAATAACATCTCAGAGGTGTTCTTTAAAAGCACAGTCTACACAAAGGGGTAACACTGTTATGGATATTAATGCAGGACATGAATTGAAATGTCATTAAAACAAATAAGTAGAAGAGAAGCCAGCCTGAATCTTCGGGAGGCCAAATTTGCATGTTTTGTTTGAAAAGTAGCACATTGTTTTTGTGAACCATACTTTTTTTAAATCACTGGAAAAAATGGTAGCTTTAAGTCTCCAACATTGCTCAAGGAAACACATTTCATTAGACTAGAACCACATACTGTGTTCTTCCTTCAGGCAGAGATGGTGTTTTATTTTGCCACCTCCAAATATCATTTGGTGTGAAATTTACTGTAATTGTTACCCCAAAGTGGTGTGTATTTGCCTCCCCCCACACCCCAAGCTGAGCCAGAGATGGCACTCACATTGGAAGAGGAATTCTCAGAAAAGCATAGAGATACCTCTAAAGAACTCCTTCCCTCCCTCCTGCAGTAGAATGGGGGAGAGAATTGGGAAAAAAATCTCAGATTCTTGGGTTGAGATAAAGACCTCTGAATTGGACAGAAAAGGAAGGGTATTATTATTATTATTATTATTTTTATTTTTTTTATTATTACAACAACAGCAAGTGCTGTCCAAATGCAACTGCTCACCTCTCACTGATTGATGCACAGCCACTTTCTGAGCAGTGTTTCCTGTCCAATTTTTTCCAGAGCTTATAAGATGAGCATGATAATATATGGCAGAGAATATCCCTTTTTCCAGCTGTGGTTAGCTGTCCTGGCTGTGTCCTCTCCAAGATGCTTGTGGTCTCTCAGCTTCCTTACCGGTTGGAAAGACCTTAAGAGTGTAAGCACTGCTTAGCAACAACTGAAACATCAGTGTGTTATCAACCTTATTTTCACACTAAATCCAAAGATCAGGACTGTATCAGCTACCAGGAAGAAACTTAACTCTATCCCAGATGAAACCAGGACACGAGGTTAAATTACCTGCTCAGGTTCCCTCATCAGCAGCCCTTACAGAGAGACAGAATTCTATAAACACATTCATCATAAAACTTCCACTAACTGCAGAATGATTTGGTCTTTAGAGATGTCTGTCTATTCCTGATAACTATCTAGTTATATTATCATCATATTTGAATAAAATGATATGAAATTAGTCCAAATATCACAGACTATCCAATAAATGATACCTAGCTCCTATACAAACAATAAGGTATTTCTGACTAAATTTTAAATGCTTCTATATATCTCTCTTTCTTTGTGAGAGGATGATTGTTCCATTGCAGGGATTATTCCATTAAAACAGTTGTTGAATAACAAAGTGAAGATGATCAGCAACAATAAATGAGGACAAAAAATTAATTATTTCCAGGGGTTTGCCTTCTAAAATATTTTACTTGCATCTTGTACTTTGTTTATGTAGGCTGTGCGCTAAAAGCTCATCTATAAATTCACAGAGGAGCAGGGAAACCCAAATAACACCCTGGTAGACTATTACCAGGCCCAAAACAGGAACCATAAGCCTAAAAGATAATAAGGCTTATCATCTTAAATTCATAGTGCCACAAAGGCACTAAGGCAGAGAGGACTCTGAGTCTCAGAGGACTCTGAGGACTCAGAGAAAGAGACACCCTGCTTGAGTGCCTTCCAGGACAGCCCCAGGACTGCCTCAGCCCTTCTGACTGGGTACGAAAGCCATCCTGATCAGTCAATGCCAGACAGGTTACAGGATGCAGGGAAGAGCACTTTTGAAATGTTATTATGGGAATGTTTAGGGAGGGGCCAAAGGCAGATGAAGGAATATATTTGGATGATTTGGAGAGGGATAATATGGGAAAAGAGAGGATAAGGGGGTAAAAAGAGCCAGACATATATAAAGATTTTGGTGGCAAATACACTTTTCTGACCATAAGACATACCTGATCTGCACAGTCAGACCCATCTTACAACTGGATTATTTTCTAACTCCTTCTGGCTGAAGGGCTTTCTGTCCTGTGTGCATGTGTGTATATGGGGGCATGAGTGTGACAACTGGAATCAGACCATGGGCCAGAGGGTCTCTGTGCTTGCAGGACCAGCCAGTGGAGAGAGTGAAGGAAGGGACTGCAAGCAGCAGGAATTGTAGAGGTACAGTGTGTCATAGGGGTCCATGTGGCTAGGGTGTCAGGAACTGCAGCAGGAATTTAGATGTACAGTGTGTCATAGGGGTCCATGTGGCTAGGGTGTCAGGAACTGCAGCAGGAATTGTAGAGGTACAGTGTGTCATAGGGGTCCATGTGGCTAGGGTGTCAGGAACTGCAGCAAGGGAGTCCTGGGTGTCAGCAGCTGGGTTGGGAGGAGTCCAAACTGTACATACTCTGTGCATTCTCACTAGGGGACCTCCACCTCCTCGGCCAGAGAGGGAAGAAGCATGAGGGCGTTTGTGCAATGCTCGGTGTGTCTGTTGGTTACCAGGGTGGCCATGTGTGTAGGTATGTATGTGGTACATGTATGAGCTCTCTGTGCACACAGGCCTTCTGGAAACAAACCTTCAGCCTCACCACTTACCCAGCCAGAGGTGATGGAGATGAGGCAACCAACACCCCTCTTGAGCTTTAGTGTTTAAGGACTATTGTTTTTTCCTTAAGAACTTTTGAAATGTTATTAAGTGGTATGAATTAATGTCCAGTTAATGTGATACTATATAATTAGTTTAGACAGCAGGAGATGGCTATGAACTTAGGAAAGCCAATGCTTATCCATGAACCAGTAACTTCATGGATCTGCTCAGAACAGTGTATGGTTTAGTAAATACTTCATGTCATAAACTGGCGAATGCTTTGATTGAGAAACATCTTTAAGAGCAGCATAACAAACATAGGTAGCATTACACTCATAAGACCCCTTCTTATTTGGAAGAGACAAAACAGACTAAAGCATTTATATGCTTTTGTAGAAAACAAGTTTGATTCAAATAACTCAAATAATTCATTGCTGAATTATTTGTTTCATGTCATTAACCAATGAAATTTTAAATAGTGTAAATTAAAAGAACCAAAGATGGGGACTACACTTTTCCCTTTGCTGCCATTTTTCACATTTTTCCCTTTTCTACTATTTTTAACAGAACTATAGATAGTTACACAGCATAGGATCAGTGATTCAGAGAATCAGAGAATGGTTTGAGTGGGAAAGGATGTTAAAGGATGTTAAAGACCATCTAGTTCCACTCCCTCTGATGTGGACAGGGACACCTTTCACTAGACCAGGTTGCTCAGGTCTCCATCCAGTCTGGCCTAAATACTTCCAAGGATGGAGCATCCACAAATTCTCTTGGCAACCCGTCCAGTGCCTCACCACCCTCACAGTAGAGAATTTCTAACTAGTATCTAACCCAAACCTACTCTTTTTCAGTTTGAAGACATTCCCCCCTCATCCTATCCCTACAAACTCTTGTAAAAAGCTCTCCATCTTTTTTGTAGGCTCTCTTCAGGTATTGGAAGGCCATAACCAGTGATCCTTAAGCCTTTTCTTTTCCAGGCTGAACAAACCCCATGATTTGTGTTGGAAAGGACAGTCAAGATCGCGCCATGGGATTTAAATACAATCCTCCTGCCAAGGTCAAGGACACCTTTCATTACACCAACACTCTCAAAGCTCCCTTCAGCTTGGCCTTTGAAGACTTACAGGGATGGGACTACCACAGCTTTTCTGGGGAACCTGTATGAGCGCTTCACTGCCCTCATAGCATCATCATCTTTGGCAGCTCTGGTCATCTTCTCATTGATCTTTGGTACTCAAGAAAATTGGTGTGTGAAGCATTCGCTGTGCAAGCAACTATTAGTCCTCTACTTCTGACTGTGACCCTAGATAGGCATGATGGGCAAATCTCTTGGAAAGAGATTTCATTATTCTGTATAGTGTGGTAGGAGCATAATTATGCTTCAAAATTACCTTAAATGCCCAAGCTGAATTCCAGCTACAGCGAAGATTCAAGTATCCAATGATTTATAATTCAGATGGACTTGAATGAAGAAATGTCTTATTTCACAAGACACTCAATTTACTCAACTTCTACACCAATGTTTAATTGTTTATATTAACCTTCTAAGTTCATTGTCATTTGGTAATTACCTCAAGATAATGAAGAAGAAAAACATTGTCTTTCATAAATTTTAAGTGGCCACCACCAACTATCATGTCTTTTGCAAAACTGTATTTTCTGATAAATACTTTCTCCACAATATTGATCTGTCACCTATTTCATTGGTACCTAAATTTATAATTCATATCCTTTATATTATTTTGGAAGAGGAAAATAAGGATAAACAAAAGTCAGACACTACTGTAATATAACTCTTATTAAAATAGGGTTTTGCCTCAAAATTCCTTTGGATTTTGACTGTTTTAATATATTTCTGAATCCTATTGAACTCTCACATCTCAAAATGTTACATTGGTTAAAAATTGATTATCAGTCAGTCTATCCACTTCAGAATGAATGATAGATGTGCATCAGGCATTTTCTATCAACATTTTGGTACTTGAATAACACCAGGAGTCTTTGCAATTTTACAGTAGAAGGTGACTCACAGCAAATATCTTATTTGCTTCCAATTAGTATGGCAGAACACTGTATAATCTAGAGGAAAACAAACAACATTTCCACAATGAATAAGACTGAAAAGCTTTTAACATATTTAATGAGTATTTGAAAATGACAAACATTGCTAATCTCTCCATTGGTATGTGATTTTGGGCAGCTTAAGCTGTTCTAACTATTCAAAGAAGAACACATTTGCCAGGTGAGTTTCACAATTGCAAAACCACTCTACTATGCTTCTGAGAGATAAAATGCTCACTTGATGTTTATCTACTCATTGATTTTACATTACATTTGGGAGTGAATGATTGAAAAGTTCACTTTCTAGAAAAGTTTCAGAGAATAAATGTAAAAATAATGAAATAGAAGACACTTTATGGTTTGGTGGTTGTTGCATTTTCTTTTATTTACTTTTACTGATTCAGAAAATGAAAGATATAAACATTAGCTAGAGGAGATCTCAATCAAGGGCTGACCATATGCCACAATTGCTCACTCAGCTCATAGTGATAATGTGTAATAATCACAATTATGAAATTAGAAAACTCAAGGAATATAAAATCCTGCATCACTTACTGCTGTTTGAATTTCACACACACAAAACCAAAACCACACACATTTTTTTTAATTGTAGCAAGTTTAAAACATGGCCAAATCACAAAATCCAATCAGTTCTCTGAGATCAGGTTGAATAGTTTATATTACATGGTTTTCAGGATTATGGGCAGGAGGGGGAAACCAAGAAAGAGATATTTTAGGAACAACTTAGAGGTCTTGACTATATCAGTTTTGTGCATGTCCAAACTTTTACCTGAAGGGTTAAAAAAACCAATCATACCAGCAATATAAAGCAGAAGACTTTGGTTATTAAACTCTGCATTTTACCCAACTGATGAACATAAGTGAGTTTAGACATTTACTGCAAAAATCTAGTAGTCATAACTATGACATCTATTTTCTACATGTTTATTGTATTACAGTCTGAATTAATTCCGCTGCTTATTCAAGTCTATCTTTTGGAAAAATAATAACTTTTTTTCTGTGTATAAGTTCCTACCTGGTCTTTTAATTCTGGACTTATTTTGACTTTTTCCCCGATTTAATAACTCTTTCAAAAATGTGGTTAAAGTTAGCAAGTCATTTTCTTGCTGAGACTGCATACAGTTTTGTGAAAACATTTGTACTGCACTTTCTCCCAATGATATTGATACCAAGTTCCACTAACTATTTATATTCATAAAACTGTGACTTGCTGCATTTGTCCAGTAAGTCACAGATGCCAAATATCATCAGCTTTGGAGGAGTTACTCTGAATTTAATTTATAACATCAAGAACAAAATTCTCAGGAATTCTTCTAAGCATACAATGCACTTTATCTATTAGAAAAAAAAGCTCAGTACATAAATAGTGCTGCAAGCTTTCTACTGAAACTACAGGAAAGATGTTCACCTCATTCCTCTAAAGATTTAAAGAAAGAAGCTTTCATTTGTCACGAATAACCTAGGTAGCATAAAATATAGATCTGCTATCTGCTTTGCTCCCTCCCCCAAGTAATAAGTTACTAGACAATAAATATTTTATTTTCTTTCCTTTCCATTAGTCACAGAATTACAGAATCACACAATGGGTGGTTTGGCAGATCTCTGGAGATCATCTAGTCCAACGCTGCTGTTAAAGTAATGCTGACCTAGATCAGAGACTAAACAGAGCTAAAGAATAAAGTAGGTATTTATTGAAAGGCCTCAATGGATCCACCTTGGGCAGCACAAGAGCCCAGACAGGGCTACAGCCAAGATGAACCCAAAATGGTCACAAAAAATGGACAGCCAGTCACAAGGTCTCTCATTTTCACAAGTTCTGGTGCATTTGAATATTGGAGTCAATTGTCCAGTTATAGCTTTAGGTTACGAAGGCCCATCATTCTTATTTTTATCTCTTCAGTCCACATTGTTTATGAACTTGGGCTTGAAATTTGGATCAGTTGTAATTGGTCCCAAGCTAGAGGAGGAATTCTTTTGTCTAGCTACTCTGTGAAGAGAGCTTACCATCCCTTAATATGAAGCTCAGAACTACACACTAAAGCAGTACAGAATCTGAAAAATATAAAAGCTAATACAAAAGCATGGTCCACAAGAGCAGGTTGCACAGGAGGATGACCAGGTTTGATTATCTCCAGAGAAAGAAACTTTATAACCTCTCTGGACAGTCTGTTCTGGTGTTCAGTCACCCTCAAAACAAACAAGTTTTCCATCACATTCAGATAGAACTTCCTGTGTTCATTTTGGGCTTGATGACTCTTGTCCTGTTGCTGTGCATCACTGAAAAGATGCCCCATCCTCCTGACATCCACCCTTAAAATATTTGTAGACATTGATAAGATCCCTACAAAATAATTTCTTCTCCAGGGTAAACAGGCCCAGCTCTCTTAGCCCTTCCTCATAAAAGAGATGGTCCTCATCCATATTTTTCATTGCATCCCTGCAAGCTTTGACAGTGTTTCTATATTCCTTCCAAGTTGCCTGTCTCTTTTTCCACATTCCATACATTTTTGTCTTCTATTTGAGTTTTGTCAGAAGCTCTTTGCTTATCCATGCAGGTCTTTTTCACTTTTTGCTTGATTTCTTACTGATAGGGATACACTGATCTTGAGCTTGGAGGAAATGATGCTTGAGCATTAAATGTCTTTTGTGGACTCCCCTGCCTTTTAGAGACCTATCCCATGGGATTCCTCCAAATAGGTCTCAGAAGAGGACAAAGTTACCTGTCCTGAAGTCCAGGGTTGCAGTCCTACCAAATTGCCCTGCATCCTTCATGTAGGATCCTAAACTCTACTATCTCATGGTCACTGCAGACAAGGCTGCCCTCCAACCTTCACATCCCCAACCAGTCCTTCTTTGTTGGTACAAGGTCCAAAAACACATTTCTTCATGTTGGCTGCTTTGCCACATGTGTCAAGCTGTCATCAGTGCTCTACAGGGACCTTCTGGACTGTGTGTGTTCAGCTATGATGTTTTTCCTGCAGATACCAGGGTGGCTGAAGTGCTCCATGAGAACTAGGGACTGTGGTCGTGAGGCTACATTCAAATGTCTGTAAATGTCCAAAGGTCTGGCTTCTTCCTGCTCGGCTGACCTGCAGTAAAAATTCAGTGTCACCCATGTTAACCTGTCCTTTAATTCGTTCAGTCAGACTTAATAAATCAAAAAATCTCCCAGTAAATCTTCTTCAATCTGTATCAAATTTAATTTTAATTAAATATAAATTATATAGCAAATCATATTCACAATACTTTCTCAAGTTTAACAAATCTATAGTTTTATATATGTTCTACCATTTACCTGTCAATCACTGCCCAGAGTCTACTTGAACTTTGTAGTTAACAAACAAGCTCTCTCTTATTTCAAAGGATGTTTGACATTTATTTTCACTCTCATGATTAAAAATTGACATAAAGATCATTAGTGATTCTGGCCCATTTGAGGGTCAAGACACTAAATCACAGAATCAATTAAGTTGGAAAAAAACCCAAGATCATCAAATCCAGCTTGTAACCAAATACCTCCATGTCAACTAAATGCCCTAAATGCATTTATGCCACAACTCATGGCACTAAATTTCCTTAAACAGCTCCAGCGATGGTAACTCCACCAGTTACTCATTGAGTAAAGAGCATCTCCAATGTCACACTTTCCTGCAGCTATTTAGTTATATTACAGAAAATGGATCATCTTAAGCAATCTGGGGTGATCCACACCACTGAAGTTAGGTCAGGCTTCTTCTGTTGAATAGTGGATGTGACTTTCATTTCATCAGGGTGTTGTTGGCACCTGAAACCAGGTCTTGGGTGAGTGTTCAGATACTGAATAAAAGGTAAAGGAAATAGTGCCAGTTTTGCCATCTGTCTGTTGTAAAATAAGGTCTTCTGCACCTGGTTCCAAAAAGGCGCAAACAAAATGAGAAAATATATATTTGTGTAGCACAGACTCTGAAGAGCAGCAAAATTTAACACCCTCCTTGGTCCTCAGCAATTTTTCTGGCTACTTCAGGCATCTTCCATTCAATATGGCCTTCCTGGCAATTCAATTTTCTTTATGTTTTTACGTGCTTCTGGGCTTTAAATGTAGAGTTAGCATGTATAATAAATAGATGTAGTGGTATACATTTAGGAGGCAAATATCTAAAATTGTGCTGCAGCAAAATGCAGAGTATTTTTATCTCTTTCCAGAATCCAAAATACCTTGTCATGGTTAGCTTTAAATTTTAACCTTATGCTGGAAATGACAGGGAAGCTAAAATATGAGACACCAGTTCCTCACTGGTTTACTGTGCCTGCAACTGGAAATTTTGGTGTGGAGGGTTGACACTGGCTGAAAGCCAGGTATCCACCAAAGCCACTCTATCACTCCTCTCCTCAACTAGATGGGGGAGAGAAGATATAATGAAAGGCTTGGGGGACCAGATAAGGGCAAGGAGAGATCACTCAGCAATTACTGTTGCAGGCAAAACAGACTTGGCTTGGGGAATTAATTTCATTTGTTGCCAAACACCTTCCTCTGACCTCTCCCTTCTTCTTGGGCTTTACTTTCAAGTTTTCTACATCCTTCTGGCCCAGAAGAGCACGAGGACAAGGACTGGGGTTGGAGTCAGTTCATCACATCTTGTGTCTGCCACTCCTTCCTCCTCAATGGGAGGACTCCTCACACTATTCCCCTGCTCCAGCACAAGTTCCCTCCCATGGGACACAGTCTTCTACAAACTCCTGCATGAGTCCTTGCCACAGGCTGCAATTCTTCACAAACTGCTTCAGCATGGGTTCCTTCTACAGAGTGTAGTTCTTCAGGAACAGGCTGCTCCAGTGTGGTTCCCCCCACTTGTGACAGGGCCACAAGTCCTGCCAGGAACTTGCTGCAGTGTGATCCCCTCTCTCCACAGGTCTACAGGTCTTGCCAGGACTCTCTGAGGCTCACAGCCTCCACTGCAATTTCCATCTGTTCTGTTGTTCTCTGGGTATCTGCTCCTCTATGGGTATCTGCTCCATTGTTAACCTCCAAGACCATAGCCTTCATGATGGGCTGCAGGGGAATGTCTGCTCTGAGACCTGGAACACCTTCTCCCCCTCCTTCTTCACTGGTATTGGTGTCTGCAGAATTGTTTCCTTCACATATTCTCACTCCTCTAGGGGGCTGCAAGTGCTTTTGTGCAAGTTTGTCTCTATTGTGGTGTTTGATCCCCTTTTCCTGCCCTTAAATACATCCCAGAGGTTCTACTACCACTGTGGCTGATGGACTGAGAGCCAGTGTTTCTTGGAGCTCGCTGGCATTGGCTCTGTAGGATAGAGGGTGGGCTTCTGGCAGCTTCTCACAGAAGTCATCTCTTTAGTCCCCCTGCTACCTAAACCTTGCCATGGACACCTAATATATATATATATAAATATTTTCTAAATTAGTCAGCTGTTATAATTATTTGATCAGCTTTTGACATCATCCTTCGATGAAATAGTGAAATGGTTCAGATTTTTCTTTTTCTCTTTTTTTTTTTTTTTTTTTTTGCTTTTTCACCAAGGGGGATGAACTGATAAAGAATAGATTTGAACTGGGCTTGATTTAGTTTTACTGAGGGCATGTTTAATAAGATTGCAAAGGCCATGTGAAACTGCAGACTTTGGCTTTGGATGAGAATATTTCTACAAGAAGTACCATTTTAATCAAGAAAGAAGTAAAAATTTATCAGAAGAACAGAAAATAGAAACTCAGGATAAAGTGATAGCAGAACATTTTAATCTACTGTAAAAAAAACTTTCTGAATTTCTGTACAATAAACTGTTAATCTAAAGGATCTGTGAAAAAAACACGCTTTGCATATAGTAATTTAGTTTTCAACCTCACCATTTTATAGAATTAATATTTCTATACTAATCTGATAACTCTATAAATCTAGCAAATGATGGGCAATCACTTAGATTCAAGAAATTTTTAGTTTTCCAGCACATAGGTATAAGAAAGGATCACAGCTATCTGTAATAGAACACATAAATCTAACTCAGGTGAAAAAGGACAGAAAAGAAATCAGAATGGATTTATATTTTCTCTCAGTGGAGTAGATATGATGGCAGAATCAGCCATCATTTATACACAATTGTAGAGGATTTGCAAGCATTCAGTGTAAAATGCGAGAAAGCAAGAGATGAAGGTTTATGAGCTAGTCAGTTGCAGTGAATGGGAATCTGCACAAAATAATCTGTTTTCTGATTGTTTCTTTGTTTTTTCTTCATGTATAACTCTTTTTTTTTCTATACCCAGAATTTAAGTATTAGAGAAGTTAATTCAGGTGATATAGGCTTGTATTATTTAATAATTTTTAATAGGATGTAGAACGGGAGTCAGGTATGCATTAGTTTAGGAACCTATTCCAAGAATATAAACCACCACAGAAAACTTATAAAATGAAAAAATTATTTACACACCAAGTCGGTCTGTTTTTCAATAATCAAGCTCCTCTGTATAAATATTTAACCAATATTGCAAATAAATGCATGTTTTCATACATACCTATTTATCAATATGCCAGTTAAGAAATTAGAGCTAATTTGGATGGCAATATTTAGAAGACTGACAAATCAGACCAGTTTATATCTAAACTTAATTGAATTCATTCCTAAGCAACACACTTCCATAGTTTCATACTTCATGCTTCTATTGAACATCATCACTACCAGTAGGAAAAAAAGTCTTACTCTTTAGGAATCATTTACTACTTTAGATGCATTAACAGAACATCCCACAGCTGATGCCATTTATTGAGCATTTTTGACTGCAGTCCTTGGGGGCTCTTAGTCTCCAGTCAAGGTGGTCATGTGTGTCAGGCTCTGATGAGAAAAATAAGAACTGAAGCTGCATTGTATCCTCCATCTTTCTTCTTAATGGTTGGTGGGTTTATATAATTTCCCCCTTTCCTAATTATTGTCTTGATACTGATTTTTTTGTTTGTTTTGCTGGGGATTTTTTGGCTGGTCAGTCATTTATTTTTTGCATTAGACAGGACACTTATCCTGTTATATGAATCTATGATAAATACATTTTAAAATAAAAGAAAACCTCCTGTAATGAAAATTCATTAAACATCATTTTATTAAGATAGAAATAGATAAGAAAAATGTGTGTATATGTATATACGTATATGTATCTATATGCTTTTCATTATGCTAATTATCTTGATCTACACATGCATTCCAACTGCCATGACTTGACCCTTAGCAGTAATGTTCTACTGGAGACTTTATCTTTTACTCCAATATAATTCAAAAGTGCTTCTTTTATCTGCATTAGCAGGAAATGGAGTGGTTTTCCAGATACTGTCTTTGACTTTAGTTGTTCTTTCTACTTTGAAGCTGAAAGACTGAATCCCTCTAAGTTGATAAAGGCAAATAGGACCAAAAACTAGAAATGGACATCTAAGAACCTCTTTATATTTTTGATCAATACAGTTGTTACTAGATATAATACTTCTCCCAAATGTTTCAACAGAACAGTGAAAAAAGTTCACTCAATGGTTATTATTTTAGAGAAACCTCTGCCCTGTATGTAGGCTTGAGACAATTCTAAAAAATTGTCCAAATGTATATTCTGCAACTTTATGATTTTTTCATTTGAAAAAATAAGCAATAGTACTAGACAAATGTGTGAATAAACTGAAATTTTTTCACAAGCAAATGAAAAGTATTAACTTTATATTACCAGCAGACAAAATCCCACTCTTCTCAGACTAAGGGTGACAGGAGAGTTTCTGGACCAAATTTATGGAATTGGTGGCGATGTTTACAAACACTGCATCTCAAACTCAGAGGATCAATCCTTCTCATACATTACTAGGAAGAGTTTTAAAAATAGGCTTTTTGGGTAAGAATTCATGGCAGGAAGCCTGATTTGAAATACTTTTCTATCTTACTTCTATTTTCCACTTCTAAAAGTAGTTAATGAGATATTTTGATTTGCAAATGTAAGCGTTCCACAGATAATTGTTGACCTCTGTTCACCGTGGCCTTATGTCACACATTGTTACCCATCACACACCACAATCTGCCCTTTATCTGAACCAAAGTCATGCATTATAATGAACTGAATGCTCAGAGCTACCTATGGAGAAGTACAGGAACAAAAGATATATTGATTTCAGCACTCTTTCTTTAAAGAGAAAGAAGATTTTTGTGTTTTCAATTAATTACTTTTACTTTATCTATTTGCATATATTTCTAAGACTTTACTGTGATAGTAGGTAAAACTTAAGAAAATAACTTTGTCACTCACTGCAACATTGACCAGTCCATGTATCAGAAGATACACAAATTTGAAACACTAAGTACACCATGTAAAAACATTCCATCCTTTAGGCTGGAGAGATAGGAGAGGTTTCAATGATCTGCTATCATTGAACTTCCTGTAACAGTAATACATTTAAAACATGTTATTTATAGGTCTAACACTGTAACTCACCTAGCAAATACAAAAGTATGACAAAGACTTTCACAAGTATCTAGATTTATTTGACTTTTGCCTATTTTTTAGATATCTCAAGAAATTTTTTGGTGGGGGCAAGAATTGCAAGAATTATTACAATTATTTTGGAAGGTTTGTTTTCTCTTCAATAAACTTTTGAAACATTTATCTAAAACATTCCTGTTAATTTTACTTTTTAAAATCTTTTCTACATCTTTCTTTTTCCCCCCAGACAGCCATCCTTTTCACTCATTTTTTTCCTATTGATAGTTCATCTTCAGTCATATCTCTGCTTTCTGACAGTGGTTTCTTTGTGGAATTCTATGAATTTTGGGTTAAGCAAAAGGGATCTGTGCTCCCAAATTAATTAGGCACCAGTTTGGTAAGGATCAAAGAATTTAACCATAAGACTAAAATCGACTCGATACATTTCTGTAACTTTGTTTGGTGGAAAGCAGATCTTCTCTAAAAAGGTGTTATCTGTGTTTAGACCTTAGAAAAACACAAACACATCTGCATGTATATATGTGTCATGTATGTGTGTATAAATAAATGTGTGTGCTAGGAAGTGGGTGACATAGAAGAAATTATTTGGCTTCCAGCTATCATGAGCATTACAAGCTATGTAAAGCTTTACTATACTCATGTTTCAAGACATTTCTTTTCTCTGTAACATGCACTGAAAAGTCCACCCAAGCATTTTAACATAAAATACGTTTCTGCTGTCACTTTACTTAATTTCTACCTCAATTAATCAAGACCTAATTGTTTCCAAGATTCTTTGTGAAAATTCAGCCTTTCTGCAGCATGTCCCCATACTCTGTGTCTGACTGACACCTTTAAATATGAAGAGTCAAAGATTCAACAGGATATAGTCATTTCAGAGACAGCTGCCCCTGTGTGGCATGTAAGATACTTATTTCTTTCAATTACGTCCTTAAAATAGAAGAAAAGCAGGTTTTTTTCTCATTTCATTGTTATTTAGCACATGTGTCTGTTTATATCATATAATTACATGTGGTAAACTTTTTATTATCATTGAAGTTTTCAGTTGGTCAGTTAGAATAACACATGGTTCAAACACTTCTGTAGAAAAGAATTTAGTTTAATTTCTTTTAAGCACAGAAAATGCTGATCCAACTATGTTCAACCAAATTGCCTGCTCTGAGTTTGGACCTGCTAGATTGGAGAAGGAGTGAGAGAGGGGTAAAGATGAAAGCAGCTGCCCCATTTTCAGAAACAGATTTACGAACCTTTCTCCTTGCACTGGCAGTCTGATGTGCTTTTTAAATTATTATTTTCAGGTAACAAAGTATTGATTTCTGCAAGTGATGAGTAAATGGATGTTCCATGCATGCAAATAAGAAGTGGGTCCAAGCAGCAATTGATTTTCATATCAACAGTGAATCTAATGCATCCTACATGAGTTAGATTTGAACAAGAACAACTACTTTCAGGAAAAAAAACCTGGCATATGGATCTCTTACTCAGGCAACTGCCCTCAAGAGCTGCTGAGGCAGACACCAAGATGCAGACAGAATCAGAATTTAAGATTTATCCCTGTCTGCAGAGCTTCCTTATATGGATACTAGGGTATGAATATATTTATACAGTCATAAAAATACAGGAAGATTTAGAAAAAGAGTTTACAGATCAACTAAATTACTGGAAATGTAGTGTAGAAAGTGCTGTAAATTATATATACATTGTTTTACTGTGGAAGTAAGCAATATTTTCATCTCACGGGAAGGGCTACTTAAAAATAGATAAAGGTGAGTAGGATTTTGGCAAAAGAGTGGTTGGCCTCTTTGAGGAAGATACACACAAAGTTATTAGGAATTTGTCTTAAGTGGTGTCATCCTGTGAAGGATAGAAGGAACAGAAAGTGAGGCTTCTGTAAGTTGAGGGTTTATAGATGTACTTTTGAGACTTTCACCAAAGTAAGTTATCAATCCTTGTTATGAAAATTATCTTTACTATATGAATAGTTTTACCACTGACTCATCATAAATAAATATAGTACAAAAAGTATTTGACAATCTTCAATTTTAAAGCCAAAGCAAGATCTTTGCTAATAGGCAGAGTGGACACTATCTATAAATGCATCCAGAATATTTTTCTGGAATCAGCACTGAATGAGCATTACACAAAAAAAAATACATTCATAAATCTCTTATTTTCTCTTTGATTCTGAAAGACTTGCTTTGGCATTTAAAAATATAGCTTATGTTTATACAGCACCCTTTGAAGATGAAGACTTCTATTGCAGCCATGTAGTTGGAAGTGAACATTATGATGCAGTGAAAACTGCAAAATATTTTCATTATAATGAGCTATTTCTCTTGTTCTTTGTTTACCTCTGCTGAAATTTGGAACTCTAAGCTGTTTTTAATGCTAATTTCTTTATAAAGTTGGGTTCTTTATCTCCTGATTTATCCCACATCAGTTCTTTTTTTGCCTTCCCAGTCCTGGGGAAATAGAGGGAAATTATATAGAACTAGAAACTCTGTGAACTCATGAAGCACTAGGACATTAATGTCATTTAGCTATTTACTTCACTGGCAAGCCTGTAACCTCAAATAAATGTATTTAATAAACATAAAATCCCTTTTTCAGAGAGTAGGCCTTTGCACATGAAGGAAAGCTTCCATTAGGAATTAACATCTAATTTGAAAAATGTGCCCCTTGAACCCAAGAAGGAAAAAGAGCAGATGATAGTGACTATAGTACTAGTATTTAGTTATACTGATAAGTTATGTGCAAAATTTTAAAAAATAATTTGTAAATGAAATAATAAGCTCAACTCAGCTGGTTTATTATTAAAAATGTATAGCTTTTATGTGAGTATTGCAGTGGAAGGAGCACAGACAAAGGATGTGAGATTCTTGGCCTAGACAAACCTAGTTCTGTTCCATGTGTCTTGGTTGTGAGACACTGAAATAGTTAATGGTTAAACATTGGTAAAATCATGGACTTTTGCCCACTGTAGCAACCTGCTAAGAAGCAGCTGTTCATCTGTGACCACTGAAGTCCACCTCTCCCCTAACAGGCCAACTAAGTGGAGTTTAGACTGTGACGGGAACTTGAGATAAAGCATGTACTATTGTCAAATTATCCCAGGGCTGGGGAGAAGAATGTATCCAGAGGTGATACTGGAAGAGAGATTGGAATGCTGATGGCTTAAGCATTCAGGGGACAAGCTGCTGATGTGTAAAGAAACTGCCCAGGTGCAGAGGGTGAGCACAGCCCCACCTCAGGCTACAGCTGGTGTGCTGACTGAGATAAGGAAAGAAGCAAATCCTGTGAGGCTGGTGTTGTCTTTTTGTCCTTACACTGGTGAACTCAGCTGTGATAACTCTGCTGCTGGGACACATTGGGACATTCACAGGGAGATGACAGTATTCATCTCTGCTGACAGACCATAATGGGCCATAATAGAGACAACTGCACTGACCTACCAGGCACCTCTAGGGACTTAGACCATCAAAGACTCCTAACAGTATCCTGAGACTCACAGCATTGCATCATCAAGAGTAATACTTCCCACCCCAAGGCATGAAGTACTGGGTGTTTCCACCTAAACCTGAGTGTATATAATTCATGAAATTATTGAATTTTTCTACTGCTGATGGATCAAGAGTCACTTTAGCCAAAGAAAACTGAAATTGCTACAACCAAGACTTGGCACTGGATCCTAGGGGTGGTGACTGTATATATCTTTCAATGTTTATATTTTCTCTGTCTTTTCCTTATGTGTTTTCCTAAGTGTTATTCTTATATTACTCTATTTCTATATTACTATAGAAAATAAACCCCAAAATGGCTATGTATCTGTTTTCCTTTGCAACCAATTATAAAATAAACCCTACATAAATTTACAAACATTGATCATTCAGTGTTGCTTCACTTTAATCCACTCCAAGGGATATATTAAGAAGAAGTTAATTTATCCTCATCTTCTGGTTCTAACAAGGGTCTACTTGGGGAAAAAAAATGCAAACTATCAGAAATGGATGATAACAAAGAAAATTGACTGAAATACAATCTCTGGCTAAAACTTGCACTTATAAATTATTGATTTTCCTGCTGTAAATTAACAAAGGGTTAACACAAAACGTCTCCTGTTTACCTATATCATTCCAGGTGGTTATACCATAACCAAATAATTTCTGCTTTAATAATCTTTCTGAGTAGCAGCACATTCTGTTAAGGCCACATAGGTTGGCAAGAAGATCTTCCATTATTTCAAAGATAGGCTTCAGGACTATGCAAGGATGTTCCTTCACCAAACCAGATCATCCAGAGCTTTCTCAGTCCTTGGCAGCTTTCCAAGGCAAGGACATGTCTTCCCCCACTTTTCATATACCTCTTCAAGAAGCATGAAAACATATAAATACAGCCTTATCACAGTGATAAAGCAGAGAACAAAAACATTCCTGCAACACTTCAGATTGAATTTAATTTTTAATATACTAGTGTTGTTACTGCTGCAGGACTTAATCCTGAGTGTGCAGGTTTATGAAGAGAAAATCTGGCTACTTAGACATATTCAGGTCACAGATTTATAGATTTTACTTCTATCATATAATCTTCCCATTATCTACCTCAATGTTCATTGGTATGCCTTTCCATTTTGGTTGCTTTGACCAAATAGTGAACTTTAAATAAATCCATCATGAAAAAACCATGAAATTTGCACAGTGAAAGTTCTGGTTATAAAAATAGTAGTGATGATAGTAACAGAAGAATGTAAATATTACAAGGTTGTTCTGAATCATTAAAAAAAAATACTTTAGTATTGTGATCATTTCTTATTTGCTTGGCTTCTTATGTGTATAATGATTATGGTTTTTCCTCCTTACTTTTAAAAGTGATGTTAAATATTGGCAATGGACTATATCCAAAGGCAGGAGAGAGCAGCATCTGATAAATGCAACCTTCAGGTGAGATCCACAGAGACTAATTCAACATTCTCATTGAGTAATGCTCCAAGAAAGGCAGGGTTAGACCTCTGTGCTCCCCACGCAATCATTTAGAAGCATCTGTCACCTCCGAAGTGCAATCCAAAAAGATGAATATACTGTGAAAGGGCTGACCTAGCATTAATCAATAGGAAAGGCCAAGTGCAGGGCTATCTATATCAATACTGTTGAATCCAATTTTGGAACTTAAAGGCTGGCTTCTTTGAAAGTTTATGCCGCTTTCAGGATGAATATGCTCATCCCTTTGGAGCATACTGCTGAAGTAATTCTCTGCAAGTGCATATATTGAGTGGGATTTTAAGGTTTCCAGGAGGTATCACTTCTGTAGTACTCAAATGTCATTTAATGAAGACTAGTTATAGGACTGTCTCCTTTTAAAAGGAACCAAACCATTTTTCTAGAGGGTTTCCTAAATAATAGGTTATCAAGTAACCATTGAGAGTTCATTTATCATGGAAACAGAAGAGAAATATCCAGGCAGAGGCTGAAATCTGTTTAAAGAAAAAACAAGAAAGGACAAACCTAAGTTCTGTTCCCAAGTTTCTTTCCTGATTTGTAATTTTTCATTTGGTCAGGTTTTTTTGGGAAAAATGAGATTGTCTGAAGAAGGAAAAATGCTGGAATAAATCACTTTGGGTTGAAAAGGTCAAGAGACAAGACCTCCCCATTTTCTGGGTGATGACTGTAATTCCCAGACTAATACCAAAGTCAGCTCTTTTTTGTTAGGCCCCCCACAATGTTGTTGAACACACCTGAAGGTCTGCTTGCTTCATTGTAGGCTCAGCACTGTTGGTTTAAATTAGGGAGAGCTCAGAGTTTCTGCACACAGACAGGGACACTGAAGATGGTGAAAACAATACCATTTTAGCCACTGTAACATGGATTATTGCCTTGGATTCAATATCTAGAAAACTTGACTGTCTTCCAAGTTAGGCAAATAGTAATGTCTCAGAGATGTCTCCCTTAAATTCCAGAGATCTAAAAAGTGAGATAAGTTTGACTGGTGACACCAGAGAGTTGTTCTGCCATTCACGGAGGCCTAGACAGTCTTGAAATGGACCAACAGGAATTTAATTAAATTCAACAAAGGAAAAGGAAAATCTTCCTTTGAAGCAATATCCCTATGCACCAATAGACACATTACATTGCCTGTAAAGCAGATTTGTAGAGATGAGACTTGGGGTCCTGGTGGACAACAAGGTGACCTCTAGCGAGAAATGCCCCATGAGGAAAAGAAGGCTGACAACATCCTGGGATGCTGCCAGCAATCCAGGATAGTCATCCTTCTTCTCTGCTCAGCCCTGATGAAACACATCCAGAGTGCTGTGCCATTTCTGGACCTCCCAGCACAAGAAAGATATGGACTTTTATGGAGATCTCCCAGTGGAGTACCACAGAAATGGTTAAGGCACTGGACTGAGCAGGCTGAGGCAGGTGGGGCTCTGAATGTTTAGCATCCATGTGTATAACCCCCTGATGGGAGAACTGAAGATGTGATAGGTAGGCTCCTCTCAGCAGTAGACAGTGATAGGAGAAACAATGGCCAAAAATTAAAAAAATTGGCAGATTCAATCTGAATCTCTTTTTTTCTTTTATTTTTTTTACTGTGAGATTGGTAAAATACTGGCAGAGGTTGACCAGAATGTATGTGGAAACTCCATTATGGATACATTCAAAGCCTTTCAAAACATGGTCTGAGGCAATGTATTATAGCTGATCCTTCCTGAGCAGGCTGGCTGTTTAGGTGCTCTCACTTTCAACAAAAATGACACTGTAATTTCAAAGTTACTTTGTAATTCTATTGCCTTTTCCATTAACTGAATATTTCTCTACTATCAGTAATTTGAGTAAATCAGCACTTCTTTCTGCAGATGTAAAAGCTGAGGCATTTTAAATAGCTTTCTGAAGAATGTGCACCCACGTACACCACAGCGCAGATTAAATTCACATGCTGATTCACAGCACAGTTGCATTACCTAGCCTTAGCTGCAGAATGTCCATTCAGTAAGCACAGGTTTACAAAATCTTGATGCATTGTCTTAATAAAAATCATAATAAAAATTTTTACATCTGTTTTCTGAATATTACAGTTACCTTTATTTGTCTAGATAAACTTTTTTGATATTTTTTCTGAAACCCCAAAGTAGCAATTCCTTTCGATTTAAACAGACATTTATTAAATAGGAAGCAGTTCAAATTATGGGCATGTTTTATAAAGTTTACATAGGGAAAATGATTAATGGAATTCTTCAAAAATGAACTTTATTACTGTTTTGGGATTCCAAGAATTGGTGTTAAAAAATCCAATATGTGGTTCTTTAACAAATTCAATGAAAAAAATTATGATTCATGCACAATTTTTTTATGCTCTCCTACTAATTTCTTAAAAGCTTACTCCTAATTAAAATCTTGAAAAATTTTGTTTGCTGGTCTAAGAGATTGAAATGTTGGTCAATCACCTAAACACTGTCACAAAGGACAGTTTGCCCATTATGGCAAAACTGTATAAAGAAGCTGCGACCACCAAAGCCCACCCCTCCCTGAATATCCCACCTCACTGGAACTCCGGACTGTGAGCTAAGCTGCCCAAAGGAATTTGAGGTAAAGGGACTTGAAAAGTGACACTGTTGGCCAATTATCTCAGGTCTAGGGAGAAGTAAAAAAGGCTGAGGGAGAAAGATGTATCCGCAAGGAAGCCAAATCCAGCAGCTGTCCTGAAAATCATCCTGAAAATTGGCTTCAGTGTGGTGGAGGACACAGCCCACAGACTCATTTGCTGAGGCCAGGCTAGCACACACTTTCCTGAAGCCAAGGGGGAAGGAGAAGAGTTCTGGGGTGCGTGGCATGATTTCTGGGCAGAGACTGAACTCCCATTCTCTCTTACGCAGGCTGGCTCAGCTGTAAACCCGCCCCCAACCCCGGGAAGATGTACACCCCAGATATTCCTGTGAGCAGCAGCTGAGGAGGCGTCATAAACCATCAAAGACCCCCCAAAAGCGCTCTCCAGACTGATTCCTCAGGCCTTGCACTTCAGAACTGCAAGTGATGCAGAGATTCAATAGATCCATTCTGTTGCAAGGGGCAGTGTCAGACTCCCCTCCTGCCAGGTGGGGTGCCTGGGCATTCGCCCTGGCTCAGACTCGTTAATCCATCGAACTCCGTGTTTTGCGGGACCCTCGCCACCAAGATCACCAGAAAAAGAAGATCAACAGGATGCTGTTGGGATCCACAGAGTGGTGATATTTTCTACTTAATCTGTCTTTGCAGCTGTCTTTCATCTACCCTCTCACCTCTTTTTCTGTTTTTTTTTCCCTATTGTTCTCTACCTCCCATTTACTGTTAAATAAAATCCATACTATTGACTTTGGCATATGGTCTTGTCTGCACCTTAATTCTGGAAGAGGCATCACTCTAATAATTTTAATAACTGGATTGTAACAGGTGGATAATGCTGTGGACAGTATTTCTGGTTAATTTAAACCAGCGATTTTTTTAAATCAGTAATTTCTGATCCCTGCTCTTGTTTCTCAGCGTTTTGTCATACATGACTAAGAAACACGTCCTTTGACAAGCACTATTTAGAATTCCTTGAGTTGTTTTTCCATATATGTCAAAAACTTAAATAATTGCTGTGGCAATGTATCAAAACTTAAATAATTGCTATGCAGTGTTTCCAATGTACATGATAATGAAAGAAGCTGGACATGCTGGCATGGTTTCAGGACATCAACTAAACACCTGGGTAAATTTAAATGTGTGAATATTCCCAGCAGAAAGTGATTATATTGTCTGTTTTAAAAGGTCAGCATGTTTTCTACTGATTTCTTTAAAACAAAATGTAAGTTATTTGTTGGCAACTGCAGGCTATGTTTTCTACTGATTTCTTTAAAACAAAATGTAAGATATTTGTTGGCAACTGCAGGCTATGGTATAGCACCTGTGTTATGAACAAGTATTTGCTATGTGCTGCTTCATTCCACTTTATGTCAGATTCACCTGTGAGGTGCCCTGCTGCTTGGTGTTTTCAGACTGTTGCACATGCACTGCTTTACCTGTATACATGGCTGCCTGCAGAACTGAGAAAATAGCTTTGCAATTTATATGTTAAATGGCTTGAATTTTGACTGGAAAGAATATTTATTCTTCTATTTCCTCATAAAACAGCAAACAAAATCATGTTCCTCAATTATACCCTTCCATTTGTAAACAATATATATAAAATTGTATTCCTAATTTTTTCTTACACAAGAAAGTGTGCAGAATGTAGAAAGACAGAGGACTAGAAACTCATGGGGAAAAAAGCTCTAAATCTGCATTCTTCCAAGTACTTTAGAGAGTAGATTACAGATGTTGCTAGTTTATGTTTGGAGATGGGTCTTTTTTCTTACTTTTTCCAACTTTATTGAAAACATGCTGAAAATGTATTTATAAATTTGAAGATTTTTAGATATTGGATGATCTTCTAATCAGAGATCACAATGACCAAAAGATATATCTAGGTTGACTGATGTAATGAATGGTACCTTTTAATCTCTGAGCAGTACCAAAGTACTAGAACAGAAATTGTTGCAGGCTGGGAAATAGAGCAGTGACTGCTGGTGGTTTTCTTTAAACAACATCTCTAGGCTGCCTTAATCTTATTATATCTTAGGAGATGTTTTTGCACAAGAGTGGATATACACTGCAGCAAAAAATCTCCACTGTTACAGCTGTGTTTGGAATTCCAGTCCATATCAGTTCCATTAATAAACCTGTTGTCAAGTAAAATAATTTCTGAATTAAATTACTGGATGCTTTCACCAGTTGAAATTTAGAAACAATCTGACATGAATTATTGCTCTTATGGAAATTGTTCTTTTGTATTTTCAAGAGGAAAAGGCTCAGTTTAGGTATGCTGGAAAAGGTATAGGATGAGGCAATTCCCCAAAATATGTTTTACTCTGTGTTTGTATTCTCAAACATAGAGAGGATTTAGCAAATAAATTCAACTGAAAACTGGATTTCCAATAGCCAGGATATTCAAACAGCTCAATCAACATTTGAAACTGAACAATTTACAGAACAACTGTGGAAATTTAATTCTTAGAATTGAGAATTCACCATATTGCCCAACTGCCTGATAAGCAAGCTCAATTGACTTTAAACATTTATTTTGCTGGATGCAGTTGCAGAGAAAATAACTGCGAAGAGATAATGCTTTGTTTTGCTTTTTCAAGAATATATATTTACATAATTTTTAGATCTTCCTGGAAATGTGTGAAGGGTTATTGACCCAGGAACCTATTACTTTAGGTGTCAAAAAAAAAAAGGTCTGTAGAGCATGAATTTAGTATATTGAAAATGTTCAGGGTTTCCTGTTTTTCAGGATTTCTGGGGGAAGTGTGACTGGGTAGAAATGGAAATGAACATGTGTTTGCTGAGGAGACACTGTGTTTGCTGGCCAAGCAGCTCATCTTGAGTGTAAAGGAAGCCTTTGACATGGGAGAAACACTGAAACGGAACAGTTATCCTAGAGCTCCACTTCTGATCTAGGCTGCATTAAAACAGGGTGCAGCTGAATGTTTACAAGTGCCTTTGAAGAGTTCACACATTGAAAACAATAGCTTCCAGAAGGACATAGACTTTGGCTGAATTTTTTGCATATCATTATGACAGAAACAAAAGAAATGTGTAATACACAGAATAAATTTTATTTCTGTATTATTGCTGAATAAAAGCTAGCTTATTCTTTTAGAAGATGTCTCCCCTCTGGCCTTACAACAGGAAGAACAAAGCTTTCATTAATAGCATTTGATTAAAAATATAACTTGGACAAAACACCTAGAAATGAGAATGTTACTATGAATACCACCCAATAAAAGACCATGGCTAATCTTTTTTACATTATTTTCATTTCACTGCTGAATTATTAAACAGCAAATTTTCTACTGCTTTGAACTCCGAAATGGCATTTTCTGCAATACTTATGCTCTCTGGTACACTGCATCAATCAAATCTGGCTGCCACAGATTTCAAATAGCTTGTTGGAAAAATGTGGTGATTTAACGTGTTGCCTGTACTGAATGCCTCGACAAAACTGCAAAGTAGTGAGAGCATTTTCAATAAAAATAATTGTCCACTATTAGGTACCTAATGGAGTTTTGGTTACTTAACAGTAATTTACATGTGAAATATTAAGGCAGTTTAAACTAGTCCCTAACCCTCTCCCATTCTTCATTTACTATAAAGTCAAATGAAAACCTGTAAATGAAGCTGTTGCTGAATCAGGGGTTTTAGTGCTTCCTCTGGTCAATAATAAGAGCTACTTGCGGCAGTGATCAGTACCCCAGCATCAGATTGCATACGGAATGCTGGAAGGTACCATCAGTCAAACTCAGAATAATCAAGAGGGATTCCCATCCTTCAGCCAGGATAATACAGGTCCTTCTACATCACATGACACAGCTGCAGGTGGGTGGTTGTTGCCCATGTGTCTCTAATCAATCTCCTCTTTCACAGGAAAAGAAAACTTGCAGTTCTAAGTAGGAATAATTGGTAATTTTTTTCCACTGGGAATAAACTTCTCATCTTAATTCTCTATCATCATGCAGAAATGATGTAAAACAGTTTAAATGTAATTCCCTTTGAGAAATTTTCCTGCTATTGAATGTGAAGAAGCTTGGATTGGATATTATCTAAAAATTCCAATTAAAATAAGAACAGAGAAATCATGGCTATACATCTAGAAATCAGAAGTCAGGTAAATGCAAAAGCTCTGTGTTTGGAAGCATTACAATCCAAATGGAAAATAACAGACTGACAAATTGCTGATGACAACCCACTAGGAAGTGAAGCTGTTGTATGGCTGATTTCAAAGAATGGGACTTGTCACCGATGTGAACCTGACAACAGGGCTGAGCAACTTGTGCATGCAGTGCTATTTCAGCAGGCACATTCTTTGGGTCAGGTGAACTGGAAGCTGTGGGCAGAACACAGGGCTGGCAAGACAAAAAAGGGCTTGACAGGGCTGCTGCGAGGCTGGCTAACTGATCTATAACCTGCTGCCTGGGAACAGGGTTGCATCAGTGGGTTCAGAAGCTTTGAACCCGCTCTGCGCCTGCGTGGGGTTGCAGGAGGGGATTGGGGGATGGTGGGAAAGGAGGTCAGATGGCTGCAGGCTGAGCAGGTGCCACCGAGGCCCTTGGCAACCGATGGCTGCAATGGCTGTTCTGTCAGCAGGACCTGATACCTCGGCTGGGCAGAGGGATGCGTGGCAGAGCTGCCAGATGAATGAGGCTTGGCAAGCCTGAAGGTGGGCATGGAAATCTGGACCCTCCGGGCAAAAGTAGAGAATTTGTCAAGTCCGGTCTGGATACAGAACGCTGCAAACAGAATTGCAGTTCACCGAATTTTCCAAACTGATCTTGTCTTTGCAGCTATTTCATATGTATGCATTTTTGTTTTCTTTTATGTGCTTTATTATCTTTAGTTAGATAAAACACAATATTTTTTACATAGCTGTGAAGATTAAGTTTGTGTTAGAAATGTGTAGAAAAAACCACAACTGTTGATTTTCAAAAAATACTCTTATTTTTCACAAGAAACTTTCAATTTCTTTATAAGGAAAGCATACATTTTTCCTTTATTAAAACCCACACGAAGGAACTAAAAGGAGAGGCTCAAATTTTGAAAACAGCATCCATAAAATTAAGTTTCTAATTGCTTACTGAGAATGGAGCTAAACAGAAGCTGAAAACAGATATCTAAGTAAAACCTTAGGGAGCCAGCTTTAGAAATCTTGGCTTTAAGAAGAGCATATCGTAAGCATTCATCCACCATTAGTGATTCTGGCTTACTGAATTGGCTGGACACAGTGATGGATTCCTGCCTTGTCAGCACTTGTATCTGGAGGATGCATTGCCAGAGATGTGGTTATCCATAGTCAGGAAACAAAAGACACTTAAACAGAACTTTATACCCTGTTTGTACTGTTTTATTCAAAGCAGATTTTCATATTTTTAGTTGATTAATGTTAATCGGTCTGATGGACTATTTTATTTGATTACTTTGTGCTGAAAACTATATAAATCAAGTATTGCACAACATTAGAGAATTTTGGATTAGATTCTGAAAGTTTGAATTTCATGTCCAGTGATTCATCATTATTTTCAGGAATGTCTGAGCTATTATATTGACAATATAAGAAGTTAGCTACATCATACATATTATGAACTCTCTTCAGCTCATAAATTTATATAGATAGACTTGCAAAAATATATATTAAAAATATCATCATTACTGTAGTGTAAATTATTAGATAGATCAGTTCATATAATATATTCTGTCCACATCTGGTACATAATTCTGCCCAGCAACCTGATTAGTAGCTCTGGATGAGGTTGTAAGAAAAAGTTCTGAAAAGAAATCATGAATCTGTACAAGTTTCAGGAGCTGTTTCTCTTATTACATATCCATTTCTGTAGCCAAATGCACAGTCCATCTGTCTGTGAGCAGCGTAAACAATAGCATATGTTCACAGAGTGGCAAGAAAAGTTGGAATTATATGGAAATAGAGGTCACAAACCCAGAAGTCCTGCACTGCAGCTAGCCTAATAGGTTTGCTTTTAAAATTTCATTGTGTCATCTTCCTTTACCTTTCAGGGAAAAGTTTCACAGGAATTTTGCATATTGATACGATCTAGTCATTATTTTACTGGTTTTGAAACTTAATTTTGTAAAAATTATGTTTGCTTACCTGGCATGAGGAAAAGTACAGAGAGGAAAGTAATTTATGGAAGGGGTTAAAAAGAAGAGAGAATAGCAAGCATCCCATTAGTTTTTTCTTGTTTCCACCAGTTACACATTTGGGAGAAGACTGGTATATCATTTTCTCCCAAATGGGAAACTACTCAACTTTATTTTACTAATATAATGTATTCTTTTGAATACTCCTCTGAAAACTCACTCTTTCCTTCTCTTATTGGAAAGTTTAATATACCCCCTGATCTATTTTTTATATGACAAAGAATGAAAGAATCACAGATTTTGTTTAAACTTTGCTCATAGGTGGATGATAAGTACAGCCAGGAAGTTATTAATTGTTCATCAAAACTTATTAGTGTCCAGCAGGACTAAGGTAGTGATCATTCCCCTGTACTCAGCACAGCTGAGGCTGCAACTTGAATTTTGTGCTCAGTTTTGGGCCCCTCACTGCAAGGGGCTGGAGGGGCTGGGCTAGAGAAGAGCAACAGAGCTGGGGAGGGGTCTGGAGCACAAGTCTGGTGAGGAGCAGCTGAGGGAGCTGGGGGTGTTTAGCCTGGAGAAAAGGAGGCTCAGGGGAGACCTTGTCACTTTCTACAACTCACTGAGAGGAGGCTGCAGCCAGGTGGGAGTCGGTCTCATCTCCTGTGTAAATAACTAATGACAGGATGAGAGGAAATGGTCTCAGGTTGTGCTCAGGGAGGCTTAAATTGGATATTAGGAAAAATAAATCCTCCTGGAAAGGGTTGTCAAGCATTGTAACAGACTGTCCAGGGAAGCCTTGGAGTCAGCATAGCTGGAGGTATGTAAAAATTGTGTAGATGTGTCACATGTGAACGTGGTTCAGTGGTGGACCTGCAGTGCTGGGTCAACAGTTGGACTCAATGATTTTAAAGGTCTTTCCAACCTAAGTGATTCAGTGATTCTATGATTTTTTTTCCACAAATAAAAGAAAAAATCTTTGAAGATTCCTGCAGCACTTTTGCATGTAGGGTCCTTGTTAGGATCCAACCTCATGACATTAGAGAGGGGAGGGGGTTGGTGTTAGGTGATCTTTAAGGTCCTTCCAAACCATGATTCTATGGTACTATAGTTCAATCTTTTCAAGTAGTCCTCACATCTGCTGTGAGCATCAATCCTTATGGAGTTTACCTTGACAGCATTTCTTCAAAAACACACCTGCTTTTTTTTGCCTTCATCACTGTAGCTCCTGATCATAAAGCATATCAGGAAATGAAAATATTAAAAAGAAACAGAAAGAATATTCTCTTTATTTTTAATTATTAAGCAGATTTTTTTGCTTCATTTATGGTAGTTCTTTGAATACAAGTTTTTCTGTCTCTCTACTAACTTCTAAAATAAAAGTAAAATAAAAGAAAAATTGCCTATGTAAGATAAATATGATTACCATTCATACCCACCTGCTAAAAATAAGAAAGTTCCTTTGCTGGTGACTTTAAAGAGAGAGTGAGAAAACCTGCTATAAAGCTCTACTGATCAAAAAGACATTTTTTCCTCCAGAAACCATCATTCTGAAATGTTCAAATCTCTTTTCTCTGATGTCTATTGGGTTAAATCTGCTCTTGCTTTGAGACCCAGGCTTAAGATCTCTCAGATTCTGTCTCCAGATTCAGACTCCACTGCTGTCTTCTTTCCTTCCTTTTGGAAAATGCTTTTTGCCTTAAAGTTTCCACAGGTTATAAGTCAGTCCTGTATAGATAAAGCTTAATACCTTTGAGCATGGCTAACTGGTTAGTTAAAGTAACAACCTGAGCATAAATTAGACATTAACAAACTTGCTAAGTGTTATCTCACACATCTCAAATCCACACATTAAACAATTCCTGTACCATGTTAGTACCTATTTCTTTTCTCTCTTCTGTAATTTTATGTAAATCCCTGCACCTTTATTTTTCATCCCTCTCTTTCCATATCTCCTTTTTTTTTCTTTTTTTTTCTCTTCTCACCTTTGTTTCTTTCTCCTTCCTTTATGTTCTTTTTTTTCTCACCACCTTTTTCTCATATTTTTTTTCCTGGTGGACAAATATATACAGTTTTCACCTTGAAGGTTGTTCTTTAAGAGGCCTTCAGTAAGGAATTCTCCCAGGCTTTGTGTGGTGCAGGTTGTAGCAACACCCCACTCAGCTGATTAGTTTACCATAGTTCTTTGGATGAGTTGAAGTCACTTGATCAGAATGTAGTCACTGGAATTCCCTCAGAGTCTTGCTGAAAATTCTGCAGTGATATATTCACCAAGTTAGGACCAAGGATGCATAAAAGGAAAAGAAACACAACTCATGAGCTGTGATTGGAGTTGTATGTGAAATAACCACTGGGCTGCATAGAGGTGACAGAGAATGTTCAGGTCAGCATTCATCTGGAGAATTGAGGAATGTAGCAGTAACAGCAGTAGGTCTAGTCATGCTGGCCCAGAGCTCAGTTACCTTGTCCTTGGCGATCAAATTCCTAGTTTAAGGACAGGATAGATTGGTATGTTGACAAAAGCCAACACATTCAGGTAACATCTTTCTGCCATAGTCCTTGAAGTGGAGTGACTGAACTTTTCTCCACAGATGGTAGTATAGAATATGTGCAAGTGTTATCAGTCTTGACTTTCTGAGCTCTTGACTTTCTGATCTCTTCTGTTTTGTACTGGTACAAAAACTTTTTCAGTTTCTATGTGAAATTATATGCTTATGTGGTAAGTTTCTCCTCTAACAGTAGAAACATGGCTATTATTATTTTATAATTTTTTATTTTTTCAGTTATCTAAAACTTAGCGCTAAAAGCTGTTATTTTTAAATTGTTGTTGTTAAATCTGATTTATAATACACCAAATCATTTTTCTTCACTTCTTCTGAGCCCCCTTCTCTCCCCACCCTCCCCCCATCATTTTTAAAGGAGGAATATCCTAGGACTCACATATACCACAATATCTTCCCTATTCTAAAAGCTATATATGTATTCATTGTATTTATTTCCATTCTCATTATCTCTTCTAGTGGGAGCACTGCATTGTCCACTGGATGGAAATAAAAGATAAGAAAATAACAAAAACTCTTGCTCTGGAAATAAAAACAGATATTTAGGGCTCAATATTTCAAGGGGATTGCTTGAGGCTCCACAGGGGCTTGTGTTTGACAAGTTTGAATTTTGCATTGCAAAACATTTGCCAAGGAAAGAATGTTTTCCTGCTCTGTACAAGAGGATAGAGAAATGCAAATGACTTTTCAAACTCTGTCGTACCTCATTCTCACACTCATATGGACACACCACAAGTTTAATCTCACTTATACTCCCTGGTGCTTCAACTGCAGGAATCTAGATTTTTTCAAATGCCTTTTGACAGTCTGTGAATTTGGCTGACTGAATCTCATATCTATGCAGTTGCAAAAACAGTTACATGAGAGATTCTAAGAGAATTTCTAAGGCATCAATAAATTTAAACCCAGAATGTTAAGAATCAAGAACATGCATACGATTGCTGTAGGAAAGGCTCTGATGGATCTTTCTGGAGTAGGCTCTGGGCATAGTTTTCCTCCACTCTCCCCACATAGATGCACTGATTCTATGTCTCCTACATGTTGCTTGCCCCACTAAGGATGCACCAATACATCTAAGGCAAATCATGATAACAGATGTGTTGTTAGTGAGCAAAGACAAATGGGAGCTTTGGTACAGTATGTAGAGATGGGCAAAGAGATGAGTTACTCTCAATAGAACTAGAATAAGGATGCATGCATGGGAGCCCAATGTGCAGATGGGTGACAAAGCTTGGAAATGTGTTGTGTTTGGATCTGTCATCACGGATGAGGTGGCAATGAATGTTTTTTGCTTCCTCCACACGTGCAGGAGAGCTACTGCTGGGTGTGGCACAGGTGTGTATCAGAGATTCTGTCCTTCTCATACCTGAAGGTATATTGTAGAATAGCCATTTGCCTGGTGGATCCTCAGGAGGATGTGATAGTTCAAATATGCTTGTGGGACATTCAATTTTTTATGGCAGGAGGTGATTTACCTGGATGGTCAGGACGTCTTTCAATTAGGACCAGCTTCCAGTGCTTCACTTGGTTGGATCAATGACATTGTCCTTGTATAGCCTCTGGGTGGTTACTCTAACTGCATCTGGCCTTGCCTTGGCTGTGTGTGTGACAAGACTCATGAATCAAACCACAGTCTCTCTTTCAGTCGGTTTATGTCTATAATTATGTTCTATGTGTTTCTTTTAATTTACATGGCTGTCAGCCGGGAAGAACACTTTATAGAATTATTGTAGTTGTGTATTATCGGTTGTGGCAAATGATCTAATCTCTACTGCCTGTCACTATCTGTGAAACTGATTATCTACATTTCTTATTTTCTTTTTTTTTTTTTTACAACTCAATCTAACTAAAGAGTGCATCTTTATAGTCTTAGAAATGAAATGAAAATTTCATGATAACTCAAAACGTGAAGTGGGGTCCTTCCTGCTTAGCCTTTTTAAAATAAGCCTTACATTACTTTGTGAATCAATCACATGATCCTGATGACTTAAAAATACATCACTGTGTTGAAACTGGTTTATATGCCAGTTACAACATCATTTTGCCATGAAAACATAGTAAGATATAGTCAATTCAAAAATGAAAGATGAAATTTTCATAACCAGCTTTTTTCATCATCATTTGCTCTCTTTAAAATTTGGTTGCTTAGTTTCACATTCATTGCTTTGATTCATATTTCTACAACCAACCTTACTAAGCTTCTCCAAAGAAAATGATGAGATTACACTTGTGCAAATTAAGTTTTATCCTGTGTTATGTTTACTGACACATCCAAAGGGGTGAGGAGTTTTAAGACCTCTTATAAATGCCCTCTCTTAGAGTCTAAAATAAAATACAACCTTACATGATCAGAGTTAAACATACATACTGAATAACTGTGCCCTGAACTTCAGTCTATTGAAATAGGACACAGTATGTGGTAAACTTTTGTGGAAAATTTTTGATCCATAGTTTACAAGAATAAACAATTTACTTTTGGCCATTCTCTGTTCTGGAGATGCCTTTTTGCAGCTTAATGGGATGGAGGATTTTACCAAAATATCTGTGAATCTGTAAGGCACAGTTTCCAAATTATAATGTCATCTCTGTGAGATTAAAATCTTTCCTTCAGTTTCTAGTAATTATGATTAAAAAACACGATGCAATGTACAAAATAACCAAAAAACAGAAAAATCACAGCTCAGGGAATAATTTATGATGACATGTAAACATTCAATGGGTTCTAGAGACTTGATTTATAATTTTTGAAGTCTTGTATTTGGTACTAGAGTCTAGTGGTGCCAGAACTAAATGGCAAATCAATGTCATCCTGAAGCAAGTTTTTAGGCTTTGAAATATACTGATTTTTTTTTTCACAGTAGAGCAATAAGAAAACCTTCCTGAAAACAGTTTTCTCAGAAAAATGGGATTTCATGAAAAATATTGACTGAACCATGAGCTGTTGGATTTGAAAATTGTAAGTGTCCTGGTGTTTAGCTTCAGGCCTGGAGACACTCTTCCTAGTCCAGAATTGTAAACTGTATACTCCTATTTCAGTATCTTCCCTGACTTTTCTAGGGCAGACCTTCTCATTCCAGATCAGTCTGAACTGGGCAAATAAAAGTCTTTGACACAGTGCTTTGCTATAGTAGCATTCTTATGTGCTCTCTAAAAACCCTTCCTAAGAAAACATTTTTATACCTTTTGTATTTTATAGAAGGTTTTAAACTTATGAAAAGAAAAAAAAAGAGGAAACTTTCACAGCTACATCTACACAAAAGTGCAGATTGTCAGGTTTCCATAGGGTCTGCTGTCAAATAAAACTGGTGCTCTTCTCACCAATGTTCATGTGAATACATCTCTGTGTCATGGGGTGAATCATGGCCCAACAACAATGTTAGAAGCATTTACAGCATCAGCTGAAAGTAAGTTTCAGACCATAAATAAGAAACTCAGCAGCAGACATTTGGTAAAATAATGGTGTAAGTTGCAACTATACAAGTATTATGAATATTCTGCAACTACTACAGAAATGGGAAGGAATTGCATTTTATTGTGGGTTTTGTTTCCTGTAACTTACGTCCACTGCTTTTTCCAGCTACATATATATAAGAAATACCTTCTTGGTCTGTTACAGCCAATGAAACAATTAAATGCTAGGACAAAGAAAAATGAAGATCATTATTCTGAGGATAGAAGAATCTATCTGGAGAATAGAAAAAAATGTTTTCAGTGTTTGAAGGCTATAAAATAGTGTTTTTACTTCTTGTGGCTATTAATACAAAGTTATCAAAGAATATTATTTTGAGATAAGAGAGAAGAACCATATCTGTAAACATAACTCTACTCATTGCTTATCCTTTTTGTTCTTCATTAGTCCACAGTGTCGAGTATGCCATTATGAGAGATGCCCAAATAGAAAGTTACTTGCAGACTGTGCCTAACCTCTTATAATAAGTCAATAAAAGAGTCCTTCTTCAGGTGCTTATTTATTTGGAAGAGGAGTAGAAAAATTAATAGAAAAATTACTAAGAAAAATATGGAAAATAAGTAAATTAATAACTAAATTAACTTTCAAAAAAGTCCAACTCCCCATACTAGTGTAGAAGGATCACTACAACCGGAAAAAGAAGGAGAAAGTGGGAAAAATAAGAGATGGCAATGAAATCCATCAGTACAATAACCGACATCCCAGTGCAGCAAAGAAGACTTTTCTCACAGCAGAGCTCAATGCTTTGTTTGAAACTCTCCTGTTTAGCTTAATTTGTATGTCCCACATCAATACAGAATGCTTATGGGTTTCCATCAGCTGCAGAGCAAAAAGCATTCAACTGCAGGACCCTATCCTTAATGTTATTCTTTATAAGTTTACCAAAAGTATTCAGGAATAAGGAGGCAGAAGAGGCAAAATCACAGTGTGATTTTGTAAAAAAAAAATTATTAAAAAAGGATAATGTTTATTTGTCTGGAAAAAAAAAACAACTTGAGCGTGTCTAAACTACCTTACACTAGTCTATAGATATAGAATCATAGAATCATCAAGGTTTGAAGAGACCTTTAACATTATCCACTCCAGCTGCCAACCCAGACTACCACTTTAAACGCTAAACTACTAAACCAGATCATCAAGCACCTGATCATTAACACCTCCAGGGGTAGTGACTCCATCACCTCCCTGGGCAGCATATTCCAGTGCCTGACCACCATAACAGTATTTTTCTTTCCCTAATATCTAATCTGAATCTTCCCTGTGTCAGCTTAAGACCATTTCCTCTGGTCCTGTCATTGCAGATATGGCAGAAGAGACTGGCCCCCACCTCACTACAAGCTCCTTCCAGGTACTTGTAGAGAGCAATGATGTCCCTCCTGAGCCTCCTCTTCTTAAGACTGATCAAACCCACTTCCCTCAGCCTTTCCTCATAGGACATGTTTTCTAATCCATTTGTGAGTCATCCTTCTCTGGACATGCTCCAGAACCCTAATGTCCCTTTTAAATTGGGGGCCCCAGAACTGAACACAGCGCTCCAGGTGGGTCCTCACCAGCCCCAAGTACAGGGAGTGATCACTTCCCTGGTCCTGCTGGCTGCACTCTTCCTGATAGAGGCCAAGATGCCGTTGGGCTTCTTGGCCAACTGGGCACCCTGCTGGATCTTACTGAGCCAGCTGTCAACCAGCACCCCCAGGTTCCTTTCTGCCAAACAGCTCTCAAGCCTCTCCTCCCCGGTCCATAGTGCTTCGTGGGCTTGCTGTAACCCAAGTGCAGGACTCATCACTGGGCCTTACTGAGCCTCCTGCAGCTGTCCTCAGCACACTGATCCAATCTTTCTAGGTCCCTCTGGAGCAGATCAACATTCCCACTCAGCTTGGTGTCATCTGCAAATATATTGAGGGTCGTCCCAATTCCACATCCAGATCATCAATAAAGATGTTATACTGGCCCCAAAACTAGCCTTGGGAACACCTTAAGTGACCTGACACACACTGGATTTAGCTCTGTTAACCACAACTCTCGGTGCTTGGCCAGCCAGCCAGTTTTTTACCCAGCAAAGAGTGTACCCATCCAGGTTGTGAGCCAGCAGTTTTTCTAGGAAGATGCTGTGGGAGATGGTGTCAAATGCTCTACTGAGGTCTATATGGGCCACATCCACAGGTCTTTCCCTCATCTACTAATCAGGTTACTTTGTCATAGAAGACCAGGTTGGTCAACCAGGACCTGCTTTTTTACAAATCCATGTTGGCTTGGATTCCCTGTTGATTCCCTGGTTATTTTGCATGTGCTGTTTAATCATGACCCATATTTCCCTGGATCATCCTTCTAATCCTTCTTGTAGATGGGTGCTACATTTGATAGTTTCCAGTCACCTAGAACTTGAGTTAACCAGGACTGCTGGCAGTTGATTGAGAGTGGTTTGGTGCATTCTTTTGGCACTTCCCTCATTACTCTGATGGCTACCATGAGGAGCCATAACTTATGGCGTAGCAGGTCACCAACTATCTCCAGGATTATGAGGGCTTCACTGAGCTCCCTGTCCCTAAATTACAGCTCTGAGGGCTGGGTATCCTGGGGACAATCAGTCTTGAGAGTGAAGACTGAGGCAAAGGAAATGCCTCAGTCTATAGAATATCACATAGGCTTATTCATTCTAGTTTAAAGAAATACTTTTATAGGAAGATGTTTTTTAAATGGACAAAGTTTTTCAATTATGTGTACTCTAACTGCAGTGCGGGTTTATCATTTTAGTAGTATAAATGTTAGTCTGAAATTGAGAAAATGTGAATTATTATCCTTGTTTGCCTTTGTGTTGCTGCAAAATCCTGTGAAGTTTCTTTCCTTCCTCAGTTCCTCAATTGCGAACAGAAAGCATTTCTGTAGAAAAATTTTTCTCAAAAACAATAGTGGGAAAGCATTTTATTGTATTAAATCTTACTCTTTTGTCATATTCAAAATAATTTGTACAAGCATTTTCTGACTAATGCTTGGAAATAGCAAAATATTTAAGATGGCTCTATTTACCTCAGTTACCAAAATTACATCTTTGAAACATTCTACTGACTTCACAAGACTTTTCTCTACTGACCCATGTTCATTAGTAAATATTTGCTGAATCCAATCATTCAGCTAAGCCAATTTATGCCACTTTCTGTTCTTAATATTTTAGCTATGAGATTTCGCTTGCCCTGCAGCAGTTTTGATGACTAATGGGCTGAACAAATTATTTTTATGGCGTATCTTTCTGGTTCATACTTTTATATTCTACATTATTAAAACTCCTACTTTGAGTGGTAAATGCTGATACAGTGAAGCATATGTACATATACTTTCCCATACATGAATATTTTTTATTGGGTACTCAGTCATGCATTAAATATTTTAATATTCTTTCAGTTGTTAAGAAAGTCAATTTAAATTTGTATTTTGCAGTCTTCTCCCTCTGAAGCCTCAAATAAAACATTTCTATTAACATCTCTAGTATACCTTGTGAGTAAAATTTCTAAACATTACATTAAAGACATAAGATCATTTTTGATGGTTTAAGCACTTTTCTTCAGTGTTATACAATAAGCATTTGTGCAGTAGATTTTTTTTTGCTTAAAATGCATGTAACAGAACGTGTTTTGATTTGAAATTAATATTCTCTGCAATTTGATAACATTTTTGTAACACAAGGGACAAAAAGGAGCAGAATTTCTTTTGGATCTTTTTGTGTTTTAACTCCTATTATTCCACAGCACTCAGAAGCATCTGAGTACAAATATCTTGAACACAGAAGGAATAGATTCAGCCTAAATTAACTCTGTGCTAAGGTAATAGCATTTTTAGGATGATTTATGCCAATATGAGAGATGTCCAAAGTAGAAAGTTACTTGCAGAATGTGCCTAACCTATTTTATTAAGCCAATTACATGATAAAATGTAATCTTTCTTCAAGTACTTATTTATTTGGCAAAGAAGTAGGAAAGTTACCAAGACATTGCTAAAAAAATTGTTGGAAAATAAGTAAATTAATGACTAAATCAACTTTTAAAGCAATAATCATTGACTCCCCTAAAATCATGTTCCTTTAAATAATAAATATTTGGTTTGGGTTTTTGTTTGGGGCTTTTTGTGAAAATTATGGTTTTGGTTTGTTTTTCTTTTCACTTATTTGCTCATGCTCTAAAGGTATTTATATTTCTAAGGAACCTTCAATCTTGTCTTGATTTGGGTGTGATTTCTATTGACATTGAGAAAATAGTAAATCATAATTCTGCACTTTGTTTCATCAGTTTTAATATGAGGGATCAATACCCCAAAGTCATAAATACACATGAGAATATTCACTTTCTCTACAAACTTATTCATGCAAAACTGTCTTTAATCAAATCTAAATAAAGAGAAGAAGAGAAACAATATATGCCAATGCAGATTTGTTTGAAAGGCCAGGAACACAATGTGATTTATCATTTGGAAGGTAATGAGAACTTTAAAATTCAAATGAATAATGTGTGAAGAGAATCATGGTAGCAAATATATAACACTGGAAAAAGTTTGTTTGGTTTAGGACACAAACATCTTTGATAGTTCAGAGCAGATATTTGTATAAGTCTGAAGAGATATTTGAACCCTGTTAGCTGTATACTGAAAATAAATAATTTGAAGCTGAAGATTAAACTATAAAAAATTTCCTTGGCATACTTGCACTTGAATGAGAGCTTGTAATTTACACAAAGCATAACTACATTTTTAATATGCAAAAGGCACATTAATCATTCAAGTGTTAGAGCATACTTAGAAGAGTCACATTGCTCTGTGTCAAAGTAAGAACTATTCATAGGAACACTGATTGTTTTAATTTGAGAGTAAACACTTTTTTTTCCAATTTAACCAAGCATTTAATAATTTGGACAATCTCATCCCAATGAAAAGTAATGTTTTTATTTCCCTAAAAAATAGGCTGACCTTTAAAATGAGAAGTAACCTCTCTCTTTTATTGCTACTGAATGAGGAGATTTTATCATTTGATTGTGTCTCAAGCATTTAAATTTAATTCTTTTTTTGTGTGTTCTTGAAGAACCCTGCTGTGTTCCTACTACCCTACATTTGACACAGTAAATAAATTATAATTGAACTCATGCATTTCTTAAAATTATGTAGATAACAATCCTAAAGTAATCATTATATGTTTAAAGTACCATATTAGCTTATAACTGTTATCACATGCCGGAATGGGGCAGTGAATGGGACAGTTTCACAAAAGAAAACTGTGTACATTCCCTTGTATCATCAGGAGGTACTAAAATGTGTGCATGTAGAATCCCAATTCTGAAGTTGCTTCAGAAACTTTGATTTGTTGACTGAATGGTGCAAATTACTAATACTTTTTGTTTCCAGTGGAGTTTAGGAGTCAGGAAATCTCAACAACAGAAACACAGTAATCATTAGCAAAAAAAAATTCCTCAAAATATGACTCCTGAATGCAATAGATATGGTAAGTGGGTTTTGATTTCTGGTTTACAAAAAGTGTGCATGTATGTCACACAGTCACACTCACTGTGCAGAGCAAACTCACATCAGTTGAGGCTTCTGGTCCAATAGTGACCAGTACTGTGAATTCAAGGCAATAAGACACTGCAGCTGGCAAGGTACCTCAGAGTGCATAGAATCAAATATTGGCTTGTATTGGATCACCTTAAAGATCTTCTAGTTCCAGCCTCCTGCCATAGACAGAAACATCTTCTACTAGACCAACACTGCCTTGAATGGGAGTGCTCATTTTCCATTTTCCAAGGATGGGGCATCCTCTGAGCAACCTGTGCCAGTGCCTCACCACCCTCACAGTGAAAAATTTCTTACAGATCTAAACCTACCCTCTTTCAGATTAAAATCACAACTCATTGTCTTAACACTACATGTCCTTGTAAACACTCCCTCTCCAGCTCTCTTCTAGCCCTCCTTTAGGTACTGGGAGGTGCTACAAGATCTGCCTGGCTTTGTGTATAGCAATTCTACACTGGACTCAGCTTTTAGCATGGCTTTGAATGTGTCCCCCTAAGATGGAGGGGAACAAAACAAGCTATTTTTTTCACTCTTTCATTTTAGTTTGGATAGTTATAAAAGTTGTCAGTGGCCCTGCTGCTCACATTACCCTCAGGCCAACTAGTTGTTACCTAGATTATAATTGGTTTCTGGCTTCCTGCTATAAATGTGTTATAAGTATGTAAAATTTTTTAGAATGCCTCTTTGGTTCCTTCTCATGAAAGCTAAAGCACTGCAAGAAATCAGATGTACAGTTTAGAGCTTTTTACAAGGCTTTCCCATAACTATTTTCTATGCTTTATTTTCCAGCAAATACCTGAACATATGAATGAGTAGGGGTAGATAGAGCCAAAATCTCACCAATCTGAGCACTGATTTTTGGTGTTATTTACTCAGTGGTAAGTGTTTTAAGCTTGGAACTACCCAAAGCATGACACTGGCCAAGAGGAACTAATTAAAAAATGTTCATATATTTTTAAAGTTGTCTTTTGTAACAGGAACTCAAAAATATTTTGCATTTCAAAGCTAAAAATCAACATGCAAAGGTGTAATGTCATCAAGCTCACTTAATCACAGAATATTTAGGCTTGGAAGGGAAATGCTTTCTTCCCCTCAAATATGGATCATCAGAGAGACCTCTGGAAATGATTTAGTCCAACCCCTGCCAAGGCAGAGTGACCTGGAGCAGGTTACCCAGGAACATGCCCAGGTCTATATTCCTTAAGCAGACATGTCTCTGAACCAGAATGTCATGTTTGATATCTCTGAAAAAGGCAGTGAAATTTGTCTTAGCTATGACTTCAATGCAATCAATCCTTGTCCTTCATATTTCACTTCTGTGTATAAAATCTGATGACAGCTTCTTTTGGTCTAAGACTGAAAAAAAATTATTGGTCTAAGACTGAAAAATAGTGAAGAGAGAATAAACTAAAGTCTTCTTCCTTTCATTCCACCAGAATATTTACCCTTTTTTGTTGCTCTGGGTATAATTCTGAGTGGGAGTATGTGAGACTTATCATTCTTTGAGGATATGTTTTCTAGCTCTAATAATTTTGACTTAAATTTGAGTTTAGCTACGTGTGAGACTTCTATGGTAGAACAATATTGTCATGTGGCAGTCTAGAATTTAGTTTTGTTCTATGAAGTGTCACTTAAATATACTATTTTAATTATGTTTTAAAGATCTTGATTATGATTAAGATCAATAATTTTAATTGTGAGTTTCCTTTATTTTCTTCCCAAGAATAATTTCAGTCTCATTTACTTTCATAAACATTAAACCAAATGCAACCTTTGCAGTAAATCTAGAATTTCAGTTTCAGTAACCTAAAAAAACCAGAACAAAGTAATTTTCTGTAAGAGGAATAAAAAAATAAATATGTGGAAGGTAGATACATTGGGGCAGATCTTTATTATATATTTTAGAAATAACTTTATTGTAATGGTACCCAGCCTACCCCATTTGAAAGTAATCTGGTTTCTCTCTTGAAACTGGCAAGACATAAGGTCTTTGGTGTTAACAGTTTAGACATTAGCAGGAAGTAATTTGTGGAAAGAAGATGCAATTTTGCATAGGATCCAGAATAGGCATGATCTGCTCTAAGTTATGGTGGACCCTTCCTTTCTGCCACAGAGACATAAAGGCAGAACCTTCCAGAGCCCCAGCCAGTGGTGTGCAGGGGAAAGGGTTTAGGTGCTTTTACTGAGTTATACTCCAGGGAAAGCACCTAAAGCCATTTCAATTAGAGTACTGAATTTTTGAGAGCTTCTCTGAGAACTCCCAACACACAGTTAATATATAGAAATCATTTATTGTGTAGTAGGTAATAATTACATCTTTAGTCATTGTTTATGTCGAGCCTCATTACCATGAAAATTGAAATTCATTTAAGATGTGTGAAAGCTGTGGGTTTAAATTGCTTTTATTAGTTGAATAAAACTGGAAGTTCTGTGGTGTTTGCAGTTGTTGCAGCTTCCATTTATTTATTTGGAAATGTATGCTTCGGAGCTTCACTGTTAAAAATGCTTTGTGATTGGGGAGTAGATTGCAAACATAAGAGTATTTCAGCTAAATGTAAATTGAAACAGTATCATTTAAAAAGAATTAAGTATGGATGCTAAAAATAAGTAAGAATTTAACATTTAAATAAAAATTAATTTTCTATTAAGAGCAAATATTTTATAAAAATTGAATTTTCCTTTTTCTCATTTAAAAAGTTCAAATCCAGAAGAAATACTGCTGAATTAAATGTCTAAATTTTTACTATCTGTGTTCTAGGAATAGTAGTGTAGGTCATACTTTTAAAATGAGACTTCTGTTTATAAAGGAAGGAACTACACACATTTGATTATTTTTTCTGATATGAATTTGAGAGGCTGCATGATACTTGTTTTAATCTCATATTGAGATGGAGTCAAATTTATTTTGAAATGTTCACTTTTAGACATTTCAATAAAAAACAAAGGAAAAAAATCTTTTAAAGAAAAGAAAAATCATTTTCTGGACATAATTCATTACCACTCTCTATGGTTTCCTGGAATTATTTATCTGGTAATGCCCATATTTTGTTCATGACTGACTGCTGTTATTCATTTGCAGGGGTAATCACAAAATTTCTTTATTTCTCTGTGCAGCAAATTCAAACTAATGCCTCCGGGTAGGCCATGCATCCTTCTTAGTCACCTCCTCCCTTATTATTATTATTTACATAACTCTTCTAAATAACAATCTCAGAACTGTAGAGACATGGATTTGAAGGATGGATTTTGACTATCCAGTGGATAAGGAACTGGTTAGATGGGCACAGCCAGAGATTTGTGGTCAATGGTTCCATGTCCAGATGGAAGCTGGTGACAAGTGATGTCCCTCAGGGCTCTGTCTTGGGGTGGGCACTGTTCAATGTCTTCATCAGTGACAGAGAGTGAGATGGAGTGCACCCTCTGCGAGTCTGCCGATGACACGAAGCTGAGCAGTTCGGCTGACACAACAGAGGACAGGGATGATATTCAGAGGGACTGGGACAAATGTGGTAATGGGCTCATAAGAACTTCATGAAGATTAACAGGTCCAAGCAAAAGGTGCTACACCTGGGTCAGGGCAATCCCAGAAAGGAGTGCAGACTGGGAGAAGTCGCTGAGAGCAGTTCTGTGAAGTTCCTGTAGGCTCCTGTGGATAAAGTGCTGAACGTGAGTCAAGAGTGTGAACTTGCAGCTCAGAAAGCCAAGCATTTTCTGGCCTGCATCAAGAGAGGAGTGGGCAGCAGGTCAAGAGGTGAGTCTTGCCCTCTCCTCTGCCTCATGAGAGCCCATCTGCAGTTCTGCATCCTGGGGTCCTCAGCACAAGAAAGGTGTCAAGGTAATGAGAAAGATGAGTCCAGCAGAGAGGCACAAAGATGATTAGAGGGCTGAAGCACCTCTCCTATGAAGACATTTTCTCAGTATGTGTTAAGAGAAGTTAATTTTTTCACAGAAGGGCAGTTTTCAGGTGGTTTCTAAGCAATCAACACTTTTCCATTAAGACAAGTTCAAGCCTAGTCATAAGATTAGTTTTAATATGAAGGATTATTACCAGCTTTATCTATTAAAAAAAAAACAACCAAAAATAATTCCATAGTTCAGATCCACCATTTTAGTTTATGAACTGAGGGGAATCCACTGATCTGTTACATTGTATTTTTCTTTGGTGGTTATATGATACAATTTGATATGCTTATGAAGAGACAAGGGGGAAATGTTTTTTTGTGATAACTGTATCCTATTTTAACAGAAGTACAAAAAAGGATAAATGAGAAAATAATTTCACCTTCTTATATTCTAACCTCGTGATTATTAGGCTAAGAAAATATGATTCTTTGTACTCCAGGTTGGTAGGCTAGTTCTTAGTTAAAAATGTGCTATCTTGGCTGCTGCAACCAACCAGATGTTCTCCACCTTGTATTTCAGATTTTTCCATGAATATAGTCATAAGTACATGCATATAATTCAAACAAAACATAAAAGTTTTGTTTGAAATAAACTGAATATTAGTGTATTTTTTGAGTAAGTACAACAACAATAGAAAAGAAACTAATTCCATTGAGAAACACAGCGTATACTTTAACAAAGAGTATAATTAACCTTTGGGAAATGTATCTAGGGAGCTAGAGGACTTTACATTAAGTGAAATTTAAAAATTAAATTGGTTGAAGATTAGCTGTGTTCCTAAGTACCATTCTATAACTGTATCAGGAATTAGAGTCACAGTTCAAGAATTAACGAATGTTATTATTTTGTCTGTTTCATGCTGTAGATCAGAATACAAAACATACTTCTATCTGATTCTGACTAAACATTAAGGTAGCTGATGTTTTTTTGTAAGTATCTGCAATTCCATTTTTCTGAACTCTCTTTGAAGATTTTTCACTTGTATTTGAAATATTCAAGTTCTATAGAAAGTTATCACTACCCTGTAGCATGAAATATGGCATGTTTTGAGTTTGGTTTTTTATATAACATTCTTTGAATGAAGTAGACCTAAGTTTTAATGTAAACTCAGTCTAAGAAAGCTATCAGTCTTTCAATGCATAACATATTTGTCAAGGATTTTTACTTTGTTGGTAAAAGGGTCCTTGATTCAAAGCTAAAATTTTCTTTTGTGTCTTTTTTAAGCCCTAAGAGCTCTTCAGGACTTTGACTACTACATTGATAGCATTGCATACACAAAAGTAACAGGTAGGAGACCATCAGCTTCTGCTCAGTAGTTTGAAAACCAAACCTTGGAGTAGCTAGTGTTTCATCATTGCCTAAGATCCTTTTCCAGAATATCATCTTTGACTCATTAGTTTTCTCTAAAATAAATGCAAAATTCCAAATGCCAAATTTAATTTTACTTTTCAAAATGCTGCTTAAACCACAAACTGCAAAGATGCATTTTTCTATGTCAAGGGAATACTTGGTTTAATAGCTGGTTGTATAAAGCTAAATACTATTAAGTAGGAAGGAAGGAATTTCAAACAACTACTGGAAAATGCTAATTGCAAGAATGATATATTACAAGGACCAATAGTAGAAAAGTACAAGAGGAATTATAATGGAAAATATCAGTATAGAAATATTAGATCCTTTTTAAAGTCCTTGAGGAGAAACAATTCTACTTGATGTTAGACAAGTACTTTTGGTAGTCTTACTCTTTTTTATGGAGAAGGAAGGGTAAGGGATAAAAACTAGTGTGCCTTAAGCATCATCTTCATTGAAAAACTGCACCTAGCTTTTGCTAGTGTGATAATTTATTTGCATGTTAATTATTGTAAATAAGTTGTTCTAGTGCACATAAAAAAAGTGTCACATTTCAAACACCTTATTAAGCAAATGATACTCAGAAGAAAACAGATAAATAATTTGTAATAAGATTTTATGTGTGAAATTATTAGCTGAAAAGGACAAGGAAATATTTTAATTTTATTATTTATTTATGTATAGAGTAGAAATTATAATTAGCACTGGATTCTTAAGACTAGTTTAGGGACTTGTATGTTGGTGTTGTTTATATGCTGGCTGGGAGTGTTACAGGTCAGTAATTGCAGTGTTATCAGGTAAACCATCTTGTTCTCAATTAGTTGGAGCTCTCCAAAAAACTTGTAATTGGATTTTTAGGCCTAGTCTTAAAAGAGCAGCATCTGTTGACAAAGACAAAAAGGAAAAGCTATTATACAACAAAAAATAAATTCTTCCTAAGTATTTTTGGAGAATGGAAGAAAATACATTAAAGGTGCTGTGACAACATACAATGGCAATTGTGCTAATTGCAAAAGGGAAGTAATATTGCTAATGTGTTCCTTACAAGATCAGTGGTGCCAATTTTTCAGCTACTCTCTTTAATTATATCTCAGGTTAATAAACCAAAAGAAATAATTAAAATAGACAATATTATTTACTTGCAATTCCTAAGCATTTAGCTAAAGGACTTAATTGTTTTTCCACTGGGGAAAGAAAAAATAAGATTTTCTTCACTTTAGAATGTAGTTTCATACTCAATTCGCTTTTATGTTCAAATCCTGCTTTTGTTTCTTGGGTAGAAATATGGCAGAATTTATAATATATGTTTTGTATTTATTTCCCTCAGGACCAGACTAAAGGTAGAGAGATAAAAAAATTAAAAAAATGCTTGTACTTTCAATGAATCCCCTAGATTCTTGGTCATGTGGTGCAGAAGGGCATAGAAGAAACTTTGTTTTACAACCATTTACAACAATTTACAACTTTAAATATCTTGACTTTCCAGTGTATTTTAATAAAAAAATTTAAAATATTTAACAGTTGCTATGATGTTTGAAGTGTTTAGCATTCTTTTATATGACCCATAGACTGATCACTTTTCAAAATCTGTAAAACAATAGAAAACACACAAAGTTCTAGCTGCTGGTTAATGCTTTTCCACAATCAAGTGAAAGGCCAGAATCCTACTTGTGACAACCTCCTAATTTCTAAATCATACAACATTTGATTTTGTTTTGGTTTTTGTGTGTGTGTGAGATTTGATTTTCTTGGGGTTTTCTTCAAATTTCCTCTAAGTACCCCCTAGGAGGTCTATAAATTCAGAGAAGAAAATTGATATTCTACACTCTTTACAAAGGCAGCTGCTAATTGTGTCTATTACATGTGTCTATTGATTTCAAATATTTTCTATAACTACGATGTGAAATGTGACTCAATAGCTGACTAAACCTTAATGTTTTTCCAAACCATGGCTTTATTTGTTCAAGAAACTGTATCATAATTCAATAATAGCACATATATCAAGCTCTTCTCAAAAAATAGCCAGATTTTTTTCCCTATTCCATTATTTTTAGCAGTCTGTTTTAAAACCTGGACCATTCATACATCTGCTTGTAGCTTTGCCAATCTCAAACAATTTTGGCTGATGTTTTACATGGAGTGTACTTCCCTCAGGCTAACTATTTCTGGAGATGTTTCAGACAAAATAGTTCAGCTGTTTCCAGGAAAGGCTAGTAAAAATTATTTTGCTTTGCCATATATAATCATAAGAGACAATTCTGGTTACTTCTCCCCCATTTCTGGATAGGAAGCACAAACAATTCAGAACCTACTATCCACAATTAAGAAACACTATTTTACTTAAGAATTTTTTAAATGAAATATCAAGGAAACAGCTTGATAATGCTAAATTAGTACCGCTCCATAAAAAAACAGTAAACCCAAACAACCTTGCCTTTTCTTGCCTTTTTAAAAAATTTTGAAGCAATAGAATTATTGAACAGCTTTCTCAGCATTTGTTCCAGGACAAAACACATACCCGGATATCCATATCTCTGGGTAGAATCTATTTTCCAGGTACCTTTACCTATAATTAAATATACAGACCACAACAAATATTTGAGGAACAATATTTCTGATTATATATTTGTCCTGTATGGCACAACGATGAAAAATACTTCTATTTACTGTAGTCTCCCATTGCCACAAGGGCTTGCTGCCTACTCATGCTCAATACCAGGACCCTGGGGCTTGTTTTATGCAAAAGTCCTTCCTAATCAGTTGTTTCTCAGCAGGTATTGTCACATGGGATTGTTTTGTCCCGGATCCTAGCAGTTGTCCTTGCAGGAATTCATTTATAGTTTGCCAGAGACTTTTATCAGCTATGAGCTTTTAAAAGGTGCATTCTGTCACGTCACCCTGGTCACTACTGGAGGTGTTTAACAGCGCTAGCACCCTGAGCAGCACCACTGGTAAGTGCACATCAGCTCTTTTTCCTGCTGCTGGTCACAGTCTTACTGGTAAAGATGTACAGTTTTGTTTTACTGTCAAAATCACAGCTCTACAATTTGACTGCAAGGATATACTGAGACACTAAATGGAAAGCCTTTCTGACATCAGGATAAATAATATCTACAGTACTTTCCTCTTCCATTGAGTCAGTTGTCTCATCAGAGAATCAAAAACACTTGATCAGTTCTGGGGATATAATTTGCTAGAAGGGCAGCAAAATTGATGTACATCACATATATCAAATCTAATTACACTTTTATTAGTTATGGTAGTTTCCACTGAATAACCAGAAAATACTCTCCTAATATTCCTTTATAATGGCTATTATACTCAGTCATCTCATACAGGAAAATTAACTTCCCTAGAAAATGTGAGTTCAAGACAGTATAAGGAACCTGATTAAAAATAAAAAAAGCAAAAAAAAAAAAAAGAAGTTGAAAAGTATTTTACCAAAAACATTTTATAGAACTCCTCCTATTAATTAAAAAAGCATAGCTATTACCTTCAAGGAACAGATAACTAGTATCTTGTATATTCCATTGAAATAAAAGATTCTTAATCCTCACAGGTAAATTTTAGAATGATAGCAAGAGATAATTTTTCTTAGTTCATATTTCAAATTTAAGTATCACGTAAAATGGTTAATAATTCTAGTCATACCGCACTAGAGAATGGACTGTAAACTTAGGCACCGTGGGTCCAAAATAAAATGTGTTCTCTAGATCCGAATGTTTATGTGGATTTATATTATATTTCTGTATTAGTTATTATAAATATTATGCTGCTATGTATTATAAATGCTATTTTATTAATAGTAGAACACAAGTGTGTCTGTTTATTAATATCAATACTACTATAAACTGCTGTTGATACTGAGAGATATTTACAGGTATTTTAAAAAGCCTCTAAACTTTGTGAGATATTGTAGGTCTTGTAAGTCTTTTATTCAAAGTTTAGAAAAATAGAGAAATATCAAAAGAAGAAACAAAAAAAAATTCATTGGAAAGAGTCTACAGAAGCAATAAATTCATTGTACTGATAAACTCTTCACGCAGAAGGTTAAACAACTCATTGAATGTATTTACAATGCCCACTAGATAGTCAAATGCTTTGCTGAGAGGGTAGCTGGGAGTTCAGGTAATTACCTTGTCCCAAATCAGTTTGGTGTCTCATCTATTCTGAGACAAAATGAGGGAAAACTACTAAACCATTTAGGGAATGAAATGCACAGTGTGCACACAGTCTGATATCCATGATGCCATAATTCTGAAAGACACTATAATTACAGGAAAAACTTGGTTACTGATAGGATAGCTCAGAAAAACCATAGGTTTTTCAGTAGATTGCAGTAAAAGACATTGTCAGGGAAGTGCTAACCTTCAAATCTTATTGTGTATTTACCATGCAAATGGACCTTCAGTCCTTGTATGATGACATTTTATATGTTGCTAATTTCTTCTTTATCCGAGAATTGTTGTTGCTATGAGTTAGATGCTTTGAGCTTTCAACCTGCACTCAGTCAAAAATCTCAGTTTTTAGCTATTTGAAAATATTGGATAAAAGCCTCAGGAATCTTTTGAATGAGAAGTTCTATATAAAAGTGGGCTCAGTCATATGCTTTTATAAGCATATTAGAAATTATAAGAAATAGTAATTTCCTCTCTGCATTTCATCATTATTTTCCTTAGGTGACCATACCTTTTTAAAAATTCATTTCTGACCATTAACAGGAAACTATTAAAACCAAGGTTGCTAATACTTTGCTTTGTTATATGAAATCCTTCTGATCTTCTCTTAGTCTCTTGCTGAATTTTGTGAAAATTTACAGTTATTTTTCTAATTTTAAAATATTGTTGCCCAAAATAATGATTTCCTACTAAAATTCCAGATGAAGTTTCTCATACTTCAAATAAAAGGCTATGTTATTTTTATGCCTTATTTACTCAGGGATCAATCTTAAGTGTTTTTGATAACAGCTTGAACTGGAACTGAACTGGAGCTGTTAGTCATGACAGTTGACCTCAACACTTCTCAGTGGATTTTTTTGTTTTGTTTCTGACTGTGTTGCTAAGTTGAGTAGAAAATGGAGAAATGTCCATATCACAAGCTGCATGATTCTAAATGGCTTCTGAAAGCTAGTGACAGGAACAAAAGGATTTGCACACTACAATTGCCAAATAGTCCTGTGATCAAAAGTTTTCAACTGCTGCCTTTTTAAGATCAATCTAAGACAAGCATTTGGAGTTGAAATTGGTTGTAATATATCTGGCCTCTTACCTGGCATAGCAAATTCAAGTCTAAAGATATATCATTACCCTGGGTTCATCAATTATTTCACGAACACAGAATTTTTATGCCTATAGTCATTTCCTGGCAGCTAAACATTCATTCAATAGTGGTTTTATACATTCTGAGAAGAGATTTGTAACTGCTGGTGATTCTGCTGATAGTCAAGGTCTTTAGAATGGAAGATGTTTATCTTGCTTAATATCTCTCACATAGTAGTAGACTCAGTTGTCTGGATAAATCAGATAAGATTTTTATACCAAGCTTTTTAAAAGTGACTAATTATCTTGGCTGAACCATGGTAAATACACACATATCCTGTATTTATTTTTTAATTATTTTTTCTATCTTATTTTTCAGGAACTGCTGAGCAATCTTTCCCTGAAGGTCAAGAGAGAGCTTCAGAGCTTCAGATTAGAGCCTGTAAATTTGCTAATAAATTCTCAGAATGCTAGTTAGAAAGAGTTACAATTGATTTTAGTGTGAAAAGAAAAAGTGAGAAAAAGAAATTTTAAGATTTTGTGGGGAAATCAACAATTTAACACATAGAATAAAAAGTAAAAGGAGGTCAGTATAAAAAGTATACTAAAAGGAGAAAAAATATGATACAAACTAGTTGGTAAATCAATTTTCAAAACACATATTTAGTTACATTGGGTGGAGAGTTTTACCACTGCCATTTCTATTCAGCAATATTTTAATGTATTGCAAACTGTTCACATAATGCAGTCTGGATTCTTAGGGTCCAAGCTTAAGCCACATGATACAGAGAGAATAAAGATCAGAAAGAAGAGATTAGTTTACAGAAGTACCAGTCTTGCCTCCTAAGTCTTTGTGAAGTTGTAGATAAAAAGGGAAAAGAAATTATTTTTTTTACTTTTGATCTAAAATCTTGTAAAGATTCAGCAGGAAAAAAAATGCATGCAAAATTATGTCAGCAGTTGCAAAATTTAGTAATTTTCCTCAAGAGCTGGGTTCATGGTGTTCCCAGAAACTGTTTTCAGCTAAGAGAGTTGAGCTGCTAGACAATACAGATAGAAATAATCTGTTATTTTAAAGAGTGATTCAAAATGCAAAACCGATGTGGAGGCTTTGAGTCTTTCTCTGAGGGAATCTCTCTCTAAGGAGTTTAGAAAGCCTTGGAAGACTTATCTCCTTAAAACAAATTTAGTTTGTGATTTCTTTATGCTGGAAATGTTCTTATTATCAACAAAAGTATGAATTATTGATTAAACTTCCATCATTATCAGTATATTCCAATACCCTCTTCCAACCTTTGACACTTGGAGAAATAATTTACGGAGAACATTCTCTTTTGAAGCACCAGAGGTTTAGTTTAGTGCAGCAAATCCCACAAATATAAACCTTTTTTTACATCTTTCAGTCAGCATTACCTATATGTAAGGATTAGCACAATATTGAATTTTGCATCACACACTTTCTTGGATTAAAGGGGAAAACATTTGCAATCTCCTAAAAAAAAATCTCATAAAATGATAACAGAGAAATATGCATATTTAAATGTTTACTTGAGAAATATGTTTTTGTTGCAGCAAGGAACTCAGTTTTGGACTGAATTTTCATAATGTTCAATAAAGCTTTGAAATTTTTTGTAAATTTACAATTTATACATGTAAAAAGCAAGTACAAGTTCATGTGTTATAGCAGTATTATCCAGCTGACATAGAAGAAAACCCAGATACACGACACAAATGTTTGAAATAATGTGCATGTTTGTGATCATCACTTTTAATCCAGCTTCATAAAGACAACTCTGGATATTATATGTTTGGGCTGGATAATAATTTTTTAACTGGGTGGAAAACTTTTCTTATGTGCCTGACTATTATCAAATTGTTCGCATTACCCTTTGTAAATATCTGAAGGCAGAGAGCAGTGACGGTAGCTTCAGATCTACAGTAGCAATTTAATCACACATGGTCTGAGAACAAATTATTAAAAATTTTTTGGCAGGTGAGATTTTACTGAATAGAATTTTATTGTTCGTTTTTCATAAAATGCATGTTCAGTGCAGCTACAAGTGATACCTCATTTTCCTGGTTTTGGGAAGGGGGTGTGGCTGAGAGGGTGTTGCCAGGACTGTTTCTGATATGACAGGGGCAGGGCAAATGGGCTTTCCCTTCCAGTGGAGAAGGTGGAAAGTCCATTATGTTTATCTTCAGAGGTTTTTATGCGTAAATAATTTCTTTGTCTTATACTTTTTGTTATTACTATTATTGCAATTACTGTAAATTTTCTTATCTCATTGCTGTTTCTGTAAATTGTTCATATCCCAGCCAATCATCTTCAGCTTTTGTGGCTCCCACTGGAGCAGGGAGGGGAATGTCATGTGGTCATTTTAGTTGGAGTACTAAATTCAAGAATACTGTTCCTAAACAAGGACACTCAAACAATCCAATCCAACAGGTATCACATAGAGAAATTCAAGGCTCCTCCAGCTTTCCTGAGATTCTGCTGAAAACAGAGAGAAAAAGATTATTTGTTCAAAAACGAATGTGTGGGGGGTTGTTTTTTGGGTGAAGGTTGTTTTTTATTATTATTATTATTTTAATAATAATGTTTCAGATAGAAAAGGAAAGTGAAAGTAAAATTTGGATCTTGGGCAGTGGAAGGAAAAGTACTTGTAGAGGGCATTGGAAAGCAGTACCAAAAAGATAAAGCACACAACTAAAACACACACAGAAACAAATCCCAACCATCCAACTCATCTACTAAAGTACAGTATTTCTGAATAGTTCAGACTTCAAATTGCTCAGTAGTGAAAACAATGTTCAGAAGTATTTTTCTTCCACATAATTACTTTGGCAGCGGGGAAGCTATTTAGTTAGAGCTTTGAGAGAAGTTTAACATAGAACTTTAAACTGCTTGAAATGTTCTGTTTTGATGTGATGAGAATTTTTAATCAGTATTTTATTAAAATGTGGAGTCACTGCCCTGATATGCTTCTAGAGATTAATATTAGTTAATGTGTGTTACTTTATATTCATTCCTGCAATTAGGATGTGTGATCTTTGGAGAAAGTAGGTTTTGGGGGGTTTTTCCCTATTTCAAGTTTGATACCATCCTTAGTGTGTTGAGTGAAATAAATAAGATTTTTTTCCCATTGGCTTCAATTACAGAAGTCTGAACCTTGCCAATTAATCTTTTCTGAAACTTCATCTGGAAGCTTTTCTTGTACAGAAAGGATTTCATTCCATACACAACATAATTTGTTTACATATTATGCATGTCTGAACAACCATTAATGTTAGCAAGTGGAGGAAGGTTTATCTAAAAATAAAGTAGAAAAGCCATGTTGTTACATAATGGAAAACCACATTGAGGTAAACCCATTTACCACACTAAAGAAACTTTTGACTTGTGGAGAAGTTAATGTGAGGAATACTTCAAAATCTCTGGAGATTTTGAGCTCTTTCCTGCCCTTCATACATATGAAGCTGAGTCTTGTCACTGTGGGGAGCCAGGGAAAGAAAATAAAAAAGTAGGAAATAAATTGGGTACCACTAAGAACAAAAATAAATACTAAGGCACCCAGATGAGGGAATATTCCACAAATGACCCAGTGTCATACCTAAGTCCTTTCTGATATTTATTTTTTTCACCTTTCTCAGAAGAGAATCAGTCTTTCCAAAATGACGAGCTCTTTCCTTGATATGAAGAGTTCTTTTAGGTCTGTTGAACATGCATGAGCAACTGGATTTTCTCTGGAGCTGGGAGTTATATCCAATCCCTGAATCCAGGTCACCTAATAAAGTTCCCTTATTCTTTCTATCTTTACATATTTAGGAAGTGCAGCAGGACATTCCTATTATAACATATATTACATATTTTATAACACGTGACCACAATTTCCAGTAGCTCTGTGAAAGCTAAATGAAACATACCCAAATAAATTAAAGAAGGAACTTTCTCACTCCCAAATTCCAGTTCAGTCTTACACTACAGTTTTATGTTAGTCCTTTTCTTTCCCTATAAAGATCTATCAAGCTAGCAACAAAGTACATGCAGTGTAGCAAAGAACATCATCCTTTGAAGCTATCAGAACATTACATTAATGTGGAGTTCTTTTCCATTTTCAGCACCATTTATAGGTGTACTTATGCTGAAAGATTAGGACAACTTCTTGAGTTTCAGTGTCACTCAAGACATCAAAAAAGTCTTTGCCTCCAACACAAAAAAGGATCAAATGTGTCTCTGCTGTTTCTGACTAATGTTTGTTTAATGATTTCTTAAAGATCTCCCATAATGAGCACTCTACAGCTTCTCAGGCAATTCCTTTCTAAGCCTCACCAGCATTAGCAATAGAAAGCTTTTTTCCTCTTATGTTTAATTTATAGGTATCTTTTCTGTAGTTTAAATCTATATTTTTTTGTCTTTTCCACTATAAATATGAAAAAAATTAACCATTCACAGAAGCCTTTTACATGCTTCAGAGCAGTTATAATATCCTCCCTTGTTCTTCTTTAGGATAACAGTTTTCAAACAGTCTGTTTTGATAATTTTTATCAATCTCTTGTGCAATTTTCTTAGTAAGTCCCCATCTTTCTATATTACTTTATTTGTGTCTTAGCCAGAAGAAAGATTACTTTATGTTCCTGCATACAGTACTGTTGTTTACAAAGCCTAGCACATCTTTTTAACACATTATTTCATTTGGCATCTTGTTTACAGATTTGATCTGCTCTAAGCTTTGGATTCTACTTAGCTAATTTTTCACCATTTTGTGTTTGTTCAGAGTCTTCCTTCCTGCATGCGGAATCTTGCATTTTTCATTCTATTGAACAACATACATGCATCATTGTGTTTGGTCTTGGTTTTATTTATTTCTTCCCTTCTGCATGCCTCCTCCCATCTAATGTTGTTACTCTCTCATGTAGAAGAATTAGGATTTGTCCAGCCTTGTTCTTAATAAATCTCTATTTTCTTTTCCTTAGTTCCTTGTCACATTTGAAGTATTTAAAGTGGGGTGAATATTTTTGTTGTTGTTTATTTGTTTGTTTGTTTCTCATTTAAAATGTTACCTAGTGTTTTTTTCAAAATTTAAATTAATATCAGGAGTCTGTTAAATTCCATATGCTCCTTTTTAAAAAACATAATTTATGGCTTTTTTCCAACTCCTCTGGAAATTCACCGGTCCTTCAAAAGTTTGTAAAGAAAATCACTGGAAAGCCAAGATCACAAGACCATAGAATCAAAGAATTGTAGCATCATAGAACAGACCAGATCGGCAAAAAACTCAAAATATTATCTGGTCAAACATTTCATGGCAATGGAAGCCCCAGTGAGATTATCCATCACCTTGTTCAATCACATCTTGGAAACCTCCAGCAACAGGGACTCTGTGCCCTTTCACCAAATAATATTTTTTATTATAGAAAATAAGTTTTTAATGTAGGGATGAAACTGCTCCCATGGCAAATTTCACCTGTTGTCCTCAGTCATCTCCATGTGCCTCCTGGGGATGAGGGAGCCTCCTTTTTGGAAGAGAAGACCTAACACTTTTAGTAATTCTTCACTGAGCATGTTCTCCAGATGTTCAGGCATCTTTGTGGTGCTCCTTTGGCCCTCCTTTAGTCTGGCCATGCCTTTCTCTAAATTTCATCAGCCAGATGCCTAAATGTCCTACAATTCAATGGTTAGTCAACTTGAATACAATGAATTTATCTAACTAACCTCTATAATCTGCTCTGTTATTATATATTTTGTTTTGTTTTCTCCTTCTGCAACTGAAAATAATTGTCATAGCTGAGTCCAGTTCGCTTTTAAATTAAGAAAAATGGGAAAATTTAGTTCATATTTTTGGTATTAACTATCAATAGCTTTCCTTCTCCACTGAGTGGCACATGAGCCCACTTCTAGCTTTCCCTCCTGCAACTAATTGGCTTCTGGTTACTGTTGCATCTTTGTGCCTCATTTGATTTTTTTCTCTCAAGATTGTAGTAAACATTTGCAATCATGTTTTTAATCTTTGTGAGTGAGTTGTATACTGAACTCATCTTTTGTTTGAATGCTCTTTTATCATGCTTTCAAAATTTATTCCAGATTTGTTTTCTTAGACTGACCCATTATAAAAATTTTCAAATAAATGCATCAAGTTTACTGAAGTATATAACCGGACTTTTAAAAATTATTATTATTTTGATACAATTCCATCTGTATTAAATTTCATGAAAGTGCTCATTTTATTGTCACCATCATCCAAGCAACCCTTTACTTCGAAATTCTCAAGTGTGTCCTCCTAGTTGGTACATCTCCTTTCAGAAAACAACACCTAGTTGTCCTAACCACAGTGAAGATTGAAAGTCTTTACAAAGTGCATTTTCAGAGCTTGCTGGACAATCCATTCTCTTCTCAGTACATACTTAAGTAAACTTCTTTCTCTTTTCATCACCCTCTGCCTCCAATGACTTCTGCCTCACAGAAGTGAGTTTAGAACTCACAAAGCTGGACATTGTACGGCAGTTTGCCTGACTGCCTGTTTAGGGAGATTTGATATATGACATACTAGATGTTTGGAATAAGATGTACGTTATATTTCCATCAAAGCTGTCAGAACTCATCTCTGAGATGTATGGATCTGTAATATACAGGGCATTCCAACTACAGATTGAAATGCCTAGACAGTCACGCAGGAAAACGGAAAAGTTTTATATTTTGGGATAGCTTATCTTTGGTCTTACTCCAGTATAATCACTTTCATAGGTGGTAATGACACTGACAATTTTGCCAGTGTTTTAAAAATGAAAAGTCTTTTCTGCTTTATATTTTATATGTTTTACTTATGACAGAAGGACTAACAAAGGATAATATTTTTATATGTATTACCTGTTAAGGGAGAATGGTTTAAATAAAATAAAATAAAATAATAATAATAATAGAAATATTATAATTATTAGTAAATAATCATTAATTATGTGATATGAATGCGTGAAAAACATGTACCCATTTCCTGTCAACCATTTTGGTTAGCTCACTCTTCTGCAGTGCACATTTTTCTGGATCAGCAATGAACAGTGTCAAAGTACCAGCAAATCCTTGGAAGAGGAAAGGGGAAGGAATGTGAGAGGGCAATCACTTAACTGTAAGCAGTATCCTAAAAGATTGTAAGACTTCAGGCTGTTATTCACTATAGCTGCTAGGACTCCACAGATACTATTTGTCATAGCATGCTAACCAACAGGAACAATAATGTGTTCCATATAATATGTTCCTTAAGATCTGAATAAACCTGTGAACAGGCGGTTCATGCCAAGGGAATAGAACAAAACTGCCAGCAAAGCTGGGACAAATAAATTTCCAATGGAGAGAAAAGCTAGTTTCTCAGTGCTGGCTAATCTATGTGCCAGACAAACAGTTCACAAAAATAGGTTTAGTTTTTTCATTCTTCTGAACTGCCTGGCTTAGAGATGGGTACTGGGTTCCTGGTGTATTATCCTGTGTCTAAGTGTTCCCAAACCAAATGGCTATTCTGGCAGTAGGGTGTGACCTCATTTAACAGCGTGTTTGCCACTCATTTTTATCTGTTTTCATGCATCCAGGTCTTGGCAGAAGGAACTGTTAAAGCAGCTAAAACTAAAGCAGACCCAGTATTTCTTTTTATATATCTGAAGAAGACAAATCAATTATATTAGGAAACTGAACCTAGCAGAGATTGCAGCTTAAATCTCCTTCTGCAGGGAGAGACAGAGGTAGCTTATGGCAGTGCTTCCATTCCTCAATATTCCTTCTCACAAAAGGCCAACAAAAAGCACTTCTCTGAGAGGTGAGAGATTCAAATTCCAATTTCCATCACAGTTTAATTCATACATCAAAATGTAGCTGCAGAAACAACTGGACTTCTTGCTATATCAGTTTGAGGTCTGCTTTGCTGTTGTGTGCTCTTTGGTCCTTTTTTTTTTTCCTCTCTTTTTCCCTGGTGAAAAAAGATAAATGTCTCTGCTTTATTCCATTACAAAAATACATACTTCAGAATTGTTTATGAAATAGGATTCTTATCCTCAGATCAACTGGATAGGTTTCTCAAGTTGATTGTTGTGTTTGATCTTGCCTCTCTCATCATATTTTGGAAAGGTTTATTTTCTTCATTATTTTCTTAAGATGAAAATAATAGGAAATTTAAACAAAGAAAATCAAGAAAAGGGCATGGATTTCTCTCTGGCAAATTGTTCTGGCACTAAACTTTTTCAAGAAGTCTTGACAAGAGGCATTCTTTACTACAGTACCAAGTGCCAAGTCCTATCTATTCTCAGGTCTGTGGCTGCAATAAGATGCTGATCACAGAATATTCTGAGTTGGAAGGAACCCACAAGGATCATTGAGTCCAACTCTTAAGTGACTGGCCTGTACAGGGATCAAACCCACAACCTTGGCATTATAAGCACCATGCTCTAACCAAGAGGTAAGCCTTGGCAAACTGACAAATAAAAATTAAAGTAGTAGCAGAGCAAATTCCCTTCTTAAACACTTGTCACTTCCAGCTGGCAAGGAGTTGTAGTCCTAATAAGAAAACAGGATTTAAATGTAATGAAGCTCCCTGGATCAGTTGTTTACTTTAATAAGATCTCATTCTGGAGAGTGCTTGTTTTCAGTTCCAAGTTTTAACAAGAACTGCATGTGTCACTGTAAGGCCAGTATTATTATTTAAAAAGATAAACTATATAGAGGAAGATTATCTCAGTTCCTAAATTATCTCTCTTCATAAATCTTTACGTTAAGATAGGTACGAGTAAGAAGGGAAGTAAGCATGCTTCAAAACCACTATTTTCTATCTTCAAAGGAAAATAAGTGTTTACTTATGTGGAAATTCTAACATTTTGGCACCAATAGAAGCTATCATATAATTAACACACTAATACTAATAAAAAAATTTATTTAAAAACTCAAAATTATTTGTTTTGAGTAGCTAAATTTAAAGACATTTTTTCTGCCTTAAAATGTATATGAGTTAAAATTAAAAAAAAAAGAATCTCACCTTTTTTTCCCTTATTGCTCCTGTCTTTAACCCACCAATCTTTTGCAACAGGGTTTCAGTGATAGCATACAGAAAAACAAACATGAACAGGGCTGTAATCAGCAGCATAAAGTCTGTCTAGAAGCTGGACACTGGAGGGGTGTACCAGAGATGAATACTTGCAGTACTTCTTACCATCGCTATTAATGACACATGAAATGACCAAGCAAATCCTAAGAAAGTTTACAAATAAGACAAAGCTGAGAGGAGTAACTTGTGCATTTGGGGTTTAGGCTTGTGCTGCCATTCAGAGGGACTTGGGCTGGAACAGTGAGCCAACAAGATCCTCATGAAATTGGGAAGAATAAACCCATGCTGTCATACACACTATGTCTAATCATCTGAAAAGCAACTTAGTAGAGAATAGCCTTGAGGTACTGGTAGACAAGAAGTTCACCATTAATCAGCCAGCAGCCTCTCCTCTCCTCTCCTCTCCTCTCCTCTCCTCTCCTCTCCTCTCCTCTCCTCTCCTCTCCTCTCCTCTCCTCTCCTCTCCTCTCCTCTCCTCTCCTCTCCTCTCCTCTCCTCTCCTCTCCTCTCCTCTCCTCTCCTCTCCTCTCCTCTCCTCTCCTCTCCTCTCCTCTCCTCTCCTCTCCTCTCCTCTCCTCTCCTCTCCTCTCCTCTCCTCTCCTCTCCTCTCCTCTCCTCTCCTCTCCTCTCCTCTCCTCTCCTCTCCTCTCCTCTCCTCTCCTCTCCTCTCCTCTCCTCTCCTCTCCTCTCCTCTCCTCTCCTCTCCTCTCCTCTCCTCTCCTCTCCTCTCCTCTCCTCTCCTCTCCTCTCCTCTCCTCTCCTCTCCTCTCCTCTCCTCTCCTCTCCTCTCCTCTCCTCTCCTCTCCTCTCCTCTCCTCTCCTCTCCTCTCCTCTCCTCTCCTCTCCTCTCCTCTTTTTTCTTTTCTTTCTTTTCTTGATACCTGTATTTCTCTGTGTTAATTGAAGCCTCATAATTTACTTATATATATTTAAGCAAAGAATAACATGTACACTAAATATTTCAGTCACCAACTATTCATACAAAAAGCAGACTCCTTTCTTTGTTTCTGCCATGAGCTTATAAATAATAAGAAATGTGTTTGTCAAAAAAAAGAAAGGTTATTTCCAGCTTATCTAACACCACAAGTAAATATATATCAGATGTGGTTAGAGCTGGCCCTTTCTGGTAGTCCTGTAGAGCCATGTCTTCTGGCTGCTCAGACATCAGCAGATGGGTTCAAAGAGGCTGCAGAGAGCTGTGCAGAAACTCTTGCTGTGCCCATGTATTGGAAACAGGGACTGCAAATGGGTGGAGATTTCTTGAGTTGTAGTTGAGGGAAAAAATTACTATGGCTATATTTAGATACTGCTTGATATTTATTTTTATTGCAGAGCATGTGAATATATGTGAATAATTATCACATTCTTTTTGTTTGTTTTTTCCCATTTTCTAAAATATTTCTGTCTTTTTTTCCTAAATCTTCTCAAGTGCAAGTAAGACCACAGAAAATTAAGTGCAACCTGAGTTATATTTTATTTTTATGAATACAATTAAAGTCTTGATTGTCAGACTTCTATCTTATGCTCTAGAGTGCAACTCTTACTGCTGTCATTAGCAGGTAAGTTGCATGTGTATCAAATAGGTAGAAGAAAACTTCTTATTTTCTGTGTGTTTATTACATAGTGGAAAAGAGAGAAGAAGAAAAGATTAACAATGAAATTACTTTTATTTCCCAAATGTTGTGTCTATGATAGACTTTTATATCAGTCTTATCCCTTTGAGATACATACATACGCAAGTGAAAGGCAAAATGGGTTTTTCTTTTTTTTTTTAATTGAAGTGTTACAGAGGCTTACTAATTAAAATGGTAATTGTCTGTCACCAAAATAAGTTAGTTACAGAAACTTGTTTGTGTAGAGTGATGAGCAAGCTAAAAAAAGTCACTTTTCAGAAACTAGCTACTGCCAACATTCTCTTGGTAGGTTGAAAGTGACAGAGGATGGAAAGTTCACCAAAAGAGCTGGTCTGCAAATTTCTTTGGTCAGAATCCAAAACACATCATACTTAATTTCTAAGACAAGAAGTAAAAAAAAAAAATAAAATTTCTAATACTACTTTTTAAAATATGCTTACAGATTTAACTTAAGGTTTTTAATTGTGCATAATAATAGATTACCACCTCCTGACATCTTTAAAAATACACTACCTCCTACTAAAATCATTGGTATTATGCTAATTGGCAATATATAGGATTGTAACAAGGAAAGAAACTCTTGCATGTGTCAGTCTTGCCATCTAAATATCCTGCTATTTAAATATCTTGCCAATACATCAGAAGGGTGTTTATTTCCTTACATTTTCAATAATTGTTTTCTCAAATTAACATACATATCCTTCAGTTCTGAATCAAGATTCAGTTGATTAGAAGCTCATGTAGGCATTACAAAGCAAATAAATATTTTATTGATTTAGTTTATTTTATTTATTTATTGGATGAAATTATTAAAATTAAAGAAAATAGATACTGATTATCTTCAGTATCTGAGCTCCTGGAGTGAATCCAGTGGAGAGAGATAAAGATGATTAAGGGGCTGGAGCGTCTCTCTTACAAGAACAGGCTGAGGGAGCTGGGCTGTTCAGTCTTGAGAAGAGTTGAGCGAGAGAAGATCTCATCAATGTCTATCAGTGTCTGAAGGGAGGGCGTCAGGGGATGGAGCCAGGCTCTTCGGGTTGGCACCGAGCAATAGAACAAGAGGCCAAAAATGATGCACAGGAAGTTCCACTTTAATGTGAAGAAGAAATTCTTTACTGTGCAGGTGGCTGAGCACAGGAACAGATTGCCAGAGAGGGTGTGGAGTCTCCCTCACTGGAGATAGTCAGGAACTGTCTGGATGCAATCCCATGAAGCGAATTTGGATGAGATGACCCACTGTGGTCCCTTCCAGCCTTAGGTATTTGGTGATTTTGTGATCTGAGTGCAATTGTATATTGCTAGAATTAACCACATGTGAAATCAAGTTTCATATTCATACTCAGTTTATTCAATTTACTCAGCCACATAGGGAGTGGATTTAGACAGATTATTGAATATCCTTTGTTGAACAAATATCTATTTATTTTAACTGAATGATGAACTGCCTTTTTGCTCATGTTAGAAATGTTGTGAAATACACAATAAGTTAACAGATTTAGCAAACCAATATTTTCCTGCTGTTTTTCCTGGAAAATCAAGCTTACCTTTAACAATAGCTAATTATATAAATAAAGAAAATAATAGATACTATTATATCTATAAAGTTTATGAATGAGATTTCAGAATTCTATTTCAACACAAAAAAGTTCAGTTTCTGAGTCAATTCTTCCCTGCTTGAGCCAATTATGTGCAGTACCCAGGAGGATGTTTTCATTGGAAAAAAGAAAAAAGCCTTGGGGATTTCATTTAATCTGTCTTGGGAACATGAGAGATTTTTCTGAAGTATTTTGATTCCTAATTAATTCCTAATAGAAAACTGAGTTGAAAATATATTACATTATTTTTCAAGGCCATATATATTTTATGCTCCACAGTTGCAGGCAGAAGATGAAGTAGACAAACCTGTCATGCACCATAAACACTGTTAAGAAATAATTCCTCTGACTAATTCTCCGTTGCTCACATGATCTAATTTGTAATAAAAATATAAAATTTGTGTATTTTTTCCTGGGCTCCTAGGAGATGCAATTTTTTGGTAAATTTATTATCCACAATCAGGTCTCACAATCAGGTCTTCATCTTCGGGTCAATTTGTAATTACTTCCAAAATCTTAGGGCGATTCAGTTTACCTATACGGGTGCGCTGTGTGAGAAGAGCAATCCACTTGCTCTGTGTAGCACTGGTGGTGTGGAGTGGAAGGAACCTTGCCTTTGAACATCCACCCCAGCACTGGTGGTCAGGGTGCCAGGAGGAGTTGTGCTTCTGTATCAATTACTTCTGAGGCAGCTTGGACTCCTTCACAGGCAGCTTAGACTTTTTTTCTGTGGGGGTGTAGTTGGCTTCAGACCCTCTGTAGCTTTGACTCCTAGTGGCTGACTCCCAGTCTTACCAGGCACTTTCTGCTAAAGGCTTTAGGACAAACTATGGTTTTTGGCTGCAGAGAAGAGCATGTTTTTTACTTTTGGTCCTGTCCTGACTGGGCCAAGGCTACTGCATGAGAGATCTCTTGCTTAATCTGGGCAACATCTTGTTGCTGCTTAGGGCCTAAGTGGAAATCGTTCTTCTTGTGGGTGACTAGGAAAAGAGGGTCCATGATCTGGCTGTACTTTGGGATATGCATTTTCTAAAAGCCTATGGCACTTAGGAAAGTTTGTGTCTCCTTCTTATTGGTTGGTGGAGACAAAGCTGTGATCTTGTTGATGATATTTGTAGAAATCTGACACTGTCTATTTTGCTATTTTATTTTTAGGAACTGAATCTTAACAAGCTGGTTTCTTTATTTTTTTTTGATTGTGAAACCAACTCTCAGTAGGATTTGGATGATTTTCTCTCCTTTCTCAAACACTTCTGTGGCTGTGTTCCCCCACACAATGATGTCATCAATATTCTGTAGGTGTTCTAGAGCTTCACCTTTTTTTAATGCAGTCTGGATCAGTCCATGGCAGATGGTAGGACTGTGTTTCTACTCCTGGGGCAGTCGGTTCCAGGTATCCTGCACTCCCCTCTACATGAAAGCAAACTGAGGCCTGCATTTTGTTGCTAAAGGAATCAAGAAAAATGCATTGGCAATATTGATAGCGGCGTACCACTTCACTCCCTTGGACTCCAGCTCGTACTGGAGCTCTAATATGCCTGGCATGGCAGCGCTCGGTGGTGGAGTCTCTTCGTCCAATGTACAGTAGTTTATCATTAATTTCTTTTCTCCTTTAGATTTATGCACAGGCCACATGGGGCTGTTGAAGGGTGAGTGGGTTTTGTTGGCTTCCTTTTGGCTTTTTAGCTTTTGTATCATCCTAAGGATGGGAATCACAGCATCCTGAGTTGTTCTATACTGTTGGCGATGTACTGTGGAAGGGGCAATTGGTAATTGTTGCTCTTTTCCCTTCCTTCAGGAGAAACTGAATAATCTATAATAGGGAGGTAACAGATTCAGAGGAGAAGAAGGAAAGCAAAGGCTGAAAAGTCTCATCTTCCACTCTTCTAACAAACTGGGTGCATAACTATAGCCATGAACCATCATACCTGGAACAGACCCCAGCACTTTTATAAACTTCTTACAAGTTATTACCACTAAGCCCAGCAGGATAGCTATTTTGGTTACTGCTCCTCTGCTATAAAAATACATATTAGGGACAATACTAGAGCTGTTTCTGGATAAGAAAATAAACCTAGGGACCATAGAGGTATTAAGATCTTAAAAAAAAAAAAATGAGGGACTAGAAATGTATGCAAGCCTTCACCCTAAGAGACATTATGCATTCAAAAAACATGGCTATTAACTGCTTTATATGAACACAGAGTAATGCAACTAAAATACAGTCAGTCTAGGGTTTTTTCTACTTTTTCTTGAGCCCCAAACGTTGGGCACAAAATTTTGCTCTGGTTTAGGGCAAATTTGGGAGAAAACCTTTAAAGGGGGTCTCTCTAGAAAGAAAACCCACATGGCCTTTTCCTCTAAATGGTTCGGGAAGGATTCTTTGGAGAGGAGTGGAAAGAGCCTGTTTATTAAACAGGCACAGCATCCCCCAGCACACAAAAGGAACAATACTGGATGACAGCACTCTTTCACCGCTCTGAAAAACATGTCAAATTCAGAAAGTCTCTCCTGGGGGTGGTCACTCTGTTATCAGTACCTCTGGCACCGGGGTAGCTGCTACAGCCACAGAATGCAAACTCCCAGTGTTTCCCATGTCCCAGTCCAGAGCAGGTTTGAGTGGTTTCAAGAAAGAGAAAGAAAAACAGTCCAGGGAAAAATTGGATTGCTTAGCCAAACCAACTAACTAGCAGAAGCAAAAGCAATATATAGCATAAATAGAACAATGATTGGGGATACAAGCATCATAGAAGATGTCATGGGTTGACCCTGGCACAGTGCCAGCGCCCCCATGAAAGGTGGATTTTCCAAAATGGTTACCGTGAGATGTGACCCAGGAACAGAACAAAACAGGCTCCAACTTGGGAATGGAGGGAAAAAAAACCAACATTTTATTAATCTACATAGACACAAAAGGGGAAAAGGGAAAAACTACACACAACAATCCACAATAGAACATCTTCAAAAACACTTCTCCTCCCCCCACCTCTCCAAACAAACAAATCCCCTCTAACACATCAATTCTCAGTCCAATACCCTCCTTCACACACACTCTCCCCAGTTCATCAGGAGAGAGGAGTCTTCCTCTCACACCATGGGCCTCCCCAGGGAAACACTGCAAAGTCCCCAGTGCTTCCATGTCACACACTGCAGCCGCCCGAAGAAAATCTGTAGCGGTGACCATTCTTCCTTCCATGTCCAGCGCTCTCACCACTGTCCATGGATCCAAACTGCTCCTTAGGTCCTTTTAAGAATGCTTTGCCCAGTTCCAAGAAGTGGCCGCCTCTCACCATTTGGGACACCTGTCCCCCCCATATTATTTCCCCTGGGGCCTGGGGCTCTCAGGAACAGAGATCCTTCCCTGGAGGCAGAGGGCTCCACCACACCCTCCCCCTCAGTCTCTGTTCTCTCCGCTTCTCCTCGCGGCCTTGTCACTCCTGGCTTCTAGCCAACCGCCTCCCCCAAGGAGCAGTCTCTGTATTATCAGAAGAACTTGGTTTCGCCCGTGGCTGTGTAAGAGAAAAGTCCAGCCCAAAGCCACTCCAATCATCTCCTCCACCTAGGGCACTCTCATCTGCAAGCATTCCTTCACCTAGTCAAACTTCTTCTTCTTTCCCATCCTCTTTCCCCTCTCACTCCTCAGCTGGGGAGGATCAGTGTTTTTTCAGCTTCCAAAAATTCACAAAAAGGTTAAAAGCTCGGCCCGGTCTGCTGGCAGCTGGGCACCTTGCCCCCCCCACTTTCTCCTCCTGGCTGTGCTCCCGGCACAAGATAACAAATTTCCAGCCTGCACAGTCTCTATCATCCTCTCTCCCAGGGGGGCTGCCCAAACCATCCCAGGACTCCTCCACCCCTGCACCTTGCCGGGGCTCCGGCCTTCCTTCCCAGGCCGCATGGCCTCCCCTCCCCCGCCCAGACGCAGCTGGGCAGGGGAGAGGTCTGAGCAACTCACCAGCCGGACTCCAAAGAGGAAGGTCTTCTCTAAATCCTCTGCTTTTTAACCCACTGAGTGTGTTCTCGGAGGCGTACCCAAATCCTCAGTGGCCACACCAAATGCCAATTTCACATCTGGCCACTGATTGGTTTGACCATAACTTTCCAAAAAAAAACTCTCTTCCGGGTCAAACCATGACAAAGATAAATTTGTAAAAAATTGCAACAGCTGTATCTTTTTAATCATCATATTTATACGTGAATGAGGATCAGAGTGACAGAGAATGATGGCAATAGTGACTTACATATGTGTCCCAAACTGTTAGAAATGTTTGGGAAAGGGAAGGGTAAAGGATCATGGTGACAACCTTGCTCCTTCATGCCTCAGAATTTTTGGAGTTCCTTGTACTCTAGGTCTGCAAACACCTCAATCCAACTTTATAAAATCCCTCACACTGTTTCAGGCCTTCAATGTCCTTAAGACTCTTGGATACTTAACATCTCAATCCTTCTACAACTTACTGCAGGTGTTGTCATCTTCTCTGCTCCTTTCACACCATCAGCTGTTAGCATCCCACTATCTGCTTTCCACCCTTGCTGTATCTGTTTCCATACCTCAATCTTACATGCGTTCCCTGCAAACCACGTAATTGTCTTATATAACAAGGATGAAATAAAATAAAATAAAATAAAATAAAATAAAATAAAATAAAATAAAATAAAATAAAATAAAATAAAATAAAATAAAATAAAATAAAATAAATAATTAAACTAAAGTCTTAACACAGATCACAATCACTGAAAATGATAAGTAAGGGTAAGCCTCTGGGGTAGAAGAATGTGACTGAGTTTCTACAGAGACATATGAATTAGTGACATCCTTAATTTGCTACATAATCTAAGAGCCACCTCTTAGAGCACATTGAGAGTAACAGAAGAGCTCCTGTAAGGCATGAGTTTTCAGGAAACCACTTATATCCATTCAGATGTCCTTTCAGAGTGATCAAGTAAATTAGTTGGCCATATTATTAGCGAAAATTGGTTCTTTAATAGTTTTACAGAACATTTTAAGTTATCTGTTCAAATTGCCTCTTCTCAACTCCCAATACATCTTTTTGCAGATATACTTTCAGAACAAAAGCTCAATATAAGGTAGTGCTTAGAAAAGTTACCAAGCAATTTTAGCTATAAATGAAAAAATCACATCATAAAGATTGCAATAATCTAGATGTGACATCACACAATCACTATGAAAACTTTTCCCAAAATATATCACCAACGAGGTTTTCAGAAGCACTTCACAAATTTAATCAGGCTACCTGAAGAAATAAGGAACTACAGAATGAAACAAGAAAGGAAAAGAGGAGAGGGGTCCAGGAATTCAAACATGAGCTTATCCATCAAAGAAAATATACAAGAACTGTATCCTAAAGCTGCAAAAACATGCTTTGTACCAAGGGATTAACCTTAAAATCGGTTACCACAACAGAGTTGTGGGTGTGGTAACGAACAGCGAGAATGAGGTTTCATCTTAAGCCAATACTTACTGCTTTTCAAAGTGATGACATAAATTCCCCTAAACACTGAGGGGAAAAAATGCCATGTGAAGTAAAGAGAAGTTTCAAAAGAACTTGTAAGCTGTAGAAATCCTTTTATGAAATTCGGTTCTGCTAAAAAGAAAGAGACTGATGCTGACATGTAAGTCTTTCAAAGCACTTAGATGCAGACTTCTACAGCAATTGCTGTTTCTTGTATTGGCTGGCAGATATAGATCATGGCAAAAATATTACATATGGACTAACTGGTGACCAACACACTGAAACCTGAAAGTCTTTGACTGGCAGCTTATTTCAGTAGTGGGTAGAGGAGGCTGGGAATGTGGAAAGGGGAATTGTGTGAGACCTCGACAGTCATGTGGCCAGAACATGAAACCATGGCTGAAATACAGAGTAACTTCATTTCATTGCCTTGCTAGCTGTAGGATCCTGAAGCAGCACCCAGACAGAGACACACAAAGTGGGAACCCTGGCAGGGTTAGGCTCAGTCGGAGCAAGGCAGGGCTGCTGTTTGCACCAATTTAGCAAAGGCCTGAGCATGCAGTGTTTCCTACCATAAAGTGATCTCCTCTGTGCTTTCTGTGATCTCTGAGCTTTGATGCCTCTCCCAAGACAGGGAGTTCAAGCACGTCCATGAGAGTGCCTCCAAATCTCTGTAATCACCTATGTTATCTCTACACAGAGATTTTACATCTCAAAACAGAGAGAGGATAAATAGCTGTAGGCATAACATAATGAGGCTTCCAACACTATTATTTTCCAGATCCCAGTAATCCCACCTGCAAGGAAAATCAAGTGAATCTACCATTCTCCTGGCTGTTCTTCCACTTTTAACACTTTCATCCCAGCAACTTGTCTAGTACTTATTTAGGAATGCCTGCTCATAAATTCATGTATTATTTAATCTTCTAAGAAATATGCATTTTTCCTTGTATTTTCAATTTATAAATCAAACTGTATTATTTCACTACTGTTGTATGCTATCAGTTTATTTTAATTTCCAAGAGAGATAGACTTGTTAATACATTGGGTGTGGGAGAGACAGATTTTCTTCTCTGCTGATTAAAAATCTGATCCAAAATCTATTTTGCATGGGATATTGGATCCCTGAATACACTGTCCTCTAGATCTGACCTTTTTTTTTTCGTTGTTTTCCCACTCATCATCTACTAATTTTGCATTTGCCTTCTTTTAAAAAATATCTGCCTTATTGACGTAGACATCAAACTGTTTAGAGATTTTGTTAGTAAGGCATATAGTCTTGTTCTGTGTCTGTAGAGTGTATAAAACAAATTCAGAACTCTAACAACTGTTGCAAGAGACAATTTAAAAAAGTTACTTTGTCTGGATGAGGAGTTCAGGTGATAGTGACATAAATAAGTCAGTTCAGAAGTTCAGTTCTATGACATAAATCAGCAGCTCTCATCAGAGGACATGATTCTGTTGTGCTATATCTACCTGATGGCCTGAGTCTGTGTAAGTCTTGTAAAATATCTGAGACTGTGACATTACTGTTATTTGCTAATTTTAACTACAGCATTATTTGGATGTTCCAACCACAGAAGCTCTATATACTAGGAACAAAACAAACAAGCAAGTATGCAGTGCTACTGTTCAGAGCAGTGTATAGTAGTCTAAGAAAAGATGAACAAAAGGTGAAAAATCAAGCGCATGATTGAGAGAAAAAAAAACGAAGCAAGACAATTTATACTTAAGGATAATGTGAAAGCCAGGGATAAAGCCCTATCCACCAGAACATACTCCATCTCATTTGCTATTTGTGTTTACTTGCCAAGTACTATTGATATTAAGTATGTTATTATAAACTTCTATTATCCTCAAGCTAGTGATGCTAACAATGGAATTTCTTTTTATAAAGTTTCAGCAAAAGAGTAATAATTCTTAAGTTACTCTTATATGAAACACTTTTACTTTAGATATTAAAAGCTTTTCTTTTACTTTAGAAAATTACATTATTGCAGCAAGAAACTGGAACTTGGCTAATTTTGTGAATATCCTAAAGAAAATAGTACTCAGATTGAGAAGATAAATGTAGATATTTCCAAGTCATCATGAGAAACATTTGATGTGGCAATTTCCCACATGTGCTGTAAGATCTTTAATAATTATTTCTAGTTTGAGGAGCAATTAAGGATTTCAGAGTTTAGCACTGAAAATTTTGAACTCTACCAACTTTCTTTTGACTTTTGGGAGGCCATAAAATGAGGAAATATTGTTGTAGAAGATACTGACCACTTCTTTTGAAAAACCCTTTTCTCAGTTTTATTTTCTTTTTTAGAAAAAGACAGGTCTAACGGGTCCTCTAAGAATCATCTAATCCACACCTCTACCCACATCAGGGCCAAAGCAGGGGAGACCTTGCACATGGCCCTGGGCAGTCAATTTTGAGTATCTTCAAAGAAGGGGATTCCACAGTCTCACTGGAAAACCTGCTTCAGGCTCTGACAAACTTAGCAGTGAAATTTTTTCCCTAACTGAATATCTGTTTTGGTAGCTTTTGTTTTGGGTTTTGTCCTTTCATAGTATACATCCATGAAGGGAATGATTACAGTGGGCCCAGAAGACGGCCATGAAAATTATCAGAGGAACACCTACTCTATAAGAGAAGGCTCAGAAAGTTGAGATTGTTCAGACTGGAGAGGAGGAGGGACCAGGGAGACTTCAACGTGGCCTTTCAGTAGTTGAAAGGGACTTAGAGAAATATGGAGCAAGACATCTACCAGGGCCTATAGCCACAGGACAGGGAGCAATGCATTTAAAATAAAAGAGGCTTTTAGTTGGATATAAGGAAAAAATCTTTTATGATAAGACTGATGAGACACTGGAAAAGGTTGCCCAGAGTAGTTATGGATGCCCCTTAATCACTGGAAGTGTTCAAAGTAGGTTTGGATGAGGCATTGAGCAGCATAATCTTGGGAAGTTGCACCTGCCCACAGCAGGGCGAGCTGGACTAGGTGATATTTAAAGGTTCACTGTACCCAAACCATTCCATGACTCTATAATGTGTCCAGTACAGCCAGCATTAGATCACTGTCTGCAGAAATATCCCACCTAAGCTGCCTTCTAAAGGTTAAGAACAGAGCCTGTTTTCTCCAGTCTTTTTGAATGTTTTGATATACTAGTCTATTTCACACTGTTCTTTCTTGTGGCTTCCCTATTTCTGTGACATCCCTTTGAAAAGAAATGATCAGAACTTTTTAGGGCATGCTCTGATGCACTTCATCATCATATGAAGCACCGTTTGAACAGTATAATAGTTTCTATAATTTTCACCATGTATTATCTGTATTATTTTTATTTAATATTTGAAAGATTTTAAGTGTTTCTACCTTATATCATTGTGTTCTGGTTACTATTTTAAAACACCTGGTTATTAAAATGTCCCTTTTCATTTTGTTGATCCTTATAGTCCATTTTATTTTCTGGATAGTGAATCTGAAGAATTGTTTTTTCTATTTCCTTGCTCAGTTACTGTTTCATTGTATTTTCTAATATTATCTATTCCCACTTTGAGGCATATTTACTTCTTTCTTTCAGTTATTTTTTTCTCTGACAGTCTCCTCCTTTATGCCATTCAGATGAGAAAATAAAGGTCTGCATTACCAAAAATGCAATGATTCTAGATTTGCATAGCATGAGAGAGCAGAATCTGTCATCCTTTATCATAATAATCACAGCTGTATACTAATTATCATCTGATCTTAAAGCTTGCTTTCAGGCTGATTCATCTTGGCTTCTTCCTAATTAGTAATGTCTGATCCAATAGTACTTCCCATTGCAAATTCAACTAATATAATCATTCATCTTTGAAAATGCCAGTTATAGCTGAAAATGCTGCACATCACATGATGCATTTGAAAATTTGCAACCTTCCTAGGATTTTTTTAATGTCATTTTAAAGTCCTTGAATTTTAGCTTTAATGTATTACAGTTACTTATGGACTTGTAGATTGGGCCCAGTGGAAAATTTTATCCTTTTCCACTTTGCACAATGCATTATCTTTATATGCAAATTGTAAAGACACTAACTGGTATTTCAAGAATTATTTAGAAACTGATAATTTTAATACTGCAAGGTGATTTCTCCTAAAAATATTTATTTAGGTAATGTGACAATCGTTAATGTTGCATATTTTATAAATCAACACAATAGCTATCCATGATAGCATCACATTTCATTTGGACTTTTATTGACTTGGTGTCTGAGACAGATTTAAGCTGCTTATGTTTCTCTCACTGAAATTCTAGAAATTAACTACTTTCTTTACAGGTGATTAGCAGTTTTAGGGTTTTTTCCCAAGACTAACAATAGAAAAGTAAATTTTCCTACTGTAGGAATGAAGTCTGAGATAGGAAATTCTGCTGTTCATTGAAAAATCTGATAAACATGAATGCACTTTAAGAGAATTTTCAAAGAAAATCCTTCAATTTTTGTCATTGCATTTTCTTGGCTGCATTTCTGTCTCTGCTCATTTTATTTGCATTCATCATTTGTACTTTGAATTTGCTCTAATCTGTAGACTTCTTTATGATATTAAACTTTCTTTACACTGTCTATTTTAAAATATCTTTTAACAAAGACGCCACATGTAAATCTTAGCAAGTCTAGTCTTGTTCTACTATCAAGTACAAAATGAATTCACAAGAAAACACAGAACCTTCCTGTACAATAAACATGCTCCTACCACCCAGACTGAATCTGAAAAAAAGTAGGAGACCTTTTCAATCAATTCAAACAATAAAAACTCAATTAACCTCTAGTATTTGTCTGTCCTGTAGTTAGTTTTGTTAATCAGAAATATTTCTGTTGAGACATTCCTTCTTATTTTTGCAGAGATTTAATAATAAGAAATAGTCATTGTTTAAACTGGATAAATACTTGCAAGTAATGTGAATCACAGTCAGTAATGAGTGATTCATGTATTTCCAATAATAATTAGAAATTTTGGTAGGACAAATGACATATGCTTGATGGTACGTAAGTAGAACTTAATAGCGGAAAGCAGTTATTTATATATATATACATACATATATATATAAATATATATATATATGTGAATTTGAATTTGGAAGAGCTATCTTTAAGTTTACTGCAAACACAGAGCGGTAAATTAAAATCCTCCCATCCTTCTCACATTCTTGTGCCCATTAAACTGATGAGCATTTGTCTGAGTGGATATTAACCACTTGGAAAACCTAAGAAAGTAAAGAAGGGAAACAGGATGCCACTTGTTGCAGGTCTGAGGGGAGTAACCTGCTAACATAAACAGGCAGCAACTGCTCACTCTGCATTTTAGTGAAAAGTTATGCTCAAGTTGGCCTAGATGCACGTTTAAGATTTTAGAAGTGTGAATTCATGGTCAAAACAAAGGATAATTGGTTGCTGGTAGCATAGTTAGCAAAGGTGACATGGCTAATGAATCTCAAACAGGGTGTGGGACCTCACCTTGGCAGCTTTTGTCAGTGACAAAAGAAGGCAGCAACAGAATTCTCTCATTTGTCTTTGTGGGTTGAGACAGTATTGTCTCGTTGATACACATAAATCTAACTGGAACTAAATTTTTCTCAAGTGCACTTTGCAAACTGAATCATCATGAACATTGACAACATCACAGAAAAGAAAATGTAGACAAAAAAATTTAAACGCGGTAAATCACCTTTTCCAGACTTTCATGCAGTGGAACATCATGTTGCAGCAATTGACTAGAAATCCCCTTCTTGCACAGATTGCCTGCCGTTGTTAAGGAAACCAGGAGAATTTGAACAGATATGCATTTGCTCCAAATGTACAAAGATTGATGTACTGCAAGTCTTTTATTATACCAAAAGGGAAAGTGTCAGAGAGAAAAATATACAGAGAGAAATCATTGCCAGGAGGTTAAAAAAAAAAAAGGTTCTGTAATATTTTAAACAAAATTTTAAAAAGGAAATAATTTTCACAGGACCATCTGTAAAAGTTCCTTTACTCTTGTGCCCTCCAGATTCTAGTTTTATTCTATAACACAGGTTGAATTCTTCAGAAAACCCCCTGCTAATTCACACAGCCTTTTCCAGGTGCCATATGAAGGGCAAGGCAGATTCAAAAATATAATATTCATGTTCCAAAAAGACCATTCCTCTAAACTTTACTCCTGATGGGGCCTTGAAATCAGCAGAGGGCTATTCCATAGGTTCCACCTGAACCTATGGAATGCTGTGTTTTTTTTCCTGGGAGGTAAGATGTGTCAGGGGGCTTTCAAGGCTACAAAAATAAAATAATTGAATTTCAGCATAAGGGGAGTGGAATGTGTGCATAACTTTAGCTGCTTCTTGCTCAAGTTTCTCATCACAAATACATCAGGAAATTTTTCTTGTGAAGCAGTGACCATTTCTACTTTGGACTAATTACATAATGTCTCTGCCTGGAATACTGATTATCTTCCATTCCTACGCACTGTAATTGCCAATTTATCTGTAAAAGAACTTGTTTTTGGGTTTTTTTTTTTTCAATCTTGCCAAATATACCAACATAAAATGATGTTACTATGTCTTTTTAAGGATTATAAAATTATATAGGAATATCATATAGGAATGTGCAAATATAATGACAGCTAGAAAGTATTCATTCTGAAAAATAGAAATCAGGCGAAAAAAGTAAGATATATTTCATAATCTTAGTTGCAATTGAATTTTCACTTTGTCTTTGCTTTGTCATTAGTAGTATTGTCATTGCCACAGAAACAGAAACAGAAAAACATGCACTCAGAGTAGAAAAACCCATATCATAAGCTGTATTGTATATTGCTTTCTGTTCTTCATTCATTGGAGAAATTGTTGTAAGGATTGTATACTCCTGTCAAGATGTAAAAACAAAGCCTTGGGTATTGACAGTGATATGTATTTCTTTCAGCTTACTTCTGGCTTGTTGAAAGAAAAACTGTTCTGGGAATATTTCTCATTCAATATTCAGAAAACCACCTTCTCAAAACACCATTATTGTACCTACCTGTGAAAAGCAAAGTGAAAATTGTAATCTGTGATGACTGTAATTGCTTAGAGCAAATGCATCCTCAAAAATGGCAGGGCAACTTGAAACCTCCAGTGTAAGTGCTGCCTTACTCAATTATTGACCTACTTTAGAGTTGAAGAAGACAGAAAGACCTCCTATGCTGAAGTAATAAATTGCAGAAATTCTCCAGTCCCTGCAATGAAGCATAAGCAGGGTTGGAGAATGTTACATACATGAAATAAATAATCATTCTATAAAAGAAAACCTCCAAAGGAAATTTCATGTGGCATCCACCACCCAGCTTTAACCTGGAAGTTACGTTATTGTATTATGTTTGTGTTAGTTATTAGCACTTGGCTAAACACCGAATTTAAATACTAATTTAAGGCAGGAGGGAGGGTTCAGAGAACAGTAAAAATCTGGATATTTTGTACAAAGGCACCAGAAAAGTGACAACTCTTCTGAATATAGTAATATAGTATTGCAGGTCGCCTTTTATTTCATCTTGTAGTTTATGTCTTTGCAATTTCAGGAAAAATGTCTGCTTGTAGAGGTACCACTATTAAAGAATAATTTTCTCCTATTTTGTAACAGCCTCTAACAGAGTACAGACAATTTTTTTTCATTAACTGCTGGGAATATGTTGACTCCTTAGATTTTTAAGAATATATTGAACAAAACCATAAAAACTGCAGAACAAGGAGGACTTTGGATAATCCAGTATTTCTTTATGCAGATTGGTAAATCTGTATATTAAAAGTAGTCAGGCTTTTTTTTGTCCTTTTATTTTGAAATTTGAAATATTTCAAAATGCCACTGGTTGGAAGTCTCTTTTCCTTATATTCTGCCTAAAGATACTCTTGCTGTTTGCCATGTATTTTTGTCTGTGCAACATGGTCCTTATTACCTGCTTAGATATCACAAACCTGTGATGAAATTAACTTGTTTATTAGAAGATTTGTTACATAGCAAGGAGACTGGTCAGGTGACCCAACTCACTTTATTAGCATAGCACTAATTCAGTGATTTCTGTAGAAATAGTGCAATATTTTAAAATATAAGGTATAAATCCCATTTTCTCACTAATCTTCTTAACTTATGGTATCACTGAACAGAGTTTAGCAGATCTGTCTCTTACCAAATGAATGTTTTCAAAGTAATTTTCTTCAGAGACTGCTTCATTTGACTTTTTTTTTTTCCCCAGAAGATGAGACTACAGTTTTGTTTTTCTGCTTTTTGATTTGGAGTTATTTTGAATAAATATTTACTAGTCTAGACACTGCTGAAGATAATAGATCCAGTAGTTCTATAAAGGCTAGCATTTCAAAGCCCTGTGCAATTATCCTAATCAAAGTTCAATCAAATTTCATTAGACTCTGGCACTCTTGCTCCTGCAACAAGGACAGAGCAACAGATATACTTGGAAAAAAGTCTCATCAAGAGGTCTAACTTTAAATATATCACTATGCCCCATGTGATTTCATGAAATTTGACATGCTAAAAAGAATCTTAAAAAATGGAATAGCCACAGTCTCTTATCAGTAAGTGAATATTTGATTTCTTTTAAAAATGTGCATCCACCATGTATTTTTTTAACTCTGTACCTCTGTCAAACATTCACAGAGAAGTCAGAGAAACAAAATATGATACATGTAAATTAAATTGTTAAAAATTTTTCGTGCATAAATTAAGGAGATTGGTTCTTTGAAAAGCACTAATGAACTATTCCCAGCAAATTCTGTCCATCAAACTTTCTATTCCTTGGCAATTGGTTTCAGCTCCTGAAGTTAGCTTGTAGGTCAAATCAGTTTTACTTCTGTTCTCTTAAGAATATTTTTTGTAAGTGCACAAAATAGATATAGGAAATTATCAGCCCTGGAGTTTTCCTTCATGCTTGGAAACATTTCATCTTTATGGAAGCTGGGTAAGGGAGACAATTCTCAGTGATTCTGACTTATGTGATCTGAGCTAACTCCTCCAAACCAGGAAAATGAGTGAAAGCTACATCAAGAATATTGGAAGAATTCAAGCTCTAAATCTCAGTTTGAGTTCCTTCTCACAAAATCTGTGGATAGAAGTGAGAGCATATTCACACAAATTTTTTATAAAATATGGTTAATGGATAGTATTGTACACACAGTGATTTGGAGATACAGACTTTGGATTTTGCACCTTAAATATGAAATCACAGAAGTAAAGGAAGAAATTGAAGAGATTGGGAATGAACACAGATATATGTTCTCTGACTCCATAATTCACAGTTTTGATAAACTAATAGATATTATTACAAATAAAGCATTTTAAAAATGTATAAATCTAAAGAAAGCACTGAGTTTCAGGTGTGATTCTGGTTTAGCCTATGCTTTGTGTTAGATATTTCTTATTTCCATTAAGTTTGTTCCTACTAATTGCTACTTAATCACAACCAGGTTAAGCTGATTTAAGTGGGATTGTGTCTGTACAGGAAAATGAGATTTGCTTTGGTATTCAGTCTAAAATCTTTCCCCAACTGTTTTAATTACATTTCATAATTTCTATCCAGATGTTCATCAGTCACAATTTTTTTTGTATGAAATTACAATAATTTCTGGCAAATATTTTCATGTCAAAATCATAAGGCAATTAAAAAAATGCTTAGAATATATTGAAAATGAAGAATATTTGTGGCTGTATAAGAATACCCACAATAGTCATATGTTTCTTCTTGTGGCAGAATGTGTGTAAGTAACCTTACTGACCCTTCAAAAAACAAAAAGGCTTTTTATTTGATGTCATTAAAAGATTTAATAAGATTTTTTTTTCCCCTGATGAGACAGTACAAAGAAATTTCAGGTGAAAATTCAACAGAGATGGGACAAGAAGTGTTAATCTCCAGTTCATATTTTATGTCTAAAAGTTAATCTCTGACATGGCTAATTCTTGCAGCTTTTTTTTTTTTAACTCTTTTTTTTTTAAACCTTAATATTTGAGTTAAATTTGTTTTTAACAATTGAACAATAATAAAGTACATATTTACAGTGGTTTATTTATAACATCTCAGTTATTAAGCCTCTTTTATTATCTGTAGAATATTTAAAGAATTCTCCATTTTTACTCTTTCTCTGATTTACAGTGCTGTGAAGTTATTCAGTTTGGTGTAATGTTGTGGGGAAAAGGCTGGTCCAATAATAGCACACCAAATAAGAAAATTTGCAGATAGGTTTTTTTTTGGCAAAAACTTTCACTGAAAGCTTGAAAAAATGTTCTCCAAAATCTAAGTAGAAAAGGATTCAAATCCTTGTTCATCTGACCTTTGTCTTCAATAATGTTCAAATACAAATCAGTATCTTGCCAAAAATTCAATGACTGAAGCAAAAATAGAGTTCGTGCTTGATGACTTCTAATTTTTCATATTTATCAGCACTTCACATGCATTTCATTTTCCTATTTATTAAACATTTCCATTAAAGTCAACACTGATAGAACTGATATACATATTATTATTATGGACTACTCTGGCTGCCTAAAGTCTGTGGTTATTGAGAGTTCTAGATTTTAAAAAATGGCTAGCTGTACAAGGAATAACATTAACATCCCTGATTTAACACAAGAAGGCAATCTATAATACTTCTAGCTTCAAAAGATACCAGCTGGTTTATAATAGATGTTTCATGGGTGTTATGTCATCCTGCCCAATGTGCTTCTCATCACTCCATCATCATAATTAGCTTTTCAATTAGCAGGTTTGTGTTTGTACAAGATTAGCAGCAGCTGAATCAAATTCACTTTGCTCATGACAGCAACCTTTGCAGTGACTAGTGCTATTAAATACCAAAATATAAACAACAGAGAAATAAGCCTTCGAAAACAAAATTTCTGCTTTCTCCACTCCCACTCAGGTTCAAGGTAATTTTGTTCACACTAAATCTATGTATATTGAACAAAAATGACCTTGGAAAAATCCTCATGCATTCCAACCAAATTAATTTTTATGCTAATTAAAATTAGCATACAGCTAGAAATTTTTAGAATTAAATTTAAAATATAATATAAAATAGCCTGGATAAAAGTAATTAATTTTTTAAATATAGAGTTTTCTAGTATTATTAATAATATAGGCATTGTATCCTAAATGAAAATCTTTGCTGAATATGACTCTTGAAATAATTAATATAAATAATAAACTTATTGATAAAATTAATTTTAATTAAACTTTACTTATTTATCCACCAGATAGAAAACATCTTATATCAGCCTTAGATGTTGCTACCTAACAAATATAAATGAGATAATACAGGCCTCTGGTAATTAAGATCTTACTGTAATACAAGTTCTTCCTTGATTAATTATCAGCAGTTCTGAAATTATCTGAAAAAGCTGACTCATGACCTTTGGTTGGTTAAATCTAAAAATAAGAGCTTAAGAAATAGTCTATGCAGAACCATAGACTCATAGAATATGCTGAGTTGGAAGGGACCCTTCAGGATCATCAAGTCCAACTCCTGGCCTTGCACAGGATGCCCCGAGAATCACATCATGTACCAGAGACTATTGTCCAACACATCTTTAACTTGGACAATCTTCTTGCTGTGACCACTTCCCCAGGGAGCTTGTTCCAGTGCCCAGCCACCCTCTGGGTTAGAAACATTTTCCTGATATCCAACCTAAACTTTCCCAGGTTCAGCATCATGCCATTTCCTTGAGTCCTGTCGCTGGTCACATGAGTGAAGAGATCTGTACCTGCTCTCCTCGTGAAGACTGCAATGAGGTCTTACCTCAGTCTGCTCTTCTCCAGGCTGAACAGACCAAATGACAAAAGCTGTTCCTCGTAGGGCTTCCCCTCCTTCACCATCCTTGTTGCCTTCCTTTGGACACTCTCTAATTGTTTAATGTCCTCTATATTGTGCCACCCAAAACTGCCCCCAGCACTCGAGGTGAGGCTGCCCCAGTGCAGAGCAGAGCAGGACAATCTCCTCCCTTGCCCAGATGGTGATGCTGTGCCTGATATCCCCCAGGAAAAGGTTGACCCTCCTGGCTACCAGAGCACTGCTGACTAGTGTTAAATGTGCCATTGAACAGGAGCCCCAGGTCTCTTTCCATGGCACTGGCTTCCAGTCTTTTATTCCCCAGGCTATACACACAACCAGGGTTGCCTCATTCGAGGTGCAGAATCTGGTGTCTCTCCATCCTCTGCATCTTTTATTTCTCAACTATCGTCTAATACACAAAAGTCAAAACAATTTTTTAATATCTTTTAATGTTTATTCAAGTTACTCTGAATACTGAATGAAAGTTGATTTATAACACCATGTGTGAAGAGGGAAGCTGTCATAACTGTGTATGTGAGTATTGTACTGTTCATGAAAACTATTAGGGAAAATGAAACTATTCAAGTGAGTTTTAGCACCACTTATCTCTGTGTGACTACCTAGAAATGATTACTTCTTATTATTTCACTGGAATTTTAAGTTCCTTTCAAAACTGAAACTGAAGATACATGTCTTGTCTACAATATGTGTGCAGATTGCTAATTTTGTATAACTGGTACTGAAAGTGTGCACTACCAGATACTACCAGATATATACCAACAGTTAGATCTTGTCTGTGAGTGATCTTGGATATCTTTGCAAGAAAAGGTTTGTGTCTCTGGATCCAGGACCTCAGTGTTATACTCATTTGGAATCTGCAGTGTAATATAGTGATCCTAGAGATCCTAAAGAAAAATCAATCAACCTAGAATTTAAAAAAAAAATCCTATTTTGTTGTGCTACTTGTCTCAATTTACACTTATTGCACTGATAAATTCAGAGTAATTCTTATAGCAAGTTCATTTATTCACAGTTAATTCAGGTATATTTAACTTACCATGCATAATTTTTCTTATAATAATCTTGTTAAGTTAACGTCCTTAATGAGTGTATAGAACCGGTGCTTGAGACTGAAACTTGGAGGGAAATTTAGGAGCTCACATGTGCCTGGAAAAATTTGGAGAAGGGGAAATATGAGATATGGCTATCAAAGATCTTCACGTAAAATCCATCTGCAACCTCAGCATAGTATCCCTCTGTCTTTCTTTTTTCCTACTGATCCTTTGTAGTCTGTATTCTGCCCAATTCACTCCTGAAAATGTTATTAGCTATATGTGTTTCTCTTGGCAAAACTCCAGTTTCCATTCTGATGTGGTAGAAGAGCAGATCCCTGTGGTTACATTAAAAGAGTTATCTTTCTTTTTTGAATATAGTATTCACTGCAAATAGCTGTAAGCTATTGTCTGTGACACATTTTGCTTATATGTGTCTCGGGTAGAGAACTGTATTTCTTAAACTGAGATATTGAATAGAGAGTATAAATGTTTTCAGGCTAAAAATCCAACACTCTCCTTGACTCATTTTTTCCACATTCTTTTAGATAATTTCCATTCCCTTCTACACTTTCCTGAGAAAGTTCCTGAGAAAAATTCCTCATTTGGTTATTTCACTATCTTTGCAAGGAGAAGACTTCCCTAAGCATTGGATGGAATAGATTAATCAGAATGGTTTAGCATTGTATTTTGGAAATATATTTCTCAATTGAACATCTGAGATCATTTTAATGCGAGAAATGAATAAATTTAGAAAACATCAGATTGCAATTTGGTCAACTTATGTTCTCTTTTAATGATTTTTTTTTTTTTTTTTTTTTTTTTTTGGGGAAAAGATCATTTTCCAGCACGAAGCTAATTCAAGCTCTTGATAGATTGCATTTGTTAAGGCTCAAATCTGAGGTGGTGCTTTGGTGACCTTGTTAATTTTGTACAACTCAACCTTTTAATTCCAAAAGGCATAATGTAACTAATAGAGTAAGAATACACTTAAATATGATCTATCTGTTTCTATCTTCTCATTTTGTTCATAAAGAAGCCAATACTTCATGCATATTCCTGCTCTATTAACATGTGAATAATGGTTCCTTTTTATTGTACAGTAAAATGCTCATGAGATTATATTCTCTATAAGTAGTGATATTCATCTTATTAGATCAAAAAGATTTTTTGGACATTGAAAAATATCACATTGCTTATTTTAAAATCTCTTTGTTCACCAGCTTTAAACAGTGTTCAGTAGTATTGTTTGGTTAAAATTTCTGAAGCAGCATACTCTCAGGTTGTTAAGTGAAAAAATTTTTTTCATAACACTCGAGAAGTATTCACTGTTCATCTTCAAAATCTCTGAGGTTGATACTGAATCCTGTGCTTGAGAACTTGAAGACTCTCTTGGACCTTTCTATCTCTCTTGCAAAATATTGCAAGGAGTTACAGTGCCACAGCAATGGCCTCTAACACTCATGTCAGAGGCAATTCAGTGAAGTTTCAAACATGTTGACATAAATTTGTTTTCTTTTAATAAGATAAAATAAAATCATGTTTCTTCAACTATAAAATAAGCTTGGTTTCCTATTCCCACCACAGTCACTTCCTTAGTTCTGAACTGTTATAATATTTCTAGAAACATGGTGTTGAACACTCTTGAGATCATTTCAGATAACGTCAGCAAGCTGACCACATTTTGTGAATTTTAGACCTAGTTGGCAAAAGTTACTTTTTCTGGGTGGAAATGGCCACACTTTAAAAATGCAGCAAGTTTAGAGGACATGGACACATCCTTCCCATTTCTCCATGCATCAAGAGGAAACAACTGGTGATGAGGCTCAAGGAACATTTCAGTCACTCTTTCACAACCTGCATCTTTGAAGCAATAAATAGTGTTATCACTTTCAGTGTTCTTATTCATAGGATGAAAAGCTGATTACTAAGCTAATTCCTAATGGATTTACGTTGAATTAAAATATTTCTATTTGTCACCACAAATATCCTAAATACACATGGACAATCACTGCTTACATACATACAATCACTGGACAAAACCCAGAGAAATTAAGAAGTAATTCCTAGTGCCTAGGGGTGTGTCTATAATTTGTTTAGATTATGAGTGAAAAATAAATCTACTGATTGTTCTTAGTGATTGGATTTCAGATTGCATCACAGTGCTGGCTTGGAACTCACAATCTGGATTCTTCTAGATGAAAGTAAACAAGAAAATGCATTCCAGGAGAACACCTAATGCATTCTTGGCATTAATGAACATTTATATTTTGGAACCAGACAACAGCTCTGAAAAGCATATTTTGAATATTGTTTCTTCAGCATCTTCTGGTTTTTTGCATAAATCTCTTACTCAAGGGCCAAACTAAATTGTAATATAGACATATCCTAAGGTTTTTGTTTTCTTCTCCCTCTCTTCCTTCTGCCCACTCCTTTGACATCTCTTTCCATCATTTCACATACTAGAGGAACAGTCTCTGTGTTACATAATAGAGTATGCATGGAATCAGTTTATTAGTTATTTCTGGGCTCACTAATGGCAAAGAGATTTCAGCTTTTTAGCAGTTTGGATGCAGCTCAGACATCTAAGCTAGCCCATCCACCCAGGTATTCCTGCTGGTCATTCCACCAGGGCTTACCTACATCTTTGACTAACCAAAGATCATCAATATTCCTCCCGGCTAGTTGGATAATCAACATATTGAAACTATTTTGAGAAGAGGTAGCAGCAGTAGAAATCAGCATCTGTATATTTTTCAATTATGAACTTATGTCAGTATTACCATCTCCACAACTTTTTCCCTGTTTGTGGCAATGTAGAAAAAAAGGACAACGTGCATTGCAGGAATTAGATGGGAAGCTGTCTCACACAGTAAGCAACACTAGTAGTAGTCCAGCTGCTTGTTTGGTTACGTAACAATTCCTTAGTCTTTTTGTCATTTTGGACTCTTTTTTCATTTCACTCATGGTTTTTTTTCTGTAGAGGATTTTTTGTTTGGTTGTTTTTAATTTATGGTGGTTTTGTTGTTTCCATGTGGGCTTTTTTTTTCCTTCCTGATAAAAAATGAAAGTTAATTTCAAACCTTAACATTTTGTATCAAATAAAGTTCTTGCTGTTGAGGAAGTCTAGTCATATGTACTATAGAAATACTAAACAAAAATACCAATGGCTAATAATAATAATAATGATAATAATAATAATAATAATGACAATTTTGCCCCCTACCTAAGAAATAATTGCTAAACAGTAAATGTCCATCAAAACTTGACAACTGACTTATAGTTTCATTGAAGATTATGAGAAAGAAAATGAAATATATGTACTTTAGCAAATCGCTGTAAAAAAGATACAGTGTTTGAATTCCTGTGCAGTGTAGGTGTAAAGATTTGTGACAACCCCAGAGAATTTGTCAGTTTGCCATTCACTCTGTATGATTAGACACAATGAAATTTTGTCCTTTTTTTTGAAGATACCAGAGGGTATTATTTAGCAAATTGATTACTTCCTTTAACATCTCTATCAGCCTAGGAAAAAAAAAAAAAAGAAAAGAAAAAAGAAAAAAGAGAAAAAAAGAGTGAAGGTGTTTGAACTAAAGACAGAGGAAAAAACCCAGAATTTCAATTTTTCAAGCATCACTCAGGAATTAGAAATGTATATACTACAAACGACATTGCTGTGCATTGTCAACTGTAGACAAATTCCATTCTGAACACAAAGACAAGATGCCATCTGGTTCCTCCTGGCCATTTTAAACTCTCCTTAATCCAGGGTTAGCTAATATCTCTGCATTTTATTTATACAAAGTAATAAAAGCTTCTCATTGGATTTTGCATGAATATGAGGGTAGAGCTTTGTGGGTTTTGTAGAAAAGCATTCCTGATAAGGTTGCTGCTCTGCTCAGTGGTTTGCTGGAGATGATGCAGATGTCTGAGAGTACTAGAAAACTTTTTGTTGCATGTGTTCCAGGTCTTCCTTGTTGGTCTACTATAAGTGAAATGACAAGGATAGGGGGAAGATATGAACATAAAGACACCACAGTATTATTTGATCAACAGAGGTATCTGCAGCTGTATGAGATAGATAAAAGAAGTCGGCACCAGATAAAAGACTTTAGGAGAATTTCACAGTTATGGAATTTTTTGTCTGACACCTTAATGATAACTACATAGCCAGAACATTCTGTGAAATTCCATGTCACTTTCTGTTAGATTTGCATGTAAATGTGGGGTGTAGCTGCCTTCCTACTGATCACCTTCTTCTAGAATCTTTAGCGGACATTTGGCTCATAGTTCTAGCTTTCTGTGTTATCATACATTAGTTTGGGATGGAAGAGACATTAAAAATCATCTGGTTCCAACCTTTCTGCCATGGTCTCCATAATGCTAAGCAACACCCCTTCCTAGCTGTCCTTCCTAAAGAGCCTGTATCCTTCCATTCTGACACTCCAGTCACAAGAGTCATACCACCACACCTCCATGATTCATATAAGATCACAGCCCTGGAGCTGCGTGTATGTCACTAACTCCTCCTGTTTATTCTTCAATCTGTGTGTATTTGCATAGAGACATTTAAGCTGGGCCCCTATAGAAGCTGCCTTTTTGTCTGGAGTAGTTGGAATCCCTTTGTGTTTCTCTTTGTGTGCTCCCCTGCTGATCTGTAACCCTACTCTAGGCTCTGGGCATCTCATTCTGATGCTGGCATAAAACTGACAGGAGTGAGATGGATTGAAGTTCCCTTTATCCACCAATTATTGCTTAAAGCCCTCTTAAGCAGCTTGTCAAGTCTGTGGCCAAAGTTTTTCCCCTTCACTGACAGCTGGGCTTCATCTGTCCTCAGCAGAACAGGTTTCTCAGAGCTAGCCCCATGGTATAAGTACTTAACCCCTGGCTGTACCATCAGTGACCATTGTTTATCCTCCAAATACAACTGTCCCTTTCAACCTCCTCCCCTTAGACCAGGAGTACTGATGAAAAAGCTACCTGTGCTTCTGGGTCCTGTATCACTGCTCACAGGACTCTGTAACCCTTGATCCTGCTCGTGCTGCTTCTGTCTGTGTCACTGGACTGTACAGGTGCTGGTAACAGCCCTGCTAGAAGCAGGCCCAGTAAGGATCTCACCTCTAGAGAAGAGTGCAGCAGCCCAGCAGCTGGATGCCTTCCTCCTTCTCAGAAGAGTCACCTGCTGCTATCCCCTTGCTTTACTTAGTTACCGTGGTTGCTATACAGGGAGCAGGTGAGGCTGCCTTAGCTCCAGCTTCTCTCCTGATGTGGTGGGTCTTTCCTCTTTAGTTTGCAGAGTGACAGAGTGATTATCCCTCTAGGTGAACTGCAGTGGAAAATAACTGTATATTTTCTGTCTCAAACTAGGCATAGCATGGTATTTAACACATAGATAAAAATCTCTCTGCTCCATTTTCTCTATACCATTCTGTTTTTACATTTCTCCTGCACTACAAAAAGAGGGCTTGGAAACAAATCAACTAACCGAACAAGAAAAATCTGTTGTGCTGCTGGTTTTTTATTTTATCTTCCAAAAATACTGGTATTCCACAAGGTTGACATTTGCATCCAAATAGCATAGAGGGATTTACACTGGTAATAGTTCTATTAGTTCATTAATGAATTGATGGAATCTTGAAGCATCAAGAAAATTACTGTATGTATTTGGAGACTTGAGTTTCTATTGTAAAGGGAACTCTGAAAATTTATATAGAAATTAAAACCAAAATATCTGTATGGATCCTGTTGCTGAACTGTCTACTGAATTGACTGAATTTGTTTAGCTTAATAGACGGGTTGAATAAAAAATGAAAAAGAAACATATAGCTGGAGAAATGTTACCTCTAAGCAAACATTTCAGTTCTGAGAATAGTCAAGGGCAAGTAAAGAAGAGTTCCACAGAAAAGACATCAAAGGGACTATTGCAAAGGAAATTTTTTCTTTTTTTTTTTTTAGCTTAAATTCTGTACTACCTAACTTTCTTAATGCAGACTTGCAAAGTGAATAACAACACTACCAGAGCTCAGCTAGATCATCTGGGAATGACTGAAGGCTTGGATCCAGCTTACAGTGCCCTAGTGGTGCCAGAATTGTGAAAATTTCCATGTAGAGGTACCAGAGAAGAGCTTAATTTGTGAAGGCTGCACACAGGAAAAAGGCAGCTTCATGCCAGTGTCTGAACATCAAGTGAGACCATCATTACTGGGGAATGGGACTTCTTGTGGAAATGAACCAGTGGATGGGAAGGAGAGGGAATTAATGTTCGCAAAAACTGGAGATATAAAGAAGATATAAAATGCAGGGATCAATTTTGAAAAATCAATCAATCTTACTGTACTACCAGATGGTGTTGTTACATATCATATATGAGTGAGTAAGTGGATACCAGTGCTAAATGCCTGCTATTAGTGGATACTAATACATTCTAAATTTTTCCTTATCCTGTGTAAGGGAGAGAGGGTCCCTCTCTCATCACCAATTATTCAAAATTTCCCAATGAACTCCTCAGCAGCCAGAAGTGTCCATGGCATAAATTATTTGACAATTTGACCCTAAAAATTTGGAGAGCTTCCAGAATGTGATTTTCTAGTAACTTGGCTTCACATGGCTAAATCACTAAAGACTACTGAGGGTTTTTTTCTCCCCAAAAGCATATTGAAGGACATTTTCAGGCCTTTAGCTACCATTTTCTCTTCTCCACAATATGGAGCAGACTGAAGCATATTAACTAGTGTTCATGATAAAAAGTCTAGTTTGAAATTCACAGCACTTGCTTGAAATACGTGTGATGTTTTATTGGGATAGAAGTGTCTTGAGAATAAATCTACAGCTGTTGAAACATTTTTGAATATTGGGTGAAAACAGGTTATTAAGAACAACTTGGAAGAAAAATTGAACCTCTGAAGTGAAAGGTTTTCCAGCTGTGGCAACCCAACTTTTCCAGATAATAATTTAATTATTAAATTATGCAAAAGTGCATCAGTGCACTTTTGGAACTGCATGGGATTTCACTGGATTCATGGTTGCTTGAGTAAAAATAATGGCAATTTTGGAGTTAAAGGACCAGATTTAAAATATTTATTTAGTGTATCATCACTTGAATATTCTATTGAGCTTGTTTTTACCAGGATGTAGGATGTCTGTACAGGTAGACACAGATGAAAAGATAGACTAGTCTAGAAGTTCTAGGAGAATTTTTCCCTTAAATAATTGACTGCTTTGAGTTTCAGAATTTTTGCTTGCTCCTTTTTCAAATGAAGACTTCTATCAAGAAAAAAAAAGCATCTTGGAGCATTCTTCAAAAGCATGTTTTTATTGTACTCTAATACTTATACATAAAAAGTAAGGGAAAGCCAAACTTGATATTAATAAAAAATTTCAGGCTTTCACTTTCAGATAAAATATGTATGAGGTAGTAACACATATCTGAGAGGTAACTTACTTTTTCAATCACTGTGATAATACTGTGAAACGTTCATGTTGTGAGATACTTGTCTTACATAATTAGATATTGACATTCTTTCCTTTGCCTTTAACATCTCCCAAAGAAAGCTGAAAAGATTAAAAAAGAGCAAGTTAGTATATCTTATGGGAAGCATTCACTACCTCTCATTTAAAAGCAAAAAAAGATGTTAAAAATGTTGTTTTCAAATATAATATCTAAATAATTCTATATAAGTATAATAATAGACTGTTGAAAGTATAATGAATATGAATATATTTTCATTTGATTAAATTTTTTCTATTTTCCCTTTCATTGTGCTTTCATTAAACACTTGAGTTGCAAAGCCTTACAAAGTAATTTTTCAACTTTACCCAGAGTGCCATCTAATGGTACTGTTGTCTCAGATAAAAAAAACTCAAGTGTGGGTCATATTGAAGATTTCAATTTAAGATACAAATGAATTACATCATCATGTTGGAATGCTGCCATCAATTTGTTCAGCAAGTAGAGCAGTGATCCAATCTTTATATTGTTTTCTCATTGGATGAATTATTCATCAACTTAAATTCTGATATTTTAATGAAACAATAAGAAAATTAATATTAAATATTCTTTTTTAATACGAAAATTAACAAAGAACAATAGTAGCATACTCTCATTGGCTTTTCCTTCATCATCCTTTTTTCTTCTCTTTTACGTTGCATCTTTCTCTAAATTTCTGGACGTTACTTCACTATTCTAATACACAACATAAATTTCAGCTCCAGTGATCTATATAAATGAAGCCACAAAAGAATTATAAAAATTAGACTTTCCTAACTTAATTTGTTCTGTGAAATACCTTACATATATGTGATACCTTTAAAACTTACTATTAGTGATGACACAAGGCTCCAGCTGGTGACTGCAGTAGATGTATAACATGAATTACTTCAGTTTTGCACATATTCTTTTGTTTTGGCACCTTATCTCTCATTAGAGTTTACATTTACTATAAATTTAGATGTACTAATGCCTGTGATATCAGTCTCACTTGACAGTGAGACAAAATTTAGCCTGAAAAGGCTTGTACTGTATAGCACTTTGGCCCATTATATTCCATTTACTTTTATTGTAGCCAGGGAGACCTAAATTCATCTCACAACAGATTCTGATTTCAAAGAAAAAATACACTGCTAATAATGCACTTTATGTTGCTCCCCAGATAATGGTTTAAAAATTGAATTGATTTTTTTTTTATATCACATCCAATTTTATTCTTCTCAATATAAGAAATACATTGTTGAGATTGAAAGGGGGCAAACAAAATGATCCAGGTCTGCAAGTCTGAATTACAAAGGAAGATTTGCCTGTACACTTTAGAAAATAGAAGTCCAAGTAAAGAAGCAAAGATCTGTAGACTAGGAAATGATTCTGAAAGAAAGGAACACACTGACACTAGTGTACATGAAATATCTAATAGAAAAATGTAAGTAGAGAATAACTGGGCTAAACGACAGGATATGGCAAAGAAATTATATAATCCACAAATTGTACCAAATGCTTGCACCCAATCAGTAAAATAAATCAATGTAGTGATGAGATAGACATATAGAAAAAGCAAAATGTAAAAGATACCATGTTGATGGAGTGATAGAAAAAAAAAAACAAGTTATTGCACACCAAGATGTCATGTAAACATGACCTCTTAGGTACCAACAGGAGCTGAACAACAGATTGTATATGTGTGAAACCATGAACTCCTTTGACTAGTACAGTGGACCTTTGACAGGTGCTTACAAAGCAAAACAGACAATGAAGACTTCAGGTGAAAATTATTAATTTAATTCTGAATGTGACCTTAAGTTTATATTTGTCACCTATCTGTATGTTCGAGCATACTTCATCCCTGAAGCATTCACATTCATTTTATGATTACTGTGTTGAACTGGAACACACTCACTCCCCACACCTCATTTTTAAATCAGTAATTCAGTCTGAATCTTAATAAATTTCATTCTTTCACTCTCCTTGATGTAAAGACCAAATTTATAAAAACACAAGAGCTTTGGGTCCTCTTTGCACATATTTGCACTCACAAAATGGAAAGTGCTTTTCAAATTCAACACAGAAATTTTAGGAAAAAAGTCTTGACGGCTGTAAGACATGCTGCACCAGGAACAAAATATTCCAGGCATTTCATAAGAGTAAAATTGTCTGAGCTTTATTTTGGATTGTTCTTCAGGTGAAAAATTTCCTACAAGTTAAGAGAAATTTTACGGCTCTTGGACTGCATATCTAAAAATACAACTTATGATAGATAAGTCCATGATATGAAATTATTTGATCCATTTAAATCCATTAATTTTACCTGGGATTACTGGATAAAATCTATTGTACAATATTAAATTAAAAATATGGAGCCTCCAATACTACTTTTCATTCATTTTTATATATCATTATGGCTTTACAAAGGAAAAACAGAATAAGAAATAGACGTAATGAATTTACAAGTGGGTAATTATGTGATGTAGTGCTTTTCTCATACAGTTTCTTATAGTCTGATAGATATTATTTCTGCATAATACTGTGGTATGATTTTCAACTTTACCTTGAAATGTGACTAGATCTTGAATATCAATCATAACTTATTCCAGAAATGTATATATTACTTTCCTGAACTACTGCATGTTATTTTACTGATCTTGAGTTTGAAATAGCTCCTAGAGAAGACTGACAATTACCTCACCTTCACACCTGCTGAATTTTTTATCTGCATTATCTTTCTAAAAGAATCATCACAAATGCCTGTGATAGCACTAGCTATTTGTATAAAGTTCACGGCCAAAAGTCTGCTAATTCAGATGCACAGATGATCATTACATTTTCCTCATAGAAGGTATAAAAAGACAAGTTCTTTTTTCTAATGATGATGTTAAACCTTCTACTTTCAGGATAGAGGATCCTTATTTCATAGTTTTTTTTTACCTGCTGTCCACTGTTTGTCATTTACTTTAACACTAGCTACTCCTTTGATCACAGGTACGAAGCAAAGAAAAAATGTGCTAGAATAAGAAAAGCTTGTACAAGAATTTCCATGTCTAAGCTGTTTGTATGTGTCTTGCATCAGTGTTCTTTTTTTTATACTTTTCACAGACTTGAATTGAACGCTGTTGCGCTCATGGTCAGAATGCCTATTAAACAACAACAACAAAAAAAAAAAAACCAGCAAACAAACAAAAGCTAATTTATTGGGATCTTTTGAATACTCTAATGGGAATTGAATTTCTGTGGCAGGATGGTTGGTCACAGTCCAGAGGGTGATGGGAGTCTTTGTTGCGCGAGTCCTTGCAGTGACATCCAGCTGGATTGAACGGGGTTCCTCAAATGGCTGATCTGCTCTGTTCTTGTGTCCAGCTGGGCTGAGGACCCACACAGCCCCCTCAGCACATGCATGATTCGTTTCTGTTATTTGTATTAAGCTTTGTGCAAAGCATCTCTTAACTATTTCATTTATTTGAGGAGGAATGTCTTGTGTGAACATTTTGCATCTGCAAGTACAGTTTCTACTGGCTATTTAAAGAACCTCGTTTATGTACAATTTCCATTAGTTTCATATTAGGAATGGCCCACGGCTGTCTCTGGCCACATTCTCCATCAAGAAGTTAATCAGCCACACAAACAGTACCTGTCAGTCAGTGCAGAAATCTTCATGACTGCCTGAATCTCAGGTTGTTGCAGATGAGAAGCTGCTAGGGGAATCTTCCTGACTGCCTGAAAGTTGCAAATGAGTCCTTTGCCTCAGGCCATTTTGTTGGCTCTTCTGTGCAGACAAAGTGGGGAGCTCCTGGTTCATCCTACAGGAAATAGGTAACCAAGGGCAGTGGGTGCATACACAGGCATCCCAAAAACCTGCTGCTATCCCATAGCTGTAGCCTCAAATCGGTAGTTTTTGCCACAAGCCTTTCCTAAGAGAAGGCTGTCTTCTTCAGCATAAGTGGTTTCAAACTTGAGTCAATGGCTGTCTTGGTTTCCATAAAAAAAACCCACAAAAAACCCCAAAAAACCAAACCCTATCTGTATAACATAAATAGAACTATTTATAATTTGATACTGTAACAGAGAGGATTAATAGTGATGAGATGCATCCATAGAAAGTCTCTTCCACTACTAACATCCTAACACCTGGACATGAGTAAAAGGAAGGATTTATATGTGGATCCTCTCCTTGGAAGATTTATAATATGAGCAATCTGCTCTTTAACAGCAAGCAACAGAGATGCTTGTCTACAAATCCCATTAATAATAAGCTTCAAAAAGCTTCAAATAAGCTTCACACATACTAGTATGCACATGTATTTATTAATCCAAGGTTATAAAAATAATTGTGCACAGAAGTAAATAAATAAACTATTGAATTGAAAAAGGATTCAAAGACTATAAGTTCCAATATCTTTTACACTCACAGGCTGATTTACACTGATGCCATAAGCAGCTTTATTTCATATTTGGAGCTCCTCTAAATCATGGTATATTGTAAATTCATATTTAAGGGACTCAGAAGCAAAGTCTCAAAAGAACTCATCTTAAGTACATTGAAATAAAAGCTGGAAATGTACCACCAGTTCCCAAATTCCTTTTGACTTCAGAAAGACAGTCATATCAAGTGCTCACAGCTTTGAGCAGCAGAGGCAAAGTCCAAGGTGAAAATTGTGATCTCTGCACAACTATGAACCCTGTTGTGGTGATTGCCTCAGAATAAATGTAGGAAGTTGTTTGTAAACACCACCATAAGTCCTATTTCTACAGATTCCACTTGAAAGTTGGGAACATTTTATTGTCAATTATTTCCATTGTATGAATTCTTTATACTTTTACAATGTAAATTTAGGAATGTATTAAATAAGGAAATTAAATATGCTCTTCTGTCTGAATGAAGATCAGAAAGCTCCATCATAAATTATTTTGCTTATCGAATGCAATGGGTCTAATATTTCCATGGAGTAATAATTTCAGTGTGATACACTAATATTACACCAACCATATGTTTTGTCATGTGTGCTTGCCTAGTCATCAGTTCAGTATTATTTCATTATACATCTTGTTGTAGAGCTGTTCATAGAATATAGTGGACTAAAAACCAAAATATGGGCATCATTGTCAGCTGTACAGTGCTAGAGCTGCAAGGGACAGGGAGAAAATATTTTCACCAAAATTATATGAACCTCACGAGTATCTAACATTAAGCTATCACTTTTATGCATTTCGGTACTTAATTTTGAAAGTATTAGACTTCTCTTCAAACATGGTTTGTTTTTCCTGTTCCGTCAATGATTTCTTTGTCCTAATATCATTGCTTCTAGTATTACTTTTTATTTATCATTTCTACAAATATGCACACTGATAAAAAAGAAACTCACTTGTGTGTTTTAACAAACTTATTTATTACTGGTTACTACATGAGTCTCTCTTCCACTGATTAAAACATAAATGACAGCAGCTGAAGTACTAAATAAGACCAGATTTAAAAAGTTATTATGAGAGAGAAGATGATGATTCCATGAACATAATGTATTGAATCCCACATGCACTCATACTTCTGTTATGTAAGTTGGAGATCTTTCTAGTTTGGGCATTTAGAATTATTAAGTAGATAACAGTGAGCATTTTTTCTTTCAGATGCTCACACAGACAAATTGTTTACTTAATTTTTTTTCTTTTTTCCTGCTCAAATATTAATATCCTGATTATAGGGTGGTGTGTCAGTTAAGATCTTGCTGCTACTTTGCCTTTCTGGTGCAAATATTTTGTTGTTGACAATCTTTTTCCATGTATTTCTTTTCACAGTGCCATATTGCTTGAATTCCCAAATCTTTCATTGTTTTCATAGTGTTCTTCGTACCTTCTTATTTAATTGTCCCCCTTATACAGCAATCTGCATGATTCTTCCCATATCTTTGAAAACAGAAAATCTTCACATGCAACTTCTATCAAAAGCATTTAGTTTACTCATCTGTCCACTTCAGAGCAGCTCAGATTTCCTGTTCATGTTACCATATTGCTTCTTCTTATCTCCTTGATAGTATCTATTAATCATTTACAGGTTGAATTAAAAGTCCAGGCCTAATACTCTTATCCTTTGTAGGGACTGATTTCATTTTCCTTACTTCAGATACTTAGTTTCCTTTGCTTACTATTCCCTGAACTACATTCAGAATAATGTTCTGTACCTGACATAAATAAAATGCATGTTGCATGATTATTTATCATGTCTCTGAAAATGTTTTCTGCTAACGTGACCAAATGCCAATTTACCTGAGCAGTTGTAAACATATTCTAACATCTCATTCATGTCATTGAATAGCACCTTACTCCTCAAGATGTCCAGCTCAATGCAAATAAAATATGCATAAATAAAATCCAGTAACTGTGAATAAGTGATACAGAATATAAACTCAGTAGAACATTCTGCCAATTATTAAAGAAAATATGTAATAAATATTTTAGTAACTAAAACCTGAAAATCATAAAAATTATTGTTAACATAATTTGTATTTGCAGATGGATCTAAAGCCAAAACTTAGGATCTTTTTTCTTAAAATGTAGGCGGGCATCTGTGCTTAATACCAAGAACATTTGTCTTGTTGCAGTTGTCTCTGTAAAACTGATTTTCATTTTATTATTTCTAATTAATGAATGGGTGAAATCTTTCACTGTTCACTCATATAATTATCCTGTGAAAATTAGTGTTCTTGTACCTGTTTTGCATTAACATAGTCCCAAGTGATTTAATGTTAAATTTGGGAGTTCTGTCTAAGGAGACTGCTATCACAGTAAAGGAGACAAATGTCATGCCAAACTTCAGTACTAACTAAAAACCTATGAAAAGGTGATGAGGACTAGAGTGGGTGAGATAAGTATAATTTCTGAGAAAAACTAGCAGGTTTCTGGCTGAGATAAAAAAAATAATCACAGCATCTAAATTGGATATAAGCCTTCAAAGCAACACATATGATAGATTTTAATTCTGCATAAAGTTTGGTGGGTCTCCTTCAGAGAGGGGTGTGCCATAATCTGGCCTCAAATGCAAAATTACCATTGAGTTCATTGGGAATTTGAGCCAATGAAGGGCTTTAGAGTATTGTTTTTTGAATATTGATGTTTATTTTAGTAGTTTAAATTGCAAGATAATGACAAAACAAATTTTTATTTCTGTCATAGAAATTCTAGAGTTGTTTTGTAAAGCTGTAATGATGTGGTCAATGTCCTTTCCCCAAAAGCTTCTCCTTTTTGGTCCTCCTCTCAAACAAGGGAACAAAACCCCAAGCCCACATCACCCATCTCAGGCCTTCTCCCTCCCAGAAGAACACAAACAAAAAGTTCATTATAGCTTCTGGATTTGACTGGCTTATGTAGTCTTTTGTAAAATGTACTGCTGACAGTCTTAATTTTCAACTCATTATCAGTTTTACACAGCCCAGCATATTGAAAAATAGTAAGTATGTCATTAAAAAATCCTCTTTCTTCTTAAGTAGGATACATAATTATACATTCTTACAATGTAAAAGGTTTTGTAACTACTCCGTTCCTGGTGTAGCATTGATAGAGTACGTTTAATAAATCAGGTTTATAGCTCATTCAGAAATGACAATACTTGGGCTGTGTTATATTTTCAGCTGTATCTGTATCATGCAGAGTTCTGTTCTGTACCTCAGTGATTGCCAGTTATAAGATATAAATAAAGGTTAGATAACAATGGCACTTAAAGTGTGCACTTTAAAATGGTTTGACATCACAGCATTTAAATCACCAGTCTTTGGCAAGATGCCTCACAGCAGGATGTTGTCTTCTGCTGTCTTAAGCAGGACTAATAATTCTGCAATACAGAATTGAGGCTCACAGTTATGTATAGTACTACAATGCAAGTTGAGATAAAGAGCAAGCGTGTTACTTACCTTTGGTTACTCCAAAAACTACTTTGTAAACAAACATTTTGTGGTTGGGCACAACCCCAGAATTGCACTGCTAGCATGTACAGCAGAAAAAAAAAAAAAAATTGAGGCTTGATTTAACAACCAAGCTGAAGTACATATGTCCTTATGGTTGTGACCTGTCCCTGGGGACTAAGCTAAAGACTAAGGGGAACATGAAATCAGTGAACATTTGCAGGGCTCACTGTGAGAAAGATTGCCAAGATTGCCTACTGCCCTTTACTCACAGGGACCTTATGGTTCTCTCTTCTAAATAAACTCATCATAAACTGAGAAATAAACTGTATTTAAGTAAAACACACACACACACACAAATTCTTGCTTGATGTAACACATTGAGGAGTTTTACCCTCTCTTGGAGAAATGCATCATAATGTATTGTAGGCATTTATTAACTAGTAATTCAGATACCAAATTTTAGGCATCTAACTCTAAACTTATTAGTTTGCTTGAAATCATATATATACACAGTTTCGAACAGCAGACTGTACTTCCTTCTCATTCTGCACAAAACCCAAAATAGGTGGCTTTAACCTACTGGCAAACACACAAGCTGCCACTGTTCATAAGGCCAATCTCATGATGAGTATGTTATCAAAACTGAAATGGTGCCTGCTATAAAAGGGATATCAGCACTACTATGCTTTCCCACTGTTGTGCCAGTATGTCTCAATCCTGATTTGGCTCAGTGATGGAGCACTGAAACTGCTCTCACTTGCAGTGTTTAAATCAATTCTTATTGGAGACAGTGAGAATATAGCAAGGTTTTACATTGTTACAAACTTTTACTGCTCATAGTTCATCAACTACACATGGGCTGCCGATCACTAGGAGCATTTAATGTTGTCCTGCCACAGTTTTAAATAAAATGTGCTTATTATCATAAGCAGAAACCAGGATTTCCAGAAGGTAGAATGCTTGTGCCAGATATTAAACAGTGGTTTGTCACCTCACAATAAAATGTCATCAAGAGTATTTTTTCATGAGATTAAAATCCTTTTAAATGAGAAGAACCTTGGTGATGTTTAGTAAGGACTTTCAGACCATGCCCATTATTTAGACACTTTTTTGGTACCTGCAATTATCTGGTTTGAGATGGTAGGGGGTTTTGTGTGTTCTCTTCCCTCCCTATTTCTTTTCAATTTATTTCCCCAGAGAGTATGGGTTAGGCACAGCAGCTGGCTGTCACTGTGACTTGCTTTTTACTCAGCTGTGCAGCTGAGCTGAATAAGGAACAAGGAGGAAAAGTCAGGAAAGTTGTCCAAAGTCAGTCACTGCCATAGTTGAAACTAGAACATGGAATCATCTTGACTGCTAGCCTAAAGGCTGCAGGACTTGCCTGCTTTTAATTAATTACTGTAAATTTTGGAAATTCTCCTGCTATTCTGTTGCACTTAACTTATATTTCCATATAAGTAAAACAATAAAATGGGGTGAAAAGTGGTGGTAGTCATGAAGAAACAAAAAACCAGATGCCCCATACTGTGTGCTAGATATTTTGAGCTACTCTATAGAGAAATTTCTGTATTATTTATATGTTACTCAGCTTATTGTTTCAATTCAAGATTTGTGAATTTACTGGAAAACAGTAAAATGGGTCTAACATGGGAATGAAGGTATAGAATAGTAAACAGAATGGTTGTATATTGTTAAATGTGTATATTGTTAAATCTTTCACTTAATAGTGATATATTTTAATAGATTCTAATTCATGTGATTTCAAGAATATGATTTTAAAAAATTCCAACCATACTTCTAATGAAAGACAAGTAGGTTTACTTTTATTGGCCCCAGGTGAAACACTGACATTTCTTTACAGTGAAAGTGTATAGTTATTTTATTTCTTGCTTTACTTTTCTAAAACTATCTATACTATCTACTGTGGTTTGGGTGTTATTTGCATGGTTTACACTCTCCTTAGTTTTTTTCCTTTTGTTTGTTTTTATATAAAACCTACTTAGTTTTAGAAATTAAGGTAACATTCTCTCCAAGTAGCATAGCAATTACTTGGATACATTTAAATTTGTTGCATATGAGCTACTCCCATAACTATGTATGCTGCAGCTGAGTCAGTGCAGTGCTTTCCATCAACTGGGTAATCAATAATCTTGCTGAGAAACCAGGCTGGGGATAAGTGATAATCTGAAATAGTTCTTCCACAGCTGCTATGTTACTTCATGTCGGCACAGCTGAATATTTGGAGCTAACTTATATCTTGTAGAGGTATCATGGAATCTCTCATGAATAATGAGAAGCAGTGAAGTAGTGATAGCACTGGGACTACCAGGATCCACAGAAAGGAAAATAATAATTTTAGAAGGTAGGGAAGAAAAGGAACAGCTGCTAATGGAACATAGAGATACAGCTGTGAAACCAAACCTGAAGATGAGATTGTGGGCAATAACTGAAGTAGTATAAAGTCTGTAAAGATTATGTGAAGGAGTCACATAGAAAGTCATTCACCTTGTAAAGACAGTAGAATTGTATGTATTTTTATTATTATAATATTAAAAGATATTTGTATAAAAAGAATTTAAATTATTTAATTTGTTGGAAATTTTTATTTAAACAATTGTTACTACTACAACATTCTGTGCAGCTTTAGGCAAAAGAAAACCAGAGAAATGACAAAGACCTTGAGCTTTCTTGTCCAGTGTAAAAGTACATAAAACAGTCTGTGGAAAATCAGTTCCAACACACCTTGCTCTATGATTTTCACAGGGAGCAAACTGTGATGGATCTGTAATTCCCCAGGCTGTACTTTTGGACTTTTTGTAAGAAGGGTACAATATGCACATTTCTCCTGGTTTTCAGAATACTCCCTCTATTTCCATGACCTGTTAAAGGTGAGAGCACCCAGATCTCCCAGCATCACTGGATGCAGCCTTTTATACAGACTTGCAGAGGTTCAACCCTCTCAAGTAATCCCTGACTCAGCTCTTATTCACAGCTGATAGATCTCAACCTTGAACCTTTTCATTGACCACAGGGGCCTCAGAGCCCCACTGGTGAGGACTGAGGCAAAGAAGGTATTGAATGACCTGAGTCTCATCTGTGTCCTCTGTCACTTAGTCACCTGCAGTCCAGGTATTTCTGAATAGCTTCAGAGCTCTGTTGGAGAAGAGATTATAGCCTATAAAGAGCACATCCTGAGATTCTTAGTGAACACATATTGCAAAACCACTCAAATGTCACATCTGTAGGTAGGCTGTTGTATTGGTGGCTACTTCAGTTATACCTCAAATCCAATCAGTGCTGAAAACCAGCAATATTAGTTTGAGCCAAATGGTGGATAAAGCTTTTGTGATATCTCATCATGACTCTAATAGTGAGGACAAATCTTGCAAATGTAAAATGTCCATTAAGAAACACACACAAGGACATTGTACTCTGAGATATAGTTGCTGGGCAACAAAACAATGCTATATATAGATATGAACAGAAGACAATTTGAAGCTATCTTCAAAATGGGGAAAGAAGGAAAACATTAATTAGGGATTATAGATAAAAGTATAGTAAAAAAGTATCAATACACAATGGTAATATGCAAAATTAAGATTTTGTCACGTAAAAAGAATGAACTGAAAAATCTCAAAAAAACCAACCAAACAAATATAACCCCACACAACCTCTTCAATATGCCAACTTCAATATCCCAACCTCCACTGGCATAAATAAAAACATAAATTCAGTACCATGAGAAAATGTTCAGAATAATTTTTACGAGACCTCCCAACAAAGCAAGGAAAAAGAATGACTAATCTTTGCCAGCTATTGAGGACACTCTAGATGATTTACCAGATTAAACTGCTGACTGTGTGTATTTTTGCATGCAAAGTATCAGTGTCATTGGAACAGCTTGGCAGTGTTTCACATGCCTCTTGACAAGTATTGTTGGGTACAAAGGGCTCTGGGTATGAACAGAGCCTGCAAGTCAATAGTGACATAAAGTAAACTAGGCTTTGAAGGATTATAACAGATAATAATAACAGATGATATTCTTAATAAATAAGTTAAAGAAGAGGCAAGCCTTTGCAGTGGTGTGGGGATATAACTGCATTAAGCAACTTTTCTGAAAGCATTTCAGGTCAAACTGAAGCTGGAAAGACCTACTGCTGCCTTCTTCAGCTATCATTTGATTCTGAAAAACTCCCTTAAGGTACTGAGGGCCATTAGAAATATATCCAGGCCATGGGAGAAAAGAGGCCAGCAATTTGCTATACAAAAATTCATCAAAAGGCTGAGAATATTCAAGTAGCAGGAAAAAAAGTAAAAAACAGAAATAACTGGGAATCAGGAACCAACATTTAATGAAATGTATATGTGGGTGACTGATCCTGAAGTATTATAATTCAGTGCAGTAGCCCATAATGAAATGAGGCTGGGCTGGTCTTTAAGAACTTAGAGGAGCAGCATTTAGAAAAATAAATATGATAGCATTTTCTAGATTGGAACAAGTACAGACAACATTCAGGAAGTAGCACCTGGTTACATTCTTCAAAATGGAATAATTCTACTTTCCTCAGCTTTGGACACAGGATATTTGTGCAGGCAGACCCCAGGTCATTAAAAAGCATCCGCAGCCAAGTGCGCCCGGGTGTGTACAGCAGATGTTACTGGGACTTGGTGTTAGGGTGTGAGAACAGGGTGCTACTCTGGGAAGCTGTTCTGTACATTATACATGCTTTCCTGCATGTAACAGAAATGACATGGCTCTCTTAAAAAGTGGATAAAGTCTGTCAATATGTGAAAAAAAAAAAAAAAAAAAAGGAGTAAGCTAGGAAATATTAGGAATGGAAATGAAAACAAACCAAAAAATGTAATTAGGCCAATACATGAATCCATAGTGTTTCTAAACATTATTGATTGCTCTCAGGAAGATGAAGTATCAGTAGAAATAGAAAATATTCTAGGGTAGGCTGCAAGAGATCAGAAGCATAGATGACCAAATAAGATTTAAACTAAGAAAAATGTACTCCATATAAAATAATGAATTATATACAGACGCAAGTAGGATATTATCCTTTTCTATTATAAAAAATTAAGGGAGTGAGTTGAATTACCTAATAATAGGATTTTTTTTTTAAATATTAGGTTGTTTCTCTTTTTTTTCATGTGGTGCAATGTAATTTTGTAGAATTTATTCCTGCATGTTTTGGATAAAAAATAGATCAAGACATTGTATAAGAGAAATAGCCTTTACTGAAAGTGAATTCCAAGTTACTGCATTCTGAAGCTTTTAGTCCAGGATTGATTCATTTTCATACCATTTCCATCTCTGATATTTTTCCTTTCAGCTGTTGTCATTAATCATTTTCATCCACTTTGGATGCAACCGTCTCTCCTTGCCATACATGCATTGACTGCATGATTTGAGAATTACAGAATAACCTGAACTTGGTACAATAGACCATGTTTTTATTTATCTCTTAGGGTTGGCTAAAATGAAAGAAACAGATACCATAGGAACTTATTATAAAGGGAAAAAAGTAAACTGTGAAAGAAAAATTAGTGGGACTTAAACTGGTCTGAAACTTGATCTGAAAATCACCCCTAGGTAAGCATATCAAAATACATCAATTTTGTAGTCTTTATTACCTGTATCAAAATACAAAAATCTAATTCTAAAATACGATGACAATGTTAAAAATAGAGAAAATTCCTATGTGCAGAGGAACACAAACTCTTTTCTTGAAGAATGCTCTATCAGAAAACACAGTACTGTATAATTCTTTTTTCCTCATTTATATCTTTACACATACCAATTGATTCGAAAATTAGACTGACTGTAGCTTTTGAGTGTTTCTGAGCCAGGGATAGCTACATGAAGAAGAAGAGGATGCAGAGACTCATTTTACATGACTATTGCTGCTAGGGAGAGTGCTCCGCTGGGATCCTTCTCTAAGCTTGTTTGTCTCAGTCTGCCTGGGATTTTCAAAGAGACAGTTCACTGACACAGCGGAAACTCAGAGCGGCTCAGCTTTTTCTGTTTGTTTTTCATAATCTTTAATTCTGTAACTATGGAATTTCTAAACAATAGGTCAAATCCTCAGAGGGTAGTAAATAGTTTTAGAGGATTTTTTTGAAACATGCGGAGTTAACAGCGATTCTGCAGCTCAAGACTGGCAGTGTGTTAGTGCCTATAGGGAAGTAAAAAATCCCAGTGAATTCAGAACCAGTCAATTACAGATTAAGGGTCTGATGTGATTCCTGTTATATTCATTCTCATGTTTATGACTGACTTAAGAAAAATGAAAATCAACCCCAAAAAGTGGAAATCGTTACTCTTTCTGATTTTCTCACCCTTAATATTTTATATCCTGCTTTTTGGCCCTTTTTAACCCTCTCCCTTTCTTTCTATTTCTTTTTTTTTTTAAGTATTCTTTTCTATCTCTTGTCCAGTTATACAATTAAAAGTATTTTAATCTTATCAAAATGCATGGAAATCTGTATAAAACAAGCGACATATTTTAAAACTGAATATGTGAGCCTCACAATTGTAAAATGCTAGAGTATTTGGCTACATACTGATGTGACTTTTTCATTTCATTTGACAGGACCTCCAAGTCCAAGACAGTTATTGTGGAAGATGACAATCACAGTGAGAATCCATAATTTTCATGCTTAGCCTTGTTTGGTGTCTTAATTACTTTTTAATTACACTGATTTCTCCATGTAGTTGAGTTGTAATTTGTTTTGCAAAATGCCTAAGCAGAAATGTTGTGGACTAAAACAAAGTATAGAAAGAGAGAATAAAGTTCCTTGAGAAATCAGAAGATGACTCAGGTCTCCAAAAGCCAATACTGTTGAGCCATGCTGAGCTGTTTGATTACAGGTAAAAGCCTGATTTCCTAAAATATTTTCTGTATTTGTCACAGTGTCTTAAGAGGCACTCCCTAATAGGTGCAAATTGTTTAAAATGTGCTCTGCTTGGCCTTTTTTTAAAAATTGTTTTCGCTCTGTGACTTCTTTCAGGTTTCTTCATTTAGATGTAGCCTGGTTGGCCAACTTTTATATTGACATTAAATTTCAGTACTAATATTATATGCTCTAACACCCTTGATAAGATATAAAAGTCTAATTTTTATGGACTTTCTTATTCCTAAATGAACCCATGAGGTTTATAAACTTAAAATACTCAGAGGTGAGATGATGTTCATGAGATAAATTTTCCAAAATGTAACAGACCACTCTATGAAGCTACCCCAGAAACATTTTTCTTTTCTTTTTCTTTTTCAAATCAGCTGTTGATTGACATCTGATGATATATATTAGGAATTTATAAATATTAAGGGATTTTCATCCTACAAAATGCTTTCCCATTTGAACCCCTTAGAAGAAGGTTATAGCTGTACTACAAATATCTTCTTAAACCCTTATAATTTTGCTAATGGCTCTTTCTCTTAAAAGTATATATATTCACTATTTAATTATACGTGTAGAAAATTGCAGAAAATAGGTAATTTTATTTTTGCCTATAGACTCAGAATCACAAGTTCTTTCTTTTTTTCCAAAAAGATTTTATTTGTGATACTTTCTTAGAGCCTGAATAGTATTAATATTTCAAACAAAGCTTTTCAAGGATCCAAAAATCAGTTCTGATGGATTAGGTGGGTAAAGGGCCTTCAGCTAATGGAAAGGTCTTTGGGTCAGTGAAAAGTGCAGATGTTCTAACATGAAGATGTACAATAACTGGATTCATACCACCACCTCCATTATGAAAGTTGTTTTCAGTTCTTGTATTGTGTCCTACAGCAGTATGTTCTTTCAGTTTTTCCCTCTAGAAACTGACATAAAATATTCAGAATTGAAACATAGATAGCACATAAAAAATGTAGTGAACTTTTGCATAAAGGTAATTATACCAGCTGTAGGTTAAAGTAAACAAGTTTATTTAACTGATAATCTGATAAGAATATTCTGTGTAATTGGAATAGGAGACAAAAAGATAAAATAGTCAGATATATTTAATTAAATAGCAACAAATTAATTCAAGGTGTTACCTAATGGCCTCATATTGCAAGACACTTCCCATGCTTCAGTCTCGAAAACCTCGCCCTTTATTAAGGAAATAAAAAAGGAAATTTTCCCTCCTGATTTTCTGACTTGCAGAAGATTGGAAGACACCATTGAAGGTTCTCTAGTCCAACCTCACTGATTCAGACTCATCTTAAACACAACACTCAGGATTGTATCCAGATGGCTTTTGAATATATCCAGAGAAGGAGGCTCTACAATCTCCCTGGGCAATCTGTTCTAGTGTGCAGTGACTGTATGAGGGTCCACAGTGAAGAAGCTATTTCTCATGTTCAGGTGGAACTTCCTGTGCATTAGTTTCTGCCTGTACCCTCTTGTACTACTGCTTGGCACCACCAAGAAGAGCCTGCATCCATCCTCTTGACAGTGTCCCTTCAGATACTTACAGACATTGATGAAGGCCCCTCTGAGTTGTCCTTTCTCAGGGCTGAACAGACCCAACTCCATCAGCCTCTCCTTTTGAGAGAGATGCTCCCGTCCCTGACTCATCTGTGTCACCCTCCACTGGACCTGCTCCAAGAGCTCCATGTTGTCTCTCTTTCCCTGAGGAGCCCAGAACTGGACACAGCACTCCAGATGTTCCTCACTGTGTCTCAGTAGAAAGGCAGGATCACTTCCCTTGACCTACTGCCAATGTTCTTCCTAATGTACCCCAGGATAACATCGACCTTCATGACCACAAGGCCACGCTGCTGGTCTTGGACAGTTTGTTGTCCACCACGACCCCCAGGTTCTTCTCCACAGAGCTGCTTCCCAGCAGGTCAGCCCCCAGCCTTTACTGGTCCTTGGGACTGTTCCTCACCAGGTGCAGGAACCTGCATTTGCCTTTGTTAAACTGCAGAAGAATTTCTTCTCTGCCCATCTCTTCAACCTGTCAAGGTCCTTCTGAAGGGCTCTGGGGTAAGGACAAAAAGTCAATACAAACCCACAGGGTTTTCCTTGTACCTCTGCCAGCACCAGCTGTAGCCTGAGGTGGGTATTTTGCACATCAACAGCTTATCCCCTGAATGTTTGAACCATCAGTGTTCCAGTCTCTTCCAGTATCACTGGTGGATACATTCTTCTCCCCAGACCTAGGATGACTGGACCATAGTATCCTCTTTATTTTATCTCAAGTTCCTGTCACAGTCCAAATTGTAGTTAGTTGGCCTGTTTGGGGAGGAGTGGACTTCAGTGGTCACAGATGAACAGCTGCTTCTTAGCAGTTTGCTACAGTGGGCAAAAGTCCTCTCATGATTTTAGAAATGTTTAAGCCATTAAGCCTTGGTCGCTCACAAAATGTAGTGAAGGAAACACAGTTACAGAACTGTGGTCTTTCATCCAGATCCCATTATGCACAATTTAACAATATTTTATAAATAAAAGAGGTGAGGAAGATTTCTTTTGTATGAGGACTATGACTTGCATGCTGCTGTTATGACTCAACAGGAACCTTTTTCAGACTCTAGAAATCTCAATGCCTCAGAAATATTTGTGTTTTTTATTTAGTGTATTGGAAAGAACAAGAAGTGTTTTCTAGCTGACTGAAATGTTAAAAGGAATTTATGCAAATCAGATTATGTCAGTCTCATTAAAATGTTAATTTTTAAGTCAGATTAATTATAATATTTTAGATTTTTGAGCTATTTTTGTTTAGAAACAGTCTCTTTCCCTTCCAGACTATCACCAAGGCAAATTTTCTTTGAAAATATGTTTAAAGATTTTTTTTCATCACTTATAGCAGACAGATTTGGGGGCTGGAGGAGAGAATAGGGAATTTGTAACCATGACTGCAGCAGCAAGAAATTCTCTTCAATGGACTAAACAGCACTTAGAGGGAAGCACACAGTTTATTTGGATTACACATATTCAAAATAATTTTGAGGAATGATATAGCATATTATTTCTTCTTTTAATAACCTAAAGAACTTTTGGGGTTTTGGTTTGTCAGGTTTTTATGGGTGGGTTCAATTTCCCCTTGAGCAGGTAGCCAATAGTTTGAGATGTTTCCATTGTTAAGAAAAATTGCTAATGATGCTTAGTTATTTAATGTTCAGTTCTGATGATTTTCATGAGCAAGTCAAATGGTCTTATCAAGCCAGAGAAATCAATTTGCACATTTTCTGTTTTCTAACCAGAAACTTTTCAGTTAATACAAGCACTAGCACAGTTGTTTTGGCTCCCATCAATCTTTCACTTCTTCTGACTCCCTGTTGCCTTTGGCATCCTTTCACATACAAGCACACACCATTACACAGGTAAAATACAAGTGCTAGAGCCTCCACGTATTTTATACAGCTCCAAGGAACTTATTCTGAATTTCTCAGGTGTTTAATTGAACTCTGGTTTGGGACAGTGACTTCAATTTTTTTTCAGCTGCTCTCCACCTGTATCTTGCTCTAAATGCTTCCTCCATTTAAGCAGGCTGACAAGCAGATTCCCAGATACCAGTGAGATAAGTCATTGCTCATTTAACAAAGGAAAGAGGACCTGCAGCTTTCAGCTTTCTCCACTATTACCAGTGTCAGTTTACACTACTATAAAACACTGACATGCAGGCACTGGGGCTACACTCGTTAATACTGCTCAGGGAAGTACAGCATCTGTGCTTGTCAGACAGAAGGATAGAGCCTTGGGCTCCTCACTCATCATTGCCCTTTGGAGCAAGCGACTTGTAGCTGTACACAGAAGCCATCCCTCTTCAGTGAAACATGGTACAAATGTAATTGAAATGGGAAAAGAAGTAGAAAGGGAATATTTGTTGTCCTCTAACATTTCCTCATGAGCAAAGCAAATCTGCCTTCCAGCTTTTTGTATCTAAGAAGTTTGGAAGGATCTTTGTCTTTACTGTAGCTACAAGTATTTGCATAAAAGATTAATGTGATTCTTCCACAGCTGAAAAGCACAATTAGTATTGATGAATAGCATTGAAATCACATGTGCTGGAAGGTGGAGGTATGTATCTTATTTGAAAAGCAATATTTTATTTTGATAATGTATCATAGTATGTTCACAGTCTGAAGCCGCCCTGAAGGTAAAAGGAAGAACAAAAACTTATGCTTTAAACCACAGATGGGGATACAAATTCTGTATCCAGAGCTCGGGGTTGTTTCTTTCTGGAGTCTGAGGTAGTGTATATATGCTGTTTTGCATTGGATATCCATGCTAATATTTTGGCAGTGGGTCATTCCAAGGATGTCCTCTGTGAGGTGGGACCAATGCTGACCATACTGGATGCAGCTGGTTCCAGACAATTCCAGCCATCTCTGCAGCAGACCAGCACAGAACAAAGCTGAACACATCAGTGAATAAATATAGTGTGCAGCAGTGTGAGAGGGAGAGGAAAAAGGATGAGAAACAGCCCTGCAGACACCAAGGTGAGAGTACAAGAAGAGGCAGTGGTGCTCCAGGTACCAGAGCAGAGATTCCTCTGCAACTTGTGGGGGAGACCACCGTAGAGCAGGTATCTCCCAGCAGACAATGGAGACAACCAGGCTACTCCTGAAAAAATCTGTATGTCATGAAGAACCCCTGCTGGAACAGGTTCTCCCAGCAGGAACTGCTGCTGGTAGGAAGCACACTCTGGATTGGGTTTATCCTAGAGGACTGCAGCCTGTGGAGAGGACTGAGGCCAGAGCAGCTCTTAAAAGTAGCCCATGGGAAAGAATCATGTTGGAGCTGGGAAAATGTTTGAGGAGGAAGGAGAGTCAGGATGTTTTAATAGACCCACTGCAATCTCCTGCTTCCCATCCCCAATGCACTGTTCAGGGTGAGGGGAGATGGATGAGTCAGGAATGAAGGAATTGCATCAAGACTGGGAAAAGAAGTGGAGTCAAAGGTATTTTGATTTTTATCTTTATTTCTCAATATTCAAATTTGTTTTTCTTGACAATGAATGAAATTCATTTTCCCCAAATCAAATCTAGTTTTCCTGTGATAGTAATTGATAAATTATCTCCTTATCTTCATCTAGATCCACAAACTTTTTCATTTTTCTTCCTGTGCAGTTGAGAAAAGAAGCCAGATGGGCATATGGCATTAATACAAGGTCAACTCACCCAGTTGAAAGTAAAGTATCTGAGCTCTTGCTCCTCCCAGTGGGCTTCACTCAGTAAACAGTGGATGGAAGTAGGCACCTTTAGAAGGAAATTCATCTGACCTGTCTAAGTGTGAGCTGAAGCAAATGTTACCTTGATGTTGCCTTGATTAGAAAGAGACGAAAGAGACCCAGGAGTGACTAGTTCAGTCTTAGATGCCAAGATTTTAGACATCTTATTTTCTATCTGTACTTCAATCTTTAAAGTTCTGGATGCACTGTCAGAGAATATAAAGTCATTCGATTTTAGACTTTACATGCTTTGTTTCCTGTAATAATCATTAGCAAGAGAATAGTCACTCTTCTTTCTTTTGCATTTAATTTTCACACAGCTTTCTTTTTTCTCTTTCCTTTCTTTTTTTTTTTTTTTTCTTATTTTCCTTTTATGCCAGAACAAAAAAGGATTAAAATGGCAGTAAGAGATCTTTGGAAAAGTATTTACAAAATATCAAGGATTATATTGTATTATATATGTCTTTTGTCCATGTGGGCATTTCTCCACTCTCCATGATCCCAGTAACACCATATTTCTCATCAGTATCCAAAGGAAAAAAAAAGTATTTTTGACCCCTTTTTTTAGAATTTTTTCATTCCTTTTGGCTGTTTATCAACACTATTATCATATAATAATTGACTGGTGACAAGAATCTCATTTCTCTCTGGTCTCTAATTTAATCTGTAAATTATGTTACTGAACCTGACTCACTGCATCTGACACACTTTGCATTTTGACTGGTTGGTCATACAGCCTCTCTTTTGAGATTTAGATTGCCAAAAATGTAACCGAGAAGTAGAATGGCTTCCTGCCAATCAAATTACACAACACTGAAAAGGTCAGAGTTGCAGAGTATATTACTGTCTTTCAGAGATTATACGGGGTATTAAAATTCTCGGATGTTTCATTTCACTGACAAAGACTGTAGTAAGGAGAGGAAAAAGCAGGCTTTGTGACAACAGTGTTTATGATGGTGATAAAGGAAAAAGAAGCAAAGAAAACCCAAGAAAACCTGACCCCTTCTCATTATATTGTGATTTCTAATGTGTGGGGTTCTTCTGGTTAGAAAAGCCAAACAAAATTTATTAGATCAGAACTGTCTGGTCAGCTCTGAGTTAGAGCATAGTAGTTCTGTCTCAGAAATAGAATATGAAAGAATTGTATGAGAAAATTAACAGATTGAAATGTTAAGTAAATTGCACCAGACAGTTTCCTCCTGTAATTTACTGTGTGTTGTGAAAAATTCAAAGTGTATGTTCTAGTTACCTCTTCACAGCAGGGTGAAATCAAATCTCAAAACCCCTTCCACACTGGATGAGTAGCAATGTAGCATGTCAGGAAAGTCATCACTTCTGGCCTCAGGGACCCATATTGAAATCAATTTTTAAGTTCATTACTATTTTATTGTTTGGGACTTTTCCCAAACATACTGTAGTTTGTGCCTCAGTCATCACACACAAATAGTACCACAGCTTGACATTTTAACTCGAGAGTGGTTTATTACCTTATTTCCCAACAGAAAATTATTACATAAAGGAATGGATAAGTTGCTTTTAGTTTGTTTTGGATCACATGTTTATTATTATGTTATGGAACAGTTTATCTCCAGCTTTTTCTCCTCATCTCAGATAAATGGAAGTAACAGAAAAAGTAATAGAGGTTTAGGTTGTCTCTTCTTGCAGCCAGCTTCCAAAATTTGCTTAGCTGAAGTAGATCGCCTAGGCTTAAAATATAACAATAATAGTTTAAAAAGATAAAAAAGGGGGAAAAAAAAAGAAAATGTGGAAATAAATAAATAAATAAATAAATAGTAGCAACATAGGGAAAAATTAGATGTTTACAAGAAATAACAAGCAGAGAATATGACCCATGAAGGGTTAAATATCACTATTTTCTGTTCAAAAAGAGGTTCTTCAGAATAGGTATCCTGTTTCAGAAAACGTGTTTTTAAAAGGAGCTAGCAGGTATATTAAAGCTTTTAAAAAAATTATTTATTTGTTTATTTTCATTATAGTAATCTATCTGCAGAAATACTGTTCCATAATACCATCCTTCATCTGGTGTCTCACTGTCTCACTGCATTGTGAGTATATTTTAGAGATACCTTCATTTAAGCAAAAATGTATAAAAGGTATTAATGAACCACAACAAAATTGTCCCATGTTCTGCCAAAGTGCAGTGAATGCCATAATAAGCACAGGTAAACACACATAGCATCTAAAGTTGGACAAAGATCAGGAGAACTAGGCCAACCATATATTTTATTTTTTTGAAATTTCAATTATTTTTGTGAAAATCAGTTTCTAAGTGTAGAATGCAACAGTTTTGGTAGCTTTTACTGGTACTGTGGTAGTAAGTGAATTCATGTTTTTAATTCCACAGATATTACTGCAATGGCAGTCTCAGATTTGGCTATATTTTAAGCTTTTGATAACTGTCAAGAAAATCTGTTCTGCTTCCTGTAGTATGCATGCTAATTGTAGAGTCTTGGCTTTTTTTCCCTAATAACATGATTGGAAATGCTACATCTTAAAATAGAATTTTTAATAAAAAATGGATTTATCCTTTCTGACACTCCCCTCCCCCAAATTTATGGCCTTCAAACCGCTGGTAACACTGAAGTAGAAATTATAATTTCAGATGGATAAAAAAATAATAACCATTTTGAGAGAAGAATAACACAACATTTGGCTTAATTTCTACTTTTGGACAAATTTCATTTAGTGACTATAAAATTTTGTTCAAGAGATTTGAGAATTCAGACCAAGTCCAAGACCAAGTTTAGTACTTTGATAAACAATGTGATTTCTTTAAACTAAACAGACATATTCTAATGTGCGAATTTTAAAATCTATTTTCATTGTGTTGACATTTATTGCCAATAAAATTGATATCACTCCCATCCCTGACTAGGAGTAATTTTAAACTTTATTTTATTCTATTACAGATAAAATTTTCAAGGTTTACTACCGAAATATTAATGGCAATGCATAGGCAAAGCATTGGCAACACAGAGCACCTTTTACAGAAATTTAATATTTCTTAAACTTTTCTCTCTCTTTAATTGCTTTTCCCTTTGTTTTAGAAAAATTACTGAACATATCCAAATTACAGAAGCTCCCATTCATTTGGTTTTCAAGACATCTTGAGAATGGGAAGTAATATTAAATATAAAATTAATTATATTTATATTCATTAAATATAAAAACAGTAGTCAGCATTAGACAATATTTTCCTCTAAGAGTTTTCAGGTATAAAAAGGAGACACAAAGCAAACTGAATTTTCTGGTATGTAACTCCTTCTCTAAACTATAAACAAAGCCTATATAACTACATTCATAAAGAATAAATTCTGAGGGTCTAGGGAAGTTGTTGTATTCAACTGTTGTGGTTTAACCCCAGCCAGCATCTAAGTCCCACACAGTCATTAACCCACTCTCCCCAGTGGGATCAGGGAAAGAATCAGAAGAGTAAAGGTGAGAAAAGGGACAGCCAGTCTGAGAGCCTTTCTCAATTCTTCTTCTTCAGAGCATCAATCACCTCTGGAAAAACAGAAATGAAAAAAATAAAGAAAGAATACTACCCAAATAAGCAAAAAAATGTAGAGAAAGAGCTAGTTTTTGTTGCCCAGATTTATTAATTCCCTTCATGCTAAAAGCTTGCAGAACTGATTGCTCATTTAATGACATTAAGTCTTGTCTCACAACTGCACTAATGACTCTGATCTATGCCTAAAATTAAAATCCTGTTGTCACAAATGCTGCAAGTGAGCAGCAGGTGTATTATTTTAAATAGACATTTGTAGTTTGCATGGGTTGTTCTTTATAAGACAATAAGTATGCATTTTAAAATTTAAAGTGTAAGACTAATGTGCTTTTTTATAAATAAAACCAGCACTGTTTTGCAAAGTAGGTTCTGATTGGGTATTAAATACCAGTGCTGATCTCTAAATTCTGCCGGGGTAAATCTGTGAGTCCTGTGATAAATCAAATATCGTAGATTATAATGCCAAAAGGGATATTAAATGTGACCTACAGTAAAAGCTAGGATTAGCATTCTCAAGTGATAATGTCAACTAAAACAACCCATCTAATTTTTAATATTCTGTCTGATGCACAATTAGAACTCTATAAGCTAGTCTGGTGGCTAATTCTCTCATAATTCAAATTTTAAAGTCCTATTGTTGACTTGAATTTGCTTAGCTGCATTATTTTAGACTCTGTAAATCCTTAAACTTCTGTAGGCAGAGCATATTACTAAGTTTTAAGTTTATAATGAGAGAGACTGGGATTAATCTAAAAAGAATTTAACAATGATACTCAGTTGGAGGTGAAGAATCTTAAATTTATGTGTGAATAGGTCAGAGTTGGTAAGTGAGCCAGATTTCCAAAAACCCCTTGTTTTAGGCAATGAAGTCAACGGCACTTAGAGGGTTTTTCACTAGAGGAACAAGGTTTTCCAGGCTCTTTTGACTGAACTCTACAGGTCTCTACTGACAACAGCCAAGTTTTAGACCTTCACTGCGCAAGTGCTCACCAGTTTCAGGTATCTTAATTTGCACCCGAATTACAATTTTGCTGCTACTGAATGCTGGTAACTCAAATAATTTTCTGAAATCTGAAAAAAATTGTATGTCTATCCTCTCTTCTTAAATATGTCCTATAAGAACATGTAGATATCCAAAAGATTCAAGTCTCTGTTTAAGATTAAGCACTTTGCTATTTCCTTTAAATTCTAAAAATGTTAAAAGTTAAGCAGATGGCTAAGTTCTGCACTGGACTGAGGTCATTGTGTGTACTTCAGAACATATGCAGACTCGTGATAAAATGTACTGACAATTAAATGACTGCAACTTAACTTCTGTGTATATGTTGTCTTCTGCTTTTGTTTAATCTACCTCTGTACTTTTCAAATCTCAAGGGTTGCCTGTAGCATCTGCTCCGCTGTCTGCATCTTGTACAGAAACCCAAAATATGCCTACTAATAAGCTTCCACACATTAACTGATTATCACATAGAGGTTCATGAACCTTTTAAAAGAGACAGAGAATCACTGTGAAGTTCAAAACCAACACTGATAGATGACCTTAAGCTCTAATTTTGTTACTTTCTCTCTCCTAAATAGTTATATGAGAGTACTTTCTACTTCCCTGATTGAGGGAAGTGAGAGTTGGAGAGACTACAAGGTCAGGAAGGAAAAGAGAAAGATTTGTTTGCTTGTTGGTTTAATTAAGAAATGGATTTTTTTTTTTTTCTGAAGGCTATGGTGCAGTCAAGCTGCATTTATGAGAAGAAAGAACTGATGCCAAGGTTCTACAACCTATATTATAAACATGTGTGAAAGCCAAATTATTCTCAGACAAGAAAGGGTGCACGGATAGAGGCAGAACTGATTCTCTTCTCCCTATTCATTTTTAAGATACGCAAAACAAATTATAGATTTATTTCCCTTTATTTCAATAATTATCATAGATCATAAAGGAGACAAGAAAATCTTCACGTTGCTTTGACTAAACAATAGTTGGTCCAGATTTAAATGGATGTAGATGATTTTATATTTCAACACTGATGCAGCAACAGGATTATGTCCAAATTAAATATGTATATTCATATATAAAAAGGCTAAAACAATACAAAAATAATATGATAGATTTGCTAAATTCTCAAAAATATTTATAAATAGGGAATTATCACTTATTGAAAGTTATTCCTAGATGGATTCCAGAATTTCCTTTATTCTAGCTATTACTTTCATATAAATGTTAGAACCACTGGTAAAATATTCAGATGATCCAGTGTCTGGGGACTGATAAATAGTAAACATGGCAACAACACAGTTCCAGACATAGATGTGCAAATCAAAAAATAATACATAATTTACTGTGGGCAGATATAATTCACTTATCTAAGTACAAATGCTATGACACATTTCAGAATGTGAATATTTTCAAAGTGTGTGGGAATAACAGTGGATAATCAGCTGGACGTTGTCTTATACAACCTTTTCTTCAGGTAAAAAAAGATATATCTTCCTAAGTGAATGAAAAGCAAAGTCTTACAGGATTGGGAAAAGAAACAAATCCAAGAAGAGGTAGGGTCCAGACAGTGATGGTTTTGTGTTTGGCCTTAAACACCCCTTGGCTTTTCTGGGCCCTTCTCCCAGGTGGGACTTCTGGTCATTTGGCCACTCGTGAGCTGGGTTAGGGCGTGTGTCATGACTGACAGCTCTGCTGGGTTGGAATACAGGCTCTAGTGGTGGGGGGTATGTGCAGACCACTGCTTTGCAAGGGCAAGGCCAGACCTGCCCCTCCCTGCACAGGCATGCCTCCCAAAATGTCTCAAGACATCAATCTGTCCAGTCTCTCGCACTGGTGAACCAGAAATTTTCAGGCTACAAAAGACACTACTGATATTTTTTTTTCTTTTCTCCAAGAGAGACAGGATATCTTTCTCTATTCTATTGCCATCAATGTTCTGTCAATGGCAATTTCCACTTTTATCTACTAGTAATATAGAAGAGGGTGTTTAGTTAGAGAACAGAGGATGGATCTTCTAACACTGAACACTGAGTATGTCAGAGCTCTGGACATCTCATAGTCCAGCCCATATTTGACCAAAGATGAAGTTTGAATGGGCTATAAAAGATCAGTTGTGTCAGTTCCTCCTTGGAGCGCTAGGCCTGTAGCTGAGAACTCTCCCCATGGCTCAGGTCACTTAAGGTATTGCCTAAGGTAATTCCTTGAGGATGACAACCCTTGTCTTACTGGGTGAGTGGATTCTGGAAAATCTAAAACCCATAGAATTTGTAAGTCAGTCAGGTATTATCAACTCCCTCTGAGAGCACAAATCTGTATTGAAATGTTGACAGAGCTTTAATTGATCTCCTTGATTTATCTGGTTTAACTTATTTGTAAAATAAGTCTCATTTTAGTGTTATTTTCTAGAGCCTGCAAATACAAGACTACTTCCAGTCATCACTTGCAGGGTATCAAAAAAAAAGCAGTGCGGTTTTTCTAATGTCCTAAGTTTCAGGCACTTGTTGCATACTTTTGACTTTCAAATTCTGCCTTGAATTAGTTTAAATGTATTTAAAATGAATTCTCGCTTAATGAAGACTTTCTGACCAGGATAGGGAAAAGATTAAAAAAACATCATTAGTTTTTAAATTATGGATGTCAACAATGACAAATTTTTAATGTTCATATTTAACATTGCACTGAGCCTGATTATTTCTGCCTGGGCTTATTCATCTCATTTACATCAATGAGTGAAGATGCATATTTGAATGAATTTAATAAAACTTCTGTTGCATTACTGCACCACATTTCTGTCACACTCCTGTGGTAAGAAATGTCAGTAAGTAATTGGAGCATGTACTGGAGAATATATGCCAGGAATGTATTTTGGGCCCATATCATGAAATGTGATTTCTCTTGTACACCAGAGGTACCTGTAAAGCAGGAAGAAGAAATGTATAATGCTGTGTCAGAGCTTCAGAACAAAGTACTGCTATTAGCATACCTCATTTTCCAGTATGATAATTCTTCCCAAGGTTTTACCACTACCGCATTCTATCCATATGTGCCTTCAGCCAAAATCTCTTATTTTGCCTTTTTTTTCTTGCAATCGCCTTTTATTAACCACTAAGATGATCCTACATCTTATTTAAGAAGTATTGCCCTTGATATTGATGTAGGAAAAGTTCTCGTGGATAAGCATTCGTGTACTTCAACCGCTCTTTCCTTTTTGTTTATTGTGAACTAGTAAATAATGTAAATTTTATGCTGACCTGGGATTCACAGACAACATTCTTATGTGAAATTATCTTCTGATAATGAAATTATCGTAATCAATAATTTTTGGAAATATATTTCAGGCAGAGAGTTCTTTCAATAAATTACTGTCTTTTTATCAACTGCTGAAAGTGATATAATATCTTTTATTGGTTCAAAAGCAGCAAAGAAAAGAGGAAACTGGTAATCAGTTGTTTCCTGTGTCTTCCTATGTTAGAAGTCCTAGTCCATATTCAGAGGCAGCTTTCCTTGCTTAATGTATCTAACACAGCTTTTTTTCCTGAAAAAAAAAAGAGAAAAAAAAGGAAAGAACTGGATATTCTATTTCACTAAACTTTAAATCTGTTTCACTGGGTCTCTGTTAACGTAGCTATAGAAATCATATGTTACCATCATTGTTTTAGAAGGTTTCAATTTGAGTTTTCCAATGGAGCAAGTGTTAACAGCCAGCTATTAAAATGTTTAGAGATGCCTCTGCCTGAATTAAGGTGCAAATGATACCATATGCCAAAGTCAACAGTATGGATGTTATGTACCAGAAAATGAGAGAGTGACAGACAGCAGAAAATATCACCACGTTGTGGATCCCAAGGGTGTCCTGTTGATAATCTCCATCTGGTCTTCCTGGGCCAGGTGGGAATGCCCAGGTACCTCCCCTGGGGGTGTGGGGGAAGTTTGAAGCTGTCTCTTGCAGACTGAGTCTAACAGATACTGGATCTGTTTCATCACTTTGCATCATGTGCAATGCTCGGCTGCAAAATGTTCGGCATTAGTCCAGGGGAGTATCTGGGGATCTTTGGTGGCTTATGACACCCCCTAAGCTACCTCACATGTGAATATCCCATGGATATGGCCTTCCTGGGGTGGGGGGTTTTACAGCTAGGGCAGTTTGTGTAAGGGAGGATGAGCGTTCACTCCCTCTGACCAGATGTTACACCACACCACCCACACCTTTCCTCCTTCTCTCCTTGGGTGGGGAGTGTGTGCAAACCTGGCCTCAGCAGATGAATCCGTGGATTTGCCCTCCCCCATTCCAAACCCAGCCATGGATGATTTTCAGAACTGGGTTTGGCTTTCCAGTGAAAGCATTTTTCTCCCTCAGCTTTGTTTATTTCTCCCTAGACCTGAGATAATTGGACAATAGTGTCACCTTTATCTTATCTCAAGTTCTCTTAGGTGTCTGATCTCACAGTCCAAAGTTCCAGTCAGGCATATGCAGGTAAAAGTGGGCTTGCTTTGGTGGTCTTAGCTTCTCTATGGAGTTTTGCCATAATGGGCAAAACTCCTTCCTAAGAATGTCTAAGGCATTGGCCATAACATTTCAGTGCCTGACAGCAAGTAGCTGCCCCAAACTAACTACAGTCTTTAGTTTATTTACTTTTGCTCACTACATGAATATTTAAATATTACAGACTAAATTAACTCTTTATTGAGAAGGATTGAGTGAATCACTTCTCAAAAGAGTGATATGCAGGTGCACAACACTCTTCAAAGAAGTGGCACGAATTCCTGCTAATCCTTCAGACACAAGAGAAATGCATAAGTTTTCTGCAAACTAGATATGGATGGAACCATTGAGCTGATGAATCAAGAGGAAACCATGGTGTTCTTACTCTGCCTTCTAATGAAACTACTTTTCTGCTACCACCGTTTTCCTAGAAAGAACAAAAAATTGCTATCGGAACTTATACAAGGTAACTATTTATTTGAAATTGACAGATATCTTTTTAAAAAATATTAATGCTTTAATTTAAAAACCATTAATATTTTCACATTGTGATTTTAAATTTAAAGAAAAATATTTATTTAGATTTGGCTCAAGAAGGAGAAAAGATTAGAACCACAAAAAAATCCTCTAGAGTTGAGAAGTCTGTTTTTTGAATTTTTTTTCCTGGCAGCTAGAATTACAAGCAACTGAAGAGCAAAAGACTGAAACGACTTAATCTTTTGTTATCTACTGCTAAATTTTTGGAGTTGAGAGCTGACTTATGTATACCCAAGACTTTCATGAATTTGGAACCAAACCAGAGCATTTAATTAATCCCTGCTGCAGGGTCATGGTTAAAGTGGAGCTTGGATAGCCACATTTGGCAAACACCCTCAACATGATCAGATAGATTTTTCTTTTGTCACTTCCTCTGTTGTATTGCAGTTTATAATGATCATATTTTGTGGACTTTTTTTTTAATTACTATGGGAATATAAGAGTCTGAGAAAGTTACTTTTCTGCTGATTTTGTTTGGTGTATTTTGGGTGGGGAGAAAATGTTAATTTTAGTAATCCATTAAAAAAAAAAAAGTATTCCTAAATTCAATCTAAAGATTAGAAGTTAACAAAATTACTCATAAATTTCTGATCTACTAAGGACTGACTAACATTAGGTATCGAATTCTATTAGGTATGGAATAAGTATCTCATTAAGTCATGCATAAATGGAATTCATTTTTCAGTACTGTTTTGGGATCTGGTTGTTGGTGGTGGTTTTTTACATCTTTACACTCCATTATACCTTTCAATAAAGCAAAAGTGAGATTAGAAGAACAATTGAAATAGAGAAATTTCTAGTAAGCCTGGTAATCAGGAAATGCATATAAATCACATCAGAACTGAAAGGGTAATAAAAATACAAAACATTCTTACAGAATCTAAACCACACGTACTTCTGATACATGCAACTTAACTATCAGAATTTGAGTCTTTTATTCTATTACAGATAAAACAGAATAATTTGGGTATTTTTACACATTTCCTTGAAAAGAAATGGGGTTTTTTTTTGTCAAAGAATTAAAAAAAGTTAAAAAACTCTTAACATTAGAAGAAAATTCTCAGGATCACAATCAGTTAGAGAACAAAAAAACCTGAAACCCCTTCCCAAAATTATATGATTAAAGAGGGTTAAAATTCTGTTCTTTAGAAAGGTACATGGAGAACAGTATTAAATTCCATTCCAAGTATCTTGTGAAGACAGAACTTCTCTTTGAGTGTTTCAAAATGAAATCCAGTCAACCTGCTTGTGGTGAAGGTCAGCACATATGTTGTCACTTTGATTTATATTTAAGTACAACCTTATTCAGTTGCCAAATAAATCACTATGAATTCTTCAGTGGATTATGACTGGTTTAGGATAGGAATCTAAATAATTAAATTTTTTAGAAGAATTTTTCCAAATCTAATGATACATTGTTTTGGATATTATGGGAAAAGGCCTGGAAAAACCAAAACGATATCCAAAACCCAACAATTAAAAAAATTAAAATTGCAGCCTATATAATATCTTAAGCAGTAAAGTTAATTTATTGTCTGAATAATTGTTTAAAATGTCTTTTTTTTTAATTGCATATCACATTTTTTACTTTCTATCAACTCAAGTTAGTTACAGAGTAATACAAACATTTCCCTTTGTGCTTTTTGTGCACAGGTAAAATTCCATTGACTACAAAAAACCAATAAGACCTACAAGAAGAAGCCAGTAAGTTCAATAAATTTTACAATGGCCGTCTAAAATGCACCATCTACTTGCTTCTCCATAGAGGCTGAGACTCCTTCTTTCAGCATGGTCTAGTATGTTTTGTCTAGGTTAAGAAAAAGAAATCTTGATTGTAGGGTTTACTCAAGTTTCCAACAGAAAGACCAATTTTTATTATTAATACAGTTGTGTATGCAAAAAGACATTCAATGTTTTTGCTGATAGCAAATGGCAAATACATTGTCGGCTCATGATTTGTAAACAGCAACTGACAATTGCAAGGAACATATAGTTGCCTCAAAATCGAGTTATTATTTTGGCAAATCCATATAGGTGTAGTTTTCTATATGCAAATGTTAAGGCTTGAAGAAAAGATATTTTCTCTTATTTTCTCTGTTGCCATCAAAATTGAGTTGCAGTTACTATATTCAACTTTGCATGCTCAGAATAAGCAAAGCCCTCTCTCTGGGGATGTTTTGCCAACATGAGAACTTTGAAATAGCCTTCCTTCATCTGTAGAGAGTCATGTCACTTATTATTATTAAAATTCCTAACATAAGCCAAGTGTTTGTTACCTATAAAATATTTAAATTACATGTCACACAGTTTAGGTTTCCTGCAGCCATTTGACTTAATATAGTCAGCATTACTCCTTTTTAGTTTTTTGCTTAATAAAATTGCATTTATAAATCAAGATTCTGAATTTTATTTTTACCTCAGTTAAAACATCAAAAACAGCTATCTGAAGATTACATTTATGATTTCTTTTGCAATTACTGAGAAGTTGGGGTTTTTTTTCCCAGGGGAGAGGAGGATCAAACTCTTTATTATTTTCTATTTTTATGCAGTTTTTCCCCAGGTGCTTCCTAAAAGAAGGCTGTAGGGAATTTCACCCTACAGCTGAGACAGTAGTTGTCACTGGCTTTTGGTTTCCATCACTGCAAATTAAATAGTGTTGGCAGTATTTGCTTATAAGCCCTTACTTGAATCATAAATTATTCTGTCACTAATGCCTAATATGCCCTTTCTGTTATTGTAATTTGGGATGATGATGACTTCGCTTGTCAAATCAAAAAATTATAGGGACAGTAACAAGGAAGATCTGAGTGACAACCAATGATAAAAATTAGTATTATTGTATAATTTTGCAAGGTTACAAAATATTTACTTTCTTCTTCCCTACTAATACCATTTTATGTTTTCCCACATGGCTGTGATTGCATAGGCAGATACATTTCTCTTTGTGGAAGTAGTGCAGGTGTCTCCTGATATGTGAATGTCTTATCCACACCTAGGGGAGTTTAATGCTTTGTAAAACTATTAAGCCATCACGTACTGCTATTAATTTAGTATACTGCTAGAACCAAGCCCACCAGCCTCATAGCATAAGAATTTATCTCTTGTGCTAATGAAAAAATCCATATGTAGGTTTTATCTTGAGCTACTATTATGCTTCACTATTCAAATTTGTAATCTGAATTATTTTTCTTCCTGACTGTAGCACCACAAATTAAATATATGATAATAGATGAGTGCACCATGAATACGTCATAATCTGGTATAGTTACCAGATTGAATACCAGAAAGATGGTCTATTTAACATTCAGGGGAAACTGAACACTCTCCAATAGTAATATAACAGATTCAGAGTAGAAGAAGGAAAGCAAAGGCTGGAATGCCTCGTCCCCTGCTCCTCCTCTAACAAACTCGATGCATAACCATAACCACGAACCATTCACACCTGGAGCAGACCCCAGCAGGTTTATAAGCTTCTTACAGATCATTACCACAAAGCCCAGCAGAATAGCTATTCTGGTCACTGCCCCTCTGCTGTAAAAACTATGTATTAGGGACAATACTAGAGCTATTTCTGGATAAGAAAATAAACCTAGGCACCATAGAGGTATTAAGATCTCAAACAACCCTAGGGACCAGAAATGCATGCAAGCCTTCACCCCAATAGACATTATAAATTCAGAAAGCATGGCTATTAACAGGTTTATATGAACACAGAGTAATGGCAACCAAGATTTCCTTCTCTGTTGGAGTATAGTTGGCTTCGGACCCACTGTAGCTTTGACTCCAGAATCCCAGTGGTCGACCCCGAGTCTCCCCCGGCACCTTCTGCCAAAGGCTCCAGGACAAGCCATGGTTCCCGGCTGCAGAGTAGAGCACGTTCTTCACCTCTGGTCCTGTCCTGACCGGGCCAAGGGCTACTGCATGAGCAATTTCCTGCTTGATTTGGGCAAAGGCTTGTTGTTGCTCAGGGCCCCAGTGGAACTCGTTCTTCTTGCGGGTGACCAGGTAAAGAGGGCTCACGATCTGGCTGTACTCAGGAATGTGCATTCTCCAAAAGCCTATGGCACCCAGGAAAGCTTGTGTCTCCTTCTTATTGGTTGGTGGAGACATCGCGGTGATCTTGTTGATGACATCTGTAGGAATCTGACGCCGTTTAGCTAAACTAACTAATGAGAAAAAAGCAAGAAGCGGGAGCAAGCAGAAGCGGGGGCAAGCAGAAGCAAGAGCAAAAGCCGAAAGAAAGCAAAAAACCAGAAACAGCACTATGTACTGCCCCGTCTGTATGTCCCACCAGCCGTGGGGGAGCAGCTGATAAGGGGCCAAAACAAAACATTCCCTCTGCAGAGCCAGTCTTGAAGGCAGGGAACATAATATCCAGCATAAACAGACACACAAATGGGGATACAAGCATCCTAACGTCAGCCTAGGACAACAACTTGAGGTGAATAGCAAGAGAGTCTCAGAAATACTCATTCAACACCATATTGCACTTTATCTCTTAATAATGCAAAAAGCAGTTAGCACTTTCTTTGTTTTCATCCCCAGACTTCTGTAGGTGCTCTTAAGATAAAAAGACTAAATAGTTTTTCTATTTTTGAGAATCCATCAGGGTAGGGGCAGCTGGAGGAATGAGACTAGGAGGTCTTTTTCACTGGAAGATATTAATTTTCTCATGAGAAGGCTTTAAAATGTGAAACTTTTAAGGAGCTGCCTCATCACTATAAATTTTATTCATTCTGTTACATAAAAAATATGAAAACATAGATGTAGTCAGATGCTGAATTAAATTTCATCACTATTGGTACTTTATTGCTGTATTAGAAATACAAAACACACTATAAAGGAATTCTTCTTAGTTATCTTTATAATAAACAAATATAAAATATAGTAATATGTTACCAGGCTACCACATTATTTATTACAGGAGAACTACATTCAGCAATTACATTTGATGTAATCCAAACTCTCATCAGGACAGAGAGATTGCCTTCTTTCAATAGTTACTTGTCTGATAAGTTACCTCTGCATAATTTACAGTTAACATTATACTTAGAGCTGTTTGAAAAGACTTTAACAGCATAATCCTTTTTGTTTATTTGGTTCTTAAATAATTGCTCCATGGTCATTTTAAAAGAATCATGTTATGAATTTTAAACTGAGGCATGTACCTTATGTAATATTATCAGGAGGGATTTGGTTTTGGTTTTCTCTACATAAATTTAAGGTGATGATTAATCAATACAGTTTATTCGGTCTGCAGAAAGGCATATTGTTACACAGCAGCAAGATGAGTTTAAACTGTTAAAAAACAAACACACAATGAACAACAAAAATGAGCCTTCTGTGCTGCTACCAAAATCAATTTCAATAGCAATCACATTATAACAGCATGTTTGTAATACAGTGAAAAGGTCAGTAAAATTTCTTGCCTAGTTAGCAATGTAACTTTCAAGCTTCTCTGGGCAGGAGTTGTGCTCTGACAAAGTAATTTTTCCACAGACCTTGTGCTTGTCACATTGCTCTCCAGAGCTGAACCATTTGTCTCTAGCATTCTGAACTTCACAGCCTGCTTTCTTTTCTGTCTTGATTTCTTTTAGCAAAATTGACAATAAAGGAATACTTCCTACAATAGGTGCATACTTCTTGTCATTATGAGTTGATATTACAGGTCAGTAATGAGAAAATGTTACTATTTTTAAACATTCTACCCTTAAACCCTTTGCACTTTTGTCACTGCAAGGAGAGAATGCTATTGCTCTGAGATTGCACCATCCCAAAACCCCAGAATGAGTTTTGAACAGTCAGAAAAAAGAAATCTGGAATGTAATTAGGTAACAATGAGCAATGTTACCTCAGTGCTTATGAGCTGATATCTCTCTTATGATATAAAAGTCTGGGTGAAAGTGGAATGAGTTAACTCCCAAATAATCACTTCTGCTGCAAATGGAAAGAATCAATCAGTATGATACAGAACACTTGCTAATGCAAGAATATTCTTCTGTTTTGCCCTGAGATAAATGAGTAAGAGCAGCTGTTACCTACAATACAAATGATTTTATTTTTTTGTATTCATTTAGGGTAATGTGTGAGTTTTCTTCTGATTTAATTTTTATTACCTGTAACAGATGTTTACCCAGTTAAAGCTTTCAGTTAAGTACTGGAAGAGCATCTGAATTCTGAGGAGCTTTCTGTTACTCATTAAAATCAATTTTCCACTGATTTCAGAGAAAACAGAGCAGGACTCTAGTTCATTAATACAACAGCTAGAATGAGTGTGGATGAAACTTAAAGTTTATTTAGAAAATGCTGGTTTTTATGATCAAATTTCACAATTTTATGGTGATGTTTTACAAATAAGAATTGGATAGAATGTTGTATAATTCTGGCTGTTACATTTAGTACGCATTCTTATTTTAGAGTAGTAGTTTTTATTCAGCTAGCATATTTTTTTTAATTATGTGCCACATGTTACACATAAAATCTATATTATTTCCAAAGAGTGTAGCCTCCACTCACTGCCTACTAGTCATAGTAGTCAATGCTTTCATAAGAAACTGACACACAGAATGTCCAAATCTGTGTTGAACATCAACATTTTTATCCTGGAAGAATAGCAGACATTTAAAAAGAACTCCCAAAATAAATATTCTTACTTCTTTTGCCAAATATATTCAAATAAAATTCTATGAAGGAAAAACAATGAAAACCTTCAAAAGAAGACAGAAGGAAAAAAAGGAATTTAAAAGAGTGAAAGGAAAATAAGATGAGGAGAAATTAACAGTATGTAAAAGATGTCCCATATGCTTGAATATTAAAACCACTTGAACTTCTAACATTTTTTACCAGCTTGATAGCATGTATCACTGTAATTTTCAGCAGAAACTATGGTCCTAAACAAATTATAAAGTTAAAAAATATAACTCCATTAATTTTTTCTGTCATGTTTTACTTATTTAATAAAATAATTCAAAATTACAAAATATTTATGAAAGAAAAACCAGTTTCATATCTTGGTTTCTGGAAAATTGGTCCTTGATTTTGTCTCACTGCTCTGTGACTTTCAATTAAGAGTCAGGTTGCTGGATCCAGGATTTTTTATTACACTCTGTTTCACTTCCTTTTTTTCCTTTCCTGCAATCTTTTACTATCTCCTGCTGTTTTGGAGAGAAAACTATCAGTTCTCCTGCCTATTTGCCTTTATATTGCATCTATTTGATTGTTTTATATTCCCTTCAATTGCTTTTGCCACTTGGGGTCTTAAAAGAGGAAAACTGTCTCAAGATCATATTTCAAAACCAATTTAGCCAGCCGTCATGCATTGTTTTCTGAAGCAGGAGCACAATCAGTAGATGACATAATAATACTAGTGGATTCTCAGATGTGATGTGTCCCATGCCAACAATATTTCTTAGTTAAAACCATTGTGTGTCCATTAAACATAACACTCTATTAGAATTTTCTTATGCTTTGTGGCCTGAAAATAGAAAAAAATGTTTTCCAAAGTATATTAATTTTATCCAATGTCCAGTTCCTGCCTATACTTACATAGTGCTTCTAGAGTAAGCTCCCAGTCTGAGCAAGCACATCCACAGCCTTTGCAATATTTGTGATGGAGAGTACAACATTGACTAGAGACAAAGTAAGAGGCCATCAGAATAATCAATTTTTAGGTACAGTTTCCCTGGAAATTTTCTATGAGAAATTATTCTCTATTTTCCCATAAAAGTTAATTCTGTGTCTTTTATGTAGGTAAATGAGGTAATTTTTTCTACTCCACCAAAACAAACAAAGAGAAATCATTGAACTTTCTGACCAGATCCTCTACCTCTGAAAAAGGCCCAGCCTGGCAACAGAACCAGGTTTGCCAAGAAGCTGCCTTGCTGTCCTTGAGAGGGATTCATAAAGGAAAAGCTCCTGGACACTTGTGGTGAGCAGGAGCAGAGCCCCCCACACCTGTGATGTAAGGGCCAGTTTTCTCAGCTCCACCTCTTTCTCTTTCTCTCTCTGTGTCTCTCTCACTGAGACAAATCAGTCTCCTGCAGTGAAGGCTCCGTACTTTCATTGTGAAGGTTATCTTATGCTCAAAATCCCATATGTTAATTTGGATTTTTTTGGAAGCTATTCAATATGCTAAGTCTAGGTAAAAAGTTCCGGAAATACAGGAATTTGGAAAGAGAAAAATAAGCAGTTTTTTTGGAGGTCAGTCAATTCTTCTTCAAACTTAGGCTGACACTGCTTGAGATCAGACACCCAGTGGCTTTTGCATTGCACTATTTTTATGAGAAAGTGGAATTTAAAATTAAACAAGCAAGGCACACCTCCTGCTGCATGCACATGTAGTCTTAAAAATCAGAGGGGTTACACTGTGCAAGGAGGGACTGATTTGCAGGAGTACATTTTAACTACCAAAACTCCTAGCATTTGAATATAAGAGGTACCTTAAGGAGGCATGAAGTAGCTTTTTCTGTGTACAGTGTAAATTAAACCTGTCCCTCTTCAAGAATTCAAGGAATGTATTTTTCCTGCAATTCAATTTCCTTCCAGAACAGGCTTCTTTTTTCAGATGTGGGCAAAGAATGCAGCAGGACAATGGAGACTGGAAGTTATATATGCCCATTTTTAGCCCTCTGCAAAGGTCTCGGTTTTTTCCCTGTATTTTTCCAATATTAAGGGTTTCTTCTTTCCTCTCTATCTACTTTGTAAGTCCTGTACTTCTGTGTGATAAGTGTATGCATGTGCTCAAATATACAGGGAATGCACAAATTTGTATAGATTATGTCACATTTTTTCAGATCTGTGATTTCAGAGTGTCTTCTCTCTGGAATGGTTTTGTTGAACTGAAAATCTTACTGAGTTCTCTACTGTAGTAATAGAGTAATTTTTATTTGTATTACATTGAAATTTGATGTATTTCATAAGCAAGATAAAACTAAGTATCCTACCAGATCATTTGACACAGGACTCTGGATACACAGTGCTTCTGAAGGTCAGCAGTGACTGATGCTGTACATTCTGTCCATGTCACTGACTGGACCACAAATCCTTGTCACAACACAGTTATCTCAGTGTGTTCTGGTTATAAATTTTTCCATCGGCAAATTTTTTAACATGTCACTGAAGAAAATATTCAGAATGTATAAGTAAGCACCACCAGGTTTGTGAGAGAAAATTGGCTTCCTGGCTGCAGCTGAACTGCTTTTTCTTCATGTCACACAAGCTGCATACCCTCATGGGTTCTAGGCACCCCCAGGACATGGGCCTTTTCTTCTTTTCCTGAACTTTTGAAGCCACACAAGGGTTGTAGAAGGCTACCATTTGGAGTGGGCCTGAGAAACCCTCTAAATCTGAAAAGGCAGCAAACTAGGTCCAAAGTAATTTGAAATCTAAAAGGTCTAGATGTTCATATACAGAACTGAGACGTGATTCATACAACTGGAGGAACCAGTTGTGGGTAGATGAGCAATACAGGGAATAAGACTTAGGCCTTACTGGAAAGGTCCAGCTGCAACAAAGGCAGGAAATCCAGCCTGGTTAAGCTCAGAAAAGAAAGTGTTGAGGTTGTGTCTGAAACCTGTGCTAACTTGTGACATACTCCTTTTTCTAACAAAATTATAGAGCAGAAAGGGTATCATACAGCAAAGAGCACTCTTCAAACGCTAGTATGATTTTAAATATGTTGACTTTCTGGGTGATCAAAATAAATAAAATTAGAATAAACTGGAAATATTGACAAATACGGTTTGATTTTCAGGAAGATGCAAATGGAAAAAAAAGCAGATCTGTCTTCAGCCATATTTATAATTCATGGTAATTCTTGCTGTTGATTTGGGATACAGACTAGGGTCTCTGTATGCTCCACATTAACAAATTAGGTTAATGTGGGGTTTTTTAATGTGAATTTGCCTGAGTATCTTGTGGTATGCACTCAGGAATGCTTGTGAGGTATTCAATGTCCTGTTCAAAAGTCACTCATTTGTGCCACTCTGGAGCACCCCAGGCAAAGCAGACATAAAGAGCTCCAGCAAATGGCTCCTGCATGGGTTGTGCATGCCCAGAAGCACCACCTGGTACAAGACCCACTCCATCTAAACACCCAGTGTAGAAATGAAGTCTTGGAGAGGTAAAGGATCACAACAAATATAATAGTCATCCTTTCCTCTTTGAACTCTATCAATAGGTAATAGAAATAGAAAGAGTGAATTCATATAATAACAGGATGGGGTTGAGATAGGACAGAACCTCTAAGGGTTACCTGCTCAAGTACAGCTGCATAGAGCCAGCTAACCAGGACCAAGCCAAGACAACTCTGGATATCTCCAAAGAGGGAGACTACACAATCTCCCTTGGCAACCTGCGCTAGTGTTCAGTCACCCTGACAGTGAAGTGTTTCTTTGTGTTCAGAGGTAACATCCTGTATTACAATTCATGTTTATTGGCTCTTGTCCTGTCACTTGTCACCACTGAAAAGCTCTGTCCTCTTTGCATCATCCCTCAGGTATTTGCAGACATTACTAAGATTTCCCCCTTAGCCTTCTCTCCCCCATGCTCAACAACACTTTTTCAGCCTTTCCTCATCAGAGAGATGCTCCAGATCCTTAATCATAGGATCACAGAATCATTAAATGTCACTGTCATATTTTCTGAAAAAATCCCTTCACCGGGATTTCTTCTCCTGGGAAGATGAGAAGCCTCAGAGAAAAATGAAAACAATAATTATCTGATTTGCTTCTCCTGTGTTTTTCTGCTTTGGAATGTGGTTTGGACATTGTTTACCAACTGATTATTGTTTCATTGGTTTCATGTGAATTGTTTTGACTTAATGACCAATCATGGTCCACCTGTGTTGGGGCTCATTATTATCCTTTAGCCTTCTTTAAGTATCCTTTCTGTATTCTTTAGTATAGTTTTAGCATAGCATTCTTTTATATAATATCGATCATAAAATAATAAATTAGCCTTCTAAGAACATGGAGTCAGATTCACTCATTCCTCCTCCATCTGGGGAACCCAGAAAAGACCACAATAGAATACCCTCACAAGGATAATATAAGTCCAACTTCTTATAAGTCTGGTGGCTCAAAGGACCACACCAAGATTCACACCATGTACCTGAGAGCATTGTCTAAATACTTCTTAAATTGTCAGCCTTGGTGCTGTTACCACTTCCCTGAGGAGTTTGTTCCGGTGCCCAACCACCCTCTGAGTATAGAAACCTTTTATTATATCAAACCTAAATCTCCCTAGAACAGCTTCAGGAGATTCCCTCAGTCCTGTCACTGGTCACCACAGAGAACAGATCAGTGGCTGCCCCTCCTCTTCCCCTCACAAGGAACCAGTGTACCACAATGGGGTCTTCCCTCAGTTTTGTCTTCTCCAGGCTGAACAGACCAGGCAACCTCAATCACTTACCCTCAAGGCCATCTTTGTTGGACACTCTCTAATAGCTTAATATCTCACTTACACTGTGGTAGCCAACACTGCATACAATCCTCAAGATGAGGCCACCCCAGTGCAAAGCAGAGCAGAGCAGGATAATCCCCTCACTTGCTGGAGATGCTGTGCCTGATGGCACAGTTGGCCCTCCTGGCTGCCAGGGCACTGCTCACTCATGTTCAACTTGCCATGGACCAGGACTCCCAGATCCCTTTCCACAGCTTTGCTTCCTGGCCTCTCATTCCCCAGTTTGAACATACATCCAGAGTTGCCCCTTCCCAGATGCAGGATCCAGCACCTTGTTAAGCTTCATGCAGTTAGTGATTGCCTGGATCATTCTTCTGGCCTTCTTCTGGGCTGCCTCCAATATGGATTTATGTCTCTTGTGCCAAAGATCTCAGATCTGGATAAAGTACTTTTACTGTGGCTGCACCAGCGCTGAGTACAAGGAGAGGTGATCCTTCCTTCAACCTGCTGGCAATACTGGGTCTGATGTGACCATTTGTCTTTGCAGCAGGAGTGCATTGCTGGTTCATTTCTGCCATAAGCGTAACATTTGTTCAGGTTAGGGGAAAATATCGAGTCATTTTGCATGCAGAATCTAGTTATAGCTGTATCTCAACTTCAACCCGGCTGATAACATTAACTATGTAAACAGCTAACATCTCCTACAAGAAAAACGTCTCAGTTCAATAAAATCCAAATCAAACAAAAATCCTTGAAGAAATTAACTGGAAGTGAAAAACACCAGTGTTTCATTAGCACAGAATTACAGTTTCTAGATGTAGTGTGTCACAAAAGGTCAGTTCATTAAAATGAAGATTTCTGAAAACAAACACAATGAAATCCAGAAAATATTGGTGTCCAATTTTATAATTTCCAGTAAATGCCCCTGACACAATAAGCAGTGTAGCTATAGCTTCTGTGCTATGACACTTTGAAGTGTGCTGAAAAGGCAGGTGCCTACAGTTGCCCTGCAGTCAAGTGCTGAGGGTGCATTTAGACCATACAATGGAGCACAGTGTAGTTTCCAAGGCTTGTGAAGATGAGAGCCAATATAGCTGCAGAACCACTGCAGTCTGGAGAGAAAAGATTTATTATTTTGGTGCAGGATTGTGTGAATGAACCTGTATTTCTTCCAGACTAAACCTGGCTTGTATCCAGACATTTCAAGCCCACTGCAGAACTTCGGAGGGTCACATTAGTGAGTATAAAGGCTCCACAGACATCCCCTTAATTTAGTCTAGAGAGATACAAAAAATCTTTCCTGTCCAAATTACTTGTATTTCTTAAATCTACTTATCCTCATAGTCTGGAACTTTTCTTGCAGCTGAAAGGCTTGAGATTCTACCTATTAATCTTAACTGAACTAAAGGTAGATTTCAGTCCTCAAAATTATAACAAATGCACCATGCAAAAATACCTCAATATTTAATATGTTATATATACCAATTTCTTGCAGAGCACTAACATAACATTGTCTTCATCAAATTCATTGTACAGCCATTAAAATATGAGGCTGAAATTTCCAAAATATTTAAATCTTACTTATATAAAGACATCAGGAGAAGTCCAGGGTAGAGGTCTAACAATTAATTTGTGTATTCTGCAGCAATCACTGGGTATATTGTGTTCTCTGTGAAATTGTGAGGCCAATAAGACTAAAAATAGCACTATGATAATCTCTTGACTTTATTTCATACCATTTATATAAAGATATAAAACTGTGAATCTGTGATATTGTGAGCAAAGTAGCAAGAGCCTGCAACAAAGCAGACCTAAGTTTGCATATTTATAGAAGCTGTTAGCATATTTTGCAAACTACCAAGGATTCCAACCGTATGCATATTGGTGTTTCAGTTTAATTATATTTGCCACCATTGTAAATATTTAGGATGACTTCAGTAATCTATTATAAATAAGGATTTTCACTTAGGCTAACTGAAGACTTATTGCAGTATGCAAAATAATGGATACTTAGTTTTTAACTGCTGCTGAAACAGGATATATTAAAATTCTTTCAGGGCAAAACAAGCACTCATGGTTATATGTATATAACATTTGTTTCTATAATCCATTTATCACAAAGAAGAGGTATGAAAATATTCTCTCAGGAAACACAGTAAAGGAAGAAACAAAGTTGTATTCAAATTCAAAATTTAAGTACAAAGCTGAGTCACATGATGCATAGATAAGGTACCAACACAGGGGAATGACTGCACAAACCACAGGCACAGTTGGGAAGGTCTGGTTGAAGCAGAGATGTCTGGAAGCTGACTACACCCTTCTTAATTTATTTGGTAGTCAGGTTGCTTCTTGCTGCATGGGAAAAAAAAAATCTTGCATTACATTCTCTAAGGCCTGTGACAGCATTTTATTAAATCCAAGGGTTGCCTGAGACAGTCTCCTTCCGACTGTGCCTTCAGCAGGGAGTTCTCAAGGAGTATGCAGTTCTCAGCATTCTGCAGAGGGACTGACAGTAGATCCATATTCCTTCCTTCCTCTGGCCACATCCTTGTAAAGCACAGAGCATGTGTTCAAGGGAACAATGATGTCCTCATTTCCTCCACAGCCTGCAGCTGACTGACAGATCATTATCTATCTCTGCAAGTTCTGCATATCTCCACCTAACTTATCTTTGCTTTCATGAATAAATTAGAAGAGGCAGCTCAGCCCTGTCATATCCACACTGAGAGCCTGGAGAGCACAGTCACTTCATTGGAAGAGACATTATTAGAAATGAATCCCCAAATGTGGTAGCAGTTTTGGCTTTTAAAGGCTAAGGAACAAAGGTCACCATAACCAGTGACTGCCCTGCCTATTTGTTAGCCTTCTGTGATTCATAGAATTTTGTCATCAAATTAGTTTTGATAAGAGAGTTGGTATTTTTTTTCTATCATGCATATTCCCAGCTCTAAGATAGATAGAATTATTCTTTGAGTCTTGAATACATAAAATGTTCCCATATATTCTATGTATGAGCTGTATATTTCTCCACTGAACTTAATCACTTCAAAAAAGGAAAAAAATATGGAAATTAATATATTCATTACTTTCTATAATTTTTCCCCACTTAGAATGGTTTGTGTTTGTTTGGTTCCTGATGAATTTAAGTGAATAGAATTCTGTCGACTGCATTCCTGAAACTGAAATCCTTTGGGTTCCATCATCCATTATCTATGAGGCATAAACATTTTTAAAATAACCACTGAGTTTTAGCCGACTCACATGGGCTCTAATAAACTCTCACATAGCTTAGATCCACACTGCTGTCTTTCAGAAAGCTACCTTAATTTTGATGTCTCCTGTAGCAAAACCAGTAGTACAGCTTGTATCAAAGACCAGTTAGCCCATATAGTAATCAAGACTAAATACCAACAAGTCCCAGTTGAAGTGGGATAATCAGGGTTAGATTAACCTGTCTAAACGAACAATTTTTATAACAAGAGGGCTGGAGGATGATTACCAAATAGGGAAAAAGCAAAATGTGTGTGAAAATGGTGGGGAAGGTGGGGAATAAACAAAATGTGAAAGGCAAAAGAGTAAGTTATGTTCAAGATATAGAATATGGAATCAGATTTTGTCTTACAATGTTATCTTCCAGGTTTGAGAGATGGGCTTGGGCAAACCTCATGAAGTTCAGCAGGGCCAAATGTAAGGTCCTGTGCCTGGCTGGGACAACCCAAAGCAAAAATACAGGCTGGGAGAAGAATGGATTGAGAGCAGATGTGGAGAGAGGGACTTGGAGCTGTTGGTGGATGAGAAACTCAATGTGACCCAACATTGTGCAACTGCAGTCCAGAAAGCCAACTGTGTCCTGGGCTGCTAATCTAAAGAAACACAGCCAGCATGTCCAGAAAGGGTTCTGCCCCTCTATTCTTCTCTCCTGAGACCCTGTCTGATGTACTTCATCCAGCTCTGGGGACTCCAATATAAGAAGGTGATGTGCCTGCAGGAGTGAGTCCCTAGGAGGGACATGAAGATGATCAGGGACCTGGAGCATTTCTATGAAGACAGGCTGAAAAAGAGAAGGCTCCAGGGAGACCTGTAGCAGCCTCCCAGTACCTAAATGGGTCTACAGGAGAGCTGGGAAGGGACTTTTTGCAAGAGATTTTTGTGATAGGACAGGAGGGCACAGCTTTAAACTGAGAGAGGATAGGTTTGGCTTAGATCAGGAAGAAATGGCCTACTGTGAGTGTGGCAAGGCACTGAAATAGGATTCCCAGAAAAATTATGGAGCCCTTGTCTGTGGAAGTCTTCAAGGATGTGGATGTTGGATGGGGTTCTGAGAAACCTTGTCTAGTGGAAGATGTCCCTGCCCACAGCAGGGGGCTTGGAACTAAATGATCTTTAGGGTACACTCCAATACAAACCATTCTTTGAATTTATGGTTGCATGGTTGTCTGATTTAGGGCCTTCATATGAAAAGAATATTCATAACTGAGCAACTGAAAGTTATCTCAAATGAAGGAAAGAGGAGATGAATGGAGAAAAACATTCATGTTCTGAAAGGAGCTTTTAATTTAATTTCATCTCAGAAAATTATGTTGTGCTTTGTCTTTTGCTGACTCTAGCAGCACAGCACAAAACCCTTTAGCTATTTCAGAAGAGATTATATATTTTAATGTTGTTTTGAAATCTCAAATGCCTTCATTTTGTTACAGTGTAGTATAAATCATCAGAATTGGAAAATAAATTGCGGTAAAAAGGTCTAATAATATTGGAGTAAAATATTTTGATTTTGTTCATACAATCTATGAGCTATATATCATGTAATGTTTTTCCTGTAAATCATGTTGTCAAACTTTGACGTATTCTCTCAAAAAAGGAAGTTTTTAGATAAAACAGCCCTTCTTGATGGACAGCTTCTTCATCAAAAAGAAAATTCAATTTAATTTTGCTGTAGGAGTTGTACACCCAAATTAGCTCAGAACTAGGAATAAGGACATGTTATACATGATTGAATACTGAAGGGACTGGAGCAAAAACCTGTTTCAAAATGAGAAGTAAATAATTATGGGAAAATATGAAACAGTAAATTGCAGCAAGCAATTTAGCAGCAATGTTGATTGTATGTCAAACACAAATACATTTGAATGTCTTTTTTTAATTGAATCTGAATTTAGTGATTAGAGGTTGTTTCTGTAGGTGTGTCCTATGATCAGTGGAACTAAGAATTTTATCATATGCATTACCAGCAAGTCTGATTTACTTCATGCCACTTCCTTTTGAGATTCTTTCTAGGGTTTTATTTGAATCCCTTATCCACAGTAATTGCCACTTACCTTTGATATTGTGAGCCACACCTCGGCTGAGTTTTGAGTTTCTTGCTCTGTGTAGTCATCAAGGAAAAGAATTCCTTAAGGAATTATTAAGGAATTCGTTCCTTAAGGAAAAGGATTCCTTAAGTTGTGTCATTATGGTTATAAAGAACACAAGCCCAGCAACATTCAATTCATATTCATAAGGCAGAATACACTTTAGGGCACAGTTCTCATGTTACATTCTGCATCCAGCATGTCCTTGCTCAGCAAGGATAGTAAAGAGAAGCAGTTTATATTTTGATTTTCCTAAATGAAAAATTTATACTTCCTGTAAAATATTTCCAAGTGTCTAAAATAACCCTAATGGAAGGACACAGACTTTACTAAGCCTGAAATGTGCATCAAAATTTTCTTAAATTCTGCTGGATTTAAAGGTTTATATTTATTATCAAATAATTTAAAAAATAATTTTTGTTTTCAAATTTTATTTTTAATGGAAAACATTATAATTTTGTTTTTAAAGGTATGTGTTAAGAGGTCTGCAAAACTTACATTTCTACCAGATATTCCTATTACAGGATATTGGGATATCCAGTGCCTGTTTTGAAAACTCTTAGTAGAAAGATGTGTTTACAATTTGGATAAAATACAATCTGCTCTGAACTTTTACCCACTGGTGACTATAACTCACATGTACTAGCTAAAGGAAGCCATACAACAAAATGTAGAGGCGAATCAACTGTTCAGGGGAAAATCAATATCTCCTTGAAAATTCCAGCTGTTTAATTTGTTTTGTGCTACAGCCTGTTTTTCAGTATTGTATCACATTAGTACCTCACTACTTGATTCTCTAGGCATGGCACATTATATCTTGGAAACCTCAGAGATTTCAGGACCTGAATCTAGAAGTAGAGAAGCACTGAGTAATCTGTGCTTATTGCCAGAGAACTACTGTTCTTAAATACAAGTCACGAATTAACCTTCCCGGAGAAATCCTGCCAGGAGTGATTCATGTTCTTAAGGATCTTTTACAACCTAAATGATTCTATGATTCAGTGATTTTGCAAGACCAAACACTGACAGTGGAGAAGATAATAAGATGACTTCAAAGAGGAAGTACTGGTTTCTTGTAAAGTTTTAGGGAAGCTTGTCAAGACAATTTATATCTTAAGGGAAAAGGAAATAAAAATTTAGAAAACAATTATGAATCTAATATTTTTTCATTGACTGAGAACTAATTCTACATTTAGCTGTATGAAATAAGTGGCATATTTATTCAGTCTATTGGTCCCTGAATACATGTGGCAATAATAAATTTATCTGATCTAATTTGCATTGTTTGAAAGGTTGGCGTTTATGGTTCAGCAGGAATTCAGATAAAGCTGGTTAAATGATATGTTGGACCAGGCCAACAGATTCTACTTTATGTCATATCCCTAGGCTTTAAATTTCCTATTGAGTTATGATACAATCCATTCCTCTGTGACATTCCACATTAGTGTAACACAGCAACTGAATGATTTCCCTCCTTTTCCTTTTTTTAGCATTTTGTTTTGGGAAGACAACTCAAAGGAAGTTGTGCTGGCTAGAAGCTCCCATGTTATCCATACATATCTGTTTACTCAGGATGGTCACTGGAGGCTGTACATCAGGATCACACACTGCAGACCAGTGCAGGGTACACTTTGTGGCTAAATCAAAATGTAATTCCAATTAAAGAAAAGAATTGGAGCAAATTTTCATTTCCCTAAAGCTCTGAAAAACTTAGATTGTAAAGAAGACTTTGAAATCTTAACATTTTGGACTTTTCCATCTCCTCCTCCTTTCCATTTTGTTTGTCATTTCTTGGGTTATTTTAAGGTTTTTTGGGGATTCTTGGGTTTGTTTGTTTTGTTGGTTGGTCGGTTGGTTTTTTTGGTTTTGTTTGTTTGTTTGTTTGTTTTTTATTGCTGTATTTTTTCTTGTCTGCTTGTATGCAATTTCAATTTTTCAATGGGAAAAGAAGATTGTGGCTTTTCTGTCTCCAAAATGTGCTGTTCTTGTCAATTCATATATATAGTAGAGTTTACAAAGCTTCTTTAGTTGCAAACATCTTTGGCTAAAGAAAAAGAAATGCCTACCCACACACCAGCTTGATCAGTTATTATTGTCCTAAATTTTAGATCATTCCTACACAGAAGACCAGCTTCAGCCCAGAAGTCCAGCATCGCTAGAAGAAAAGAACTTAGGCCATACAATTATCTTTTTGCAAAAAAAAAAAAAAAAGTTATATTTCATAAAAATATTTGGTTTGTGATATATTTTTGGATTTCTTCTAGAATTTTCTTTAATCCCTGCGTGAGCAGGTGGAAAGTGTTAACACTTCACGTTCACTCTTCAGCAATTACAGTAGTGCCATATTTCAAACATCATTATTTTGCTAGTCCAGGTATTCTACATGAATTCTCAGATAAAAACATAAAAATATATTATTTCTAAAACTTTTGTGGAAGGAATCCTGGAAGGAAGGTGTAGTCAAGCTGGAAGATGTACAATCACAAGGGAATATTGTGGTTGAATTTACTTTTACTGCCATGAGTAAGGAACAAATTCACTGAAACTCAGTGGCATTACTGAAGAACATTAATTCAAAAGATAGAAGATCATGCCAAGCTCATTTCTCTGCTGTGACAGTCAACATTTGCCAATCATCTCTTTTGCTGACCAGACTTATCCTACATAATTCCATCCATTCTGTTCCTGGTAGAATGCTGTCCTAGACTGCCACCTTGGTGGTGAGATATCCTCCATCTTAAATTTTGACCTGATCATTTTGTACATAGTTATGTCTTCAGATTTTTTGGTCCTTGTGTTTATCATCCTAGGGAACTCATGGGGAATTCAACTATATTCACTCTTGATCTTGATCTTTTTTTCCTAACCAAGATATGTCTATTTCTTTTAGTGTCCTTCCAAAAAACATTGTCTATTTAACTGACCATTCTAGTAACCATCCTTTTATTGTACTCCAACCTGAATTAATCTTTGATTAGTACAAAAGAATGAGGACAACACAATCTCTTTTACCTTCTTTAGTTCCAGTGACCAAAATCACTGGGAACATGAAGCATTGAAGAATAGCAAAAGTGATGATACTAAATTCAGAGGCAAACATCCACTCTGAACTCACAGGAGCTGTGAGTTACTGTTTTTACTGTTAACCAGAAGTAGAGTGTGGGTGCCAAGCATATCCATAAGCCAGCCCTCAAAATCTCTACATTTTACTAGAAATTAGGACTCATAAACATTAGACACTGTTTAGAATGAATAACAAATCCTCCAATAAATCCTGCATCAGCATTCTATCCTACAATTTCTGAAAACAGTATCACCATATCGAAAAGAGTGCATAAAAATTTATTTTCTTCAGACACATACATAAAGCTGTGTGTTTTAATTCTGAAATAAAACTTCCTAATAAGGTGCTAATGATAACTGGTGCTATATTAAACTAAATTACTTTCAATTCCTCTGAACAACATCAGCTCTGCTCAGTAATATCATTTCGGTAATTGAAAATAATACAACAAAGTAATACAATAATATAGTAATAAGATAATTGGCATGGATGTTCTGAATTACTAAGATGATGCTCCTATCCAGTAATTGTTATTAAGATTAATTTCCATATACTGAAGGAATTTGAAATATTCAGATTATAAAGAACTGGAATTTGGGCTAGTTTGGTTGTAGCTAATTCAAACATTTATATACTTATATATATCCATAACTGTACTTGGAAATATAAATATGGCACTTTTGCATACAATTTAAATAATTTTGGCATAGCATTTCAATGTAGGTGTATAGACATGCACATATAAAATAATGTTTGAACACTCAAAATCAGTATTCAGCAAGGTAAGCAGTGGCAACAGTGTTAAATTCTGCGTCTGAGCACTGGGTGTAGGTGGATGGGGATTCTTGGAGCCAGGAAAACTCAAACAAGAGCTGACCATACAAGGATACCATCAAAAGAAATGATGAGTGCTTGTATTGGGTGACTCTCCTTTAAGGGTCACTAAGTTGCTCATCTGTCAGCCTGACAGGGAGTCATGAGAGAAGAAGCTGTCCAAAATCAAGGCATCTACTTAAAATAAAGGTCCTAGGTGACTTTTACTAACAGAAAAATGCATCTGAATAGAACTGACAAATTTATTATAGACTGAGAAAATTAATATTGGAAAAAATTGCCTTCTGAAGATTTTTATTTATCTTTTTTAACAATCTAGACAACCTATTAACTTAAACTATTCTTACAGCTTTAAGTAAGTAGTTGAATTCATCCCTGAGCTTTAAGAACTAGGGTGAAGAATTTTCTCTGTAGAAAAGCTAGAATATGGTCAGGAAAAAAGAAAAGAAAGAATGAAATAATCAAATAGAAGAAAAAGGATGAAAGGAGATAGAGAAAAAAGAGGAGGTGAGGTGGAGAGTAAGACATGGTCTAAGGAACCCTCCAGTGTTTACTGTCTGGAAAGAGAATGAAGAGAGAAAATCAGGCAGTGGTACACTCAAAATTGGAGTGAGTGCACCATGATCTAGTGGAAGGGTCCTCTTTTAAAAAGAAGAGAAAACTTGAAAAATGATTAGCAAAAATTGACTGAAAGGAAAATTCATGTGAGTTAGAATGAGTAGGAGATAAAGAGATTAATAGAAAATGCCCATACAGAAATGGGTTTTCCAGAGATGGCATATGAAAGAAATTTATATCATCCTGTTTAACTAATAAAGGATTAATTTTTCTTTAACCTTTAGCTTTTAGTAATTCTTAGTCTGACATTGAGTGCCACTGGATAAAATTAATCTCATCCAGTCTTATCCGCCTGAAATGCAGACATCTAGTTTAAGCAAGTACTATCTATATGATGGTGGAATAAATGCCAAAGAGTAATCTAAGATGCTTTTGTTCAGCTAATCTTTGCTAAGATTGCTCCCATTCCTGACACAGAGGTTTCAGACATACTTCATAATTCTGAGAGTAAATCTGAAAAACAAATAATATTTTCTACTCTAAGACAAAATCTGGATGTATGATGTCACACCTGTAATGTTGAGGTGATTTAATTAATTTGCAAAGAATATAAAAACCTTCTGGGGAAAAAATTATTAAATTCTTTATTTGGGTACATATCCAATACCAAATCTTTCAAGGAAAATTATGCCAGTGTTAGTCCCCATCTAGAAAACGCTTGCCAATTTTTTTTCTACCCTGGGCATTTTATATCCCCTTCTGTTCACATCCTTTTAGTCCTCATTGTCACTTAATATACCAGCTACACTTCAGGTTAGATCCAGAGATGTCTGTATAATAAAAACTAATTTGTAGAAATTACAGTTCAATCAATTCATAATTAGGATAGATAGGAGAGAAAGAAAGAGGAATAAGAAGGTCTGTGTGTTCCCACTCTTACAGTTGAGGAACAGCGTGACTAATTCTGTCTACATCTTGCAGCCCAGTCTGCTGTCAGCGACGAGTTATTCAAAAGGCAGGGGTAAATTAGCTGGTGAGAAATTGTGTTGTTTAAACTGAGATGAGTAGTATAGGAGAAACAAAGACAAGAAAGCAGTGGAGTGGTGTGACTGAGCCTCTAAGAGTGCCACAGGGGCACACGTACGGAGAACGGCCATAGTCATGGTGAATTCACTGCGGGATGCCATCCCATGAAAAAAGTATTTCTGTGCAGGGATGAAGCTAACATGGCCTTACAATACAACACTTACTACAGCTAATTACCAACGTGACCCCAAGAGCTGGGTCAATTTTTCTTTTCAAGGCAGCTGTGTTATGACTAGGCACTGCTTAGTGGACATGTACCTTGAGCGACTCATTCAGGATTGTAAAGAAGGCTGTGACAGAGATTAAAGGTGATCCTGTTTCTGTTCCTCTGTGTCATGAGACTTTTGTGAGCTCTCTGAGGTGCTGGCATATTTAAATGATAGTCAACCACATGAATGCCTTTCTTTTTTAATGACTATACAAAAAGTACAGTCTACCTTTGTTACAGAGCTGCGTGTAAGATCTTGTTTTCACTCAGGAAAAGCACTATTTTAAACTATTCATACAAACAAAAATTCAGTAATATACATCTAGATTAAATCTCCAAATTAATGACCAAAATTTTTCAAAACCACTAAAAGGTTTACTGTTGGTATTAACCACTTCACTGTACCAGAACTCCTCACCAATGTCAACTAAGTTGACATTTTTAAATTTTTAATTGCTCTTAAAAAAACTATAAAGCATAAATTACAATTTGTTCAGTTTTCTTCTTTCTTAGTATTTTTTTAAATCCCCTTAATACTGGAAAACCTTAAGTACATTTTCTGCATATCAGAAATGAATCAAAATACCATTTAATTTTTTCACATAACTAAAGGCATAACTATTGTTAATTTACTTGTATGAACCATTTTCTACAATGACATGCAGGTATGATTATTAATAATTATTTTTAAAAAGACTTTCTAGTTTCTGTGTCTCCATTTTCTCTCTCATCTGTTCCTTCTTTCTCAGACAGCATTCTCAAAAAAATAAAACCTGGATATGGAAACGTAAATCAGCTATATCGAATTTCTTAATCTTATTAAAGCCATGATATGTTAAATAATTTTATGAAAGATAACATTGGCTAAATCAAGCCTTTATTTGGCAGACTCTCAAATTGCTCATCAGAGGACCATCTATCAACGATGGAACAGCTTAGGAAGAAAACAACTGAAATTAATCTGAAAACAGTCAGAAGGGATATTAAAGACTAAGCAATGCATTGCAAACATTGAACACTAATAGAAAAGTTTGTAAATGGCTATTTTTCTGTTCACAAATACTGACAAAACATTTCAACTTTTATGATCTGATTAGTAAATTGATTTTAAAATACTTTTCATTTTCTTGTCTTGATATTTCTGCTTTTAATTTGCAAACATTTTTCAACTACATGATGTGGAAAGCATAAAAATAGTTGTGAACATGGGTCCTATAATGATACTAAAAAAAATTTTAAATATATATATACATACATGTTTTTATATATGTATGTACATTTATGTAAATAGAAATGTACACATTCATGCATAGGTAAACCAATAAGCTCATTTAAAGAGTCATTTTTCAGGTAAAACATGTACAAATATAAGCATAATTTATTAAATAATATATTCATAAGTTATATTTAAGCAAATTACAGAGCAACTTCAGTGGGAATCTACAGCAGCCTAGAAAAAACAGAAATTTGTGTATGGGGTGGTTTTTATTTCTCTAGAAACAAACCAAATCAATGAGTCATACAGGGATGTCTTCATACTCAGTAATATAATGAGTGGACCCCCTGCAAGAAAACTTGAAGTATTGTTCTTCCTATGATATTACAAAGAGCGTCAAAGATTGGTTTATAGGGTTGATCCAGTGGGGCTACTCAGTAAAACTGCACCTTGATGAGAACAGGAGAATGAACTACAGTTTCCCTTCTTCAGCAGCCCAACTTGCCATTTTTCACAGTCTCATATATGGTCAGTTCAATCTGTTTAGCAAAGACATATTTTGAGAGGTGTGCTTTATATCTGGCTCAGATGGAGCTACTCTTTTCATAGCAGCCCATATGGGGCTGTGTATTTTAGATTTCTGACCTGCTTCTTGCTCTGCCCACACAGTGAGTAGGCTGGGGATGTGCAGGATGCTGGGAAGGGACACAGAGAGGGCAGTTGACCCAGACTAATCAGAGAGATATTCCATAACGTAATGATAAACAATAAAACTGTGTCAAGTTTTGGTTGATGGGGGTTTTTCCCAAAGTATCTGTGGCTTGGGGACTGACTGGGCATCAAATTACTCATGAAAGGTGGTGAGTGATTGTCTTTGCATAACTTCTGGGATTTTTTCATTTTTTCTTTCCTTACACTTATTACACTATCCTTATCTCAACTTTATCTCCACACAGGGGAATAGTGAGCAAAAGACTGGATGAGGACTTCGTTGCCAGCTGGAGTCAATACAGCACAGATGACAAGAAAAAATTAGTCTTTAACATTCTGATAAAAAAAAATAAAAATAGCTGGAAGGTGAAGTTAGGGTGGAAAAAATATAGAAGAATGAAAAAAAAAATCCCAAAAATATATTGCTCATGAGAATTCTTAGCACGAGATTTAGGGTCTTCACACCAGTGCTGTTAACTAATGAAACAATCTTGCTAGGGATATACTGGAATTTTCTTAATATGCATTTACTGAATCCAGATTTAAGGTCTGTGTATTTTTCTACCAGAGTCACAGAACTGTTGTTAGAATCACTTCTTAAAATGATAGAGCCTGAACTTAGCAGGAAATTAAAATAAATTCCTTCTCATATTATTAATCACTGATCCTGGGTTTTCGCAAATGCATATCAGCACTAGGTGTGGAATGGCATTAGAGACAATTCAGCTCACACAGTTATTCTCTTAATCACTATCACATATATTGAATGTTTCTGCAGCTGCTCACAAAATATTACTTATCTCTTGGCAGAATTTCACAATGGTAGACTGAAGTATGATAAATTATATTTCTTCTCCTTTGATTATACAGGGTACTGACAATCCTTTGTTAGTTTTAGTATAGAGTCATCATTTGGTGTGAACTACAGTATTTATGAATCTCTCAAATTTTATGTCTCATGTAAATTTGTTTCCTCAGCATATAAAGACAATACTATTGCTAATGCTTCTGATGGTGCCTCTAAAAATGTTGAGCTGGGGAGGATCACAGCATGATATGCAGTGAACTTGTAAGTGCACATAGGTGTGTGTGCTTGATGCAACGCAGGTTTCAAAGAATAATCCCTTCTATTAAAAGATCATTATCAGTTATTTGGCATCAAGACAATGCTAACAATATTCTTCATTTAATATATTAAGAATTTATTTAGATTATTTAGTAGTTATGAATCGGAAAAGACAAGAAAAAAAGGTAAAATAATTCCAAAACACCTTGTAACTTGCTCATGGGAATCTTTTTACACTCTGTACAAGATGCCACAGCTTATCCATGTAAGTTAAGGACAGCCTTTAAAATTTTCACAGACATATGACTACATAGGAACTTTGAACATATTTCCTGAACCTGCTTTTCAATTCAAAAAGCCTGCTTCACTAACATGGTGGAGTACAGAACACAACTACACCACTGCTACTCATCATTTTCTTCACAAAAAAGAAATATGGGACAGGCAGGATGCCAGGGCCTTCCAATTTCCTCTAATTGCAACGCTCCTTCCTCAGATCTCCCCAGTGCCAGTCAGGGTGGGAGTCAGAATAGAAGAATGAAGCTAAGCCTGGGAAAAGAGGGGAGTGAGAGAAAGGTGTTTTAGTTTTTGTTCTTGTTTCTCACCATGCCATTCCACTTTGCAATAAATTACATTTATTTTCCCTAAGTTAAATCGCTTTTGCTTGCAACAGTAATTGGTAAGAGACCTTGACCCACAAGCTTTTTAATCTTATTTTCACATCCTGTCATATTAAAAATATGAGTCAGAGAGAAACTGAGGAATGAGAAACTGCTATGTCACGCTTAAATAAAAGAAGTGCAAAAAGAAATACAGGAAATATTAAGTAGTGTCTTCTCCCTCAAAATCATGGCCATTTCATTCATAGAACATTTTCATACCAATTGCAAGCATAGTACCAGAAGGTAGTATGAAATTCACCACAAGAAATAAAAATGACACTGTATAAAGTAATTTTTATTATTAAAAGATGGATTCTGCTTTACTTTAAGAAATCTGACTTGTCTTGTTTTCAGAGCAGTGAAACAAAATGAATATAATGAGAATGTAGGTCATTACTTAGGAAAAAAATAGCAATCTCTTTGGCTTTCCTCTCTTGTCATCCTCATTATCTCACTGAATTACACCACAGGTTCCCAATGAATTAATGTTATCAAAACTTTATCCCATAACCTTTCTTAAATATCAAGTGATTCTACAAAATTTCTTAATGTTACAGATGATCTTTTTGCAACTCTACCAGAAATGGAAGATTAAAAACTTTAATTCAGCTAACTTTTTAGAAAGATACCATCTTCCACATTCTCCACAGTTTCTCAATCAAAAGTAATTAGAGAGAAACTTATGCTAATTACTTATCCTAATGATCTATAAGACCATATCTGGCATGGGTCACTAAGTCTCCTTTATAAGAACGACCTATGAAGTATCAAACACATTTTGACTCAATATAAATGACAGAACAATGTTTTCTTTGCTAATGTCATATTAGTAATTTTAATTTTCTAGAAATTAATCACTTAATACAGTACTTGCCTCTCCCTATTAGCTGTGATCTTATGGTCTCTTTATTGTGTATCAGTCCTCCCACACATTCTTGCTAGGATTAATTTTTCTCATAAAGTTTTTTCTACCCTGTAATTGTCAGGAAATTTAGAATTAAGTGCTGGTGTATTCAGAATTCATTTACTGACCCAGAGGAATTAGCCAGTATGCCATCCAATATAAAGAAAACAAGGGTGTTGTGGAAGAGTACTGCAGAAGACCTGAAGTTCCTCATTTAAAAATAAAATAAAATAAAATGCCCTTTGACCTGAAGAAAGCAAGTGGTAAATACAAGGGATTTATATTAAATTTATGAGTAAGAGATGAATAAGGCATGTTACTATATATGAATAAGAGATTGATAACATTTATATGAAATTAACCGCTACATTTAAGAAATCATAAGAATTTATCTACACTGTGCCTTGTAGCCTTTTCACTACAGGGGTAGGAATATTTTGTACATGTACAAGAAATTACTAAGGCCCTGTGTTTGTCTTGACTGTAGGCAGAAATGTACCTGTTTAACAGCTGCTTCTTCCTATGAATGAGTCCAGATACTTTCTTTGTATTTGGCAAGTGAGTTACACTGCCTAAATTTCCCCAGGAACTCAATTATTCTAAGGGCCCAAGTGTTTTGTCCTATTCAGCCTGGATCTTCCAATGCTGGAAACTCCCTTCTCAAGTGAGCAGTTTTCTCATTTTTAAGCAAATTATATTTTCACTTTCTAAGAAAATTCTGGCCCTATTTTCATTCAACTTCCCTTCCACCACACTGAATAAATTTTCCAATATACTCAATGAAACATTGAGTTTTATGCACACATTATGCCAATATGTGCATATAACATTCATCTATAAAATAACATAATAAGTGTCAACATCAGACAGAATATTATTATTAATAAGGCCTTTTTTCCTTTTCTCTTCCCTTTCTCTTCCTTTATTTTAGACTAAAAAGCTGGTGATTAACACAAAAACAGTGATCTGGTTTGCATAAAAATAAAACAAAAGTGATGTGTAAGGTACAAGGCTTTTTTTAATTGTACTATTAGAAAAAGCATCCTCAAACTGTCATTAGTGTAAATCAGCAAATGATTCATCAGTTACTTCTCATCTTAAGGGAAGCAAGAAGCAAGAAGCAAGAAGCTGCTAAAACTTTCAGTAAATGCCAAGTTCTCCAGGGTTTTCCATATTGCATAAGCAATAACTCCAGAATATTTACAAAAAAAACATTAATAACAAGCAGAAGGAAACTGATAATTTTGTTGGTCCTGTCTCTAAGACAGAGAATCTCTAAACCACAATTAACACTAATATTCATCAAATTCTTAATATGGCAGGCTGTTCTATGACTATTTTCACTGTTGTCAGTCTGAAGCCTGGTTTATGTTCCTGACATGTCCTCCTAAGTATTTTTATAAAAGTGTTAGTAGACTATCCTGGAAAAACACTAACTATCACAATTCTCTACCAGGTTTGATAATCACAACAGCTTCTCACACATCTTTATACTGTGGAAGTGCTATATCAAGAAAGGTTATATTAAGTTGTCTGCAAAAAAGTTGTCTGCAAAAGAAGTTTTTCAAAGTTATATTCCTATATCATGGATAGCAAAATATCTGATGCTAAGTGTTGAAGCCTTATCAATTTATCTAAAAAGATACAGAAATATAAAACTACATTTTACATGTGAATCTCTTATTCCTTGGGAAGTTTGAGAGAGACAAATGATTATATGTCACTTTTATCCCAACATACTGTGTATTTGCTATACATAAAAAGATTTAGGCAAATAGAATAGAGGCAAGAAAAGAAGCAACCAAATTATGAAGCAAAACCCTATGCAATTAGGGAAGTTAAGTATTATGTTTATAGTCCCCCATTTTTGCACAAAAGTGCAAAATACAGTTTTTTATTACTGCATTACACTAAAGACAAAAAGATAATTTTTTTAGAAGCACAGAATCTCTGGACTTCAGTTGATTTAGTTCAATAAAGTTTTCAAAAGGGTTGAGAGGTAAGAAAGATGAAAACATTTGAATGAACCAGTGAACAAGGATGCTTCAAGCAGGGGAGAGATTTTATTAGACTAACCAATTTGACTGGAAATGAAAACTAAAGAAATCTTCCTGGTAGTACGAAAAAAAAAGATTTTTTGGAACACTTATCTGATAGGAGCATATTTTTGTTTTGGGTAATTTCTGTGTAAACCAAAGATAATCTTTCAAGGTTTTTTTCTCCCACACTGGTTTGGATAGGATCACTTATGTACAGGTTGTAATTTGACTTTGACTTCTGTATTTTCCTTTATACTTTTCTTATGTGATTGTTACTTTTCCATATGACATTTTAAAGATCCCATATTTTGGCCAGGAGTTGTCTTTAGTTGATCCCTGTAAATCCCTCCTAATTCAGGACATTTTATGATCCTATGATTTCCCGTGACAAGGATGAGACACATTTTACCCCTCCTGGCACATATATAAAGTAGGCACTCAGAGCCGTCCTGTAGAACAAGTATATGGTTATTCTAATTCTTGGTGATCTGAGGGAAAGTGCTTAGTGCTTTATCTTCATATTCAGAGCTACCTCCAGAATATTTTAAGATCTCAGTGAACTTTATCAGCATTTACAGCAAATCGAGAAATTAATTCTATTATCTACACAGCATTTTAACTTGGGTCATGAAAATCAATACTGCCTATGTTGATTTGATTTGGACTTCAATTTATGATTTGACTTGAAATTGTCAAATCTGGAATTAAACCTTATCCCACTATATATATTTTAGAATTAATATTTTTATTGCTGTTTATTTGTAATGTAGGAACAGAGGACTAAAATTGTGGAACATTTCCCTTAGAATATTAGGCAGTGTCCTATAAACAAACTAAAAAAAAACCTAATGAATGAGACCTTCAATCTAACAAAAAGACCCCACTCCTGTCTTAGAGTTTGAAACTTTAATAAGGAAATGTATTTTCTGCAGGTCTTAGAGTAACATTGTCCCTAACAGTTAAACTAGGACACAAGTAACTGTCACCATGCCTCTTTTCTTTCCTTGTTTGTTTTTTTTTTTTTTTTAAGACATTTATTCTTTTGTAAAGCAGATGTAAAGCAAAGAGTCAACTGTTATACAGCTTTTGATCTTTCCATAAAGGATCATCCATAAAACTGATAAAATATGTTACATGTAAATATATAGAGAGATTTTCTTAATTATTGTAAGAGTCAATGAAATGATTGAAGTAACCAGCATAATGAAAATTTTCATAAGGAGAAACTGCTTGGTTCATGTGTATTTAAACCTAATCAAGATCAAAATTATTTATTGATTTATTAATTAGTCATAATTAGCAATCAATCAGTGATTCATTCAGGATTGATATCAACAGTGTAATATAGAAATCTCCATGTTAGGAGCTTAAAAAATCTCTACATTAGGAGCTTAAGAAATGCGCCTTATAGGCAAATCCAAAATGCTGCAGCCTCACACCCATGCACATGCACATACAGAGCTGCATGCACATCCTCTCACAGACCATGTGGGCTACAGCCACAAAGGCTCCCTTTCCTGAGCACGAGGGTTATCCCACTCACACTCACCTTCTGTGGGACATGTGGATGCTCCATCCTTACCTGTACCTGTGCTGCTCCCCAGGGAGCACATAGTCACCCATGGATGACAGGATTCAAGTTGTCTTGGCATCCTATGGCTCTGGCTGGCCAAGTCAGAGGTCCTGATGTCTTTAGAAGATTTCTAGCAGTGCATAAAGGGATTTTGAAAACTGGTCTTTGCTCTTCTAGGTCTCTCCCTCGCAAATTTTACACCCTAATATTTTACACATTCTCATGCCACTTCTACATATCTTTTCCAGCTCAATCACTCTTAATTTCTAAAGTCTCAATACAGTACCTAGACTAGTCTGAACTGTCTGATAATCACCTTCACCTTTAAATGGATCAGTTTGGGCAAAGGTGCCCTCAGGAAGTTTAGCCACTATTCACACAGCTGTCTGAACAACTGCCAGTATCCCACAGTAGTGACTAGCATTACATCTAAGAAATTACTTCCATCCGCTTCGCAGTATCAGAAAAGAAATTGAAACCTTAAAGATTCAGTTATATTCAAAGTCAGCTAGAGGTTTATTTTAAGGTATAGACAAAGAAACATGAAAAAAATACCACAATTATTCTCTTCCTTATTATTGAAGATCAGATCCTGAAGATCTCTCTCAGTAAGATCTTGCTTAAACACTGAACTGGCTTGAAAGGAAAGGAATCACAAGGGCATCCACATAGTTTCTTCCCATGAAAACCTTTCAGACACAGACCACAGACCTATCTACACTTACAAATTTTCCGAGTATTTCTTTACCCTTAATGTTAGTATCAGTCCTGTTGTAGTAAAAGCAGGCTTGACTAAACTTCATGTGCTTTATCCTAAATCCAAATTGTCTCAAAAGTTCAGGCACTCAATTTAATCATCCACACACTGAGAAACAACATTTTGGGTTTATTTATCAAATAAAAAGATTGTCTTGAATAAAGCATAAGTCTCTTTATAATTCATATATGCATACTGCCTGAGAATGAATAAAGGAAAAATGATCAAAATTTTTTGTTTGTTCATTGACTTTATTGAAAGTAATAAAAACCTTTCCACCCTGTAGAAAATTATTGGTATAAAAATGTTCAAGACAAATAATCAGGCTCACAGATAAGGTATTTCTTCTGTCTGACATGCAGCAGTACCAACAAAAATTTAGGCCAACCCAGATGTCATATTTGGAGAATCTATATGTAACTAAAGAACTATTAATCACATAGGAGTATAGTTTACTTTTTCTCCTCATATCTGTTTTCAAGTACCCTTCACTCTTTCCAATAAGTTATATATACCAATAAATCATAGCAATATATACCAACATATACCAATAAATTATATGACACACACAATTACAGCATGACTGTAATAACAGCAGCTATCTTCATAAAGGTGGATTAGGAGCAGAATGGGGATTAGAAGTTGGATACTAGTAGTATCCAAATACTAGCAGTAGTAGTAGTATCCAATAGTAGTAGTTTGATCTGGGTTACAAAGGAGTAACAGTAAGAACAGAAAGAAGTTTCATTTACAGAGTTTATAATCTAAGAGCTAGATACAAAATTAAATAAGTTAACAAATAGGCATTGGTAGGCACAGAGAACAGAAAATACTAAAAAAAGGATATAAAGAAACTTCAAGACCTACTTCAGGTCCTGGGTGTAGCAGAAACATCTGAAATAAATCAGAAAAATACATAGAAAACAGATTTTTTATTCTGAATATTAGTGCAATATTTCTTAAAATATGATGATGGAATGCATTTCGTAGAAGAAAACCACCTATTTAAATATTTCTGTGTAAGTCAGATTGCTACATGTAGAATTTTAAGGTGGTCTCTTCTAAAGTATATTTGATACACCTTTTAGATAAAGAGCTGATTTTTTGGTCTTCCAAAATTCAGGTCTGTAAAAGTTAAGTTAACAGTAAATGTAAGTTCTGTAAACTTTTTAAAATCAAGTTCTGTAAAAAGGGACCTTATGATGTGATTTCTGTGAAAAGTTCTATGATAGCAGAATTGCTCATTTACAACTCTACAAATCCCATTACAGTCGTCAGTTTTATGTAACGAAGGTTCTGTGATTAGAGACTAGATTGCAGTTATGGCAATATCAGTACATAAGTTTCTTTATCTTCTGTCTGAGTGTAATTTTTAACTTGTGGTGACTAAATAGGTAATGTTGCTATGCTATGTTTCATAAAAAGAGCATGAAATGCTTCCTTACTTCCAAGAAGCTTAAGCAAGTTAAAGCACCTGATATGGCTATATTACATATATGCATAGATTTGGCTGCAACAGCCAAATCTGAAAAAAAATTCATTATGCAAACCAGTAACTTCTAGTCACCTTCCTCAGGATATTGTATGGCATCAAACTGGTCAGGAAATGTAAGATATTCGAAATTCTCTTGCCTATAACTCTTTGTCATCCTGGCTGCAGACAATAAAGGATGATCCAAAATGCTGCAACTGATATAAGGAGTTTTTTGGTTGACAGCTGGCCCAAATGTCATTTGAAATGATGCACTTTTCAATGTATTGAAAACTGCAAAGCAGCTTCAGTTTCACACACACACAATGTGTTTTAGATTTGTGGCCTTTTAATGTTTGAAATATATGCTTACAATGGTGTAGATGTATTGTGGTTTCAAAAGCTACATAACCTTAGTTAACCCTACATGTTCTTCTATTGTGTATGGCAATAAATCAAAGGCAGCATCCCTGTAAGTTTCCTCTTTCCCAAATTACCTTATCCTTACTATTTTTTCCTACGTGTCCTCTCATCCTACTCCACTTTTCTCTCTTATTTTCTTCTTCTCTTCTCTCTTCTCTTCTCTTCTCTCTTCTCTTCTCTTCTCTTCTCTTCTCTTCTCTTCTCTTCTCTTCTCTTCTCTTCTCTTCTCTTCTCTTCTCTTCTCTTCTCTTCTCTTCTCTTCTCTTCTCTTTTTCTCTTCTCTTCTCTTCTCTTTTTCTCTTCTCTTCCTCTTCTCTTTTTTTTACTGACATTACACTCATTTACTTTAACCTTTTTGTCTGTAAATTAGTCCTCCTGTCAAGCTTTTTCTTTCACAAAAGATACTTAACCTTTTATCCTACAAAATTTTACACAATTTAACATGTAAAATTGAATCTCATTAAAATGTACTTTGAGGACTGATTATCTGAACACTTTCTACCACTCATCAGGAAATAATGCCTACATTTTAATTACTTTCTTGCGACTGCACGTTTGTTTTGTCTTAGGATGTTTGTACTTAATAATATGATATGCTCACTCTGATGGAGTAATTACAAGGGATAAGGATCAATATGTTTGCAACACATAGTCAGAGCTGGAATAAGAGGGCTTTGCAGATCAGAATACAGATGCAAATTTCACAGGAGTCCAGTGTTTTCCAGCTCAGTCACAAGACTGTTGTATTGCTCTGCCAGTTACCTAGAATTATATTCATTTTGACAGTTTTACATACATGCATAGTAATGGTGGCAAAGTTCATACCTTGAGTATGAACTTCTCTTCTTCTCAGTATTTGGAAACTATTACATAAAAGACAAAATAGCAAAAGTACACTAATAGAAACATTATAGAAGAAACACAGATAGTGTTTGGTGGAGGTACCAGAAAGTTAGTTTAAGTACAAAAATCAAAATATAGGCATACAGTTTTATGAAATCAGTACCTTGGAATTTCACTGCCTTTCCTGGTAAAAGGACATAACTGTAAGAGGCAATACTGCAGTGCTGAATATAGCTCCCTGGCTCACAATCTCTCAACTGCTTTGTAGCCGTTCTGTTACCCTGAAGAACTCAGTTTCTGGAACCTCTTTTCCTTCCTACCTCTTTCTTCCTTTTATTTCTTTCAAAGCAAATAACTGTGATGAATATTCTTGTGTTAGTAATTCCAGTTAGGGAAAATTCTTTTCTTCTCTGGCTTTAGCTTTGAACTACTGCTTCCTTTTTCAAGATGAAATTTCTCCTTTCAAAATATGACAAGGGTAAAAAGCCACCCATTGTTCCCTTTGCTTAGCCTGAGTGAGGGCAGCTGACCTCCTCATCCCTTTTAAAATGTTATTGATGTTTTCAAGTATCACCTTCCCTCTGAAGAGTATCTTCCTTGTCTTCTGCAACAGACTGAGCACATCCTTGTATGAATTTTATTCAATGGCAAAACTTAAATGTACTTCCTTGAGGTCAGGATCTTTCTCTAAATAGGCGGAACACAGTATAAGGGTTGGGATGATAATAAATGCCACCCTACTTGTCATATTTTACTTTTGTAGATGTAGAGAAGAATAAGCTGACACTTGAAATATTGCAAGCATGTAGCAGGGATGTTTCTAAAACTGCTCAATATGTGCTCAATGATGGTAGCAAGACAACTTCTGAGAGCAGGATGATGTAATGTGCATAGGGATAATCCTTATAGCAGCTTTTGTTCCATGAGGCGTCTGAGTTTTATTTAAGCAGACATCCTGTCTGTAGGTCAGCTTCAAACATTTCACTGCAATTTCACATGCAGTAATTTGACTCTATAATTTGAAATCCTTAGGAATACATCTCCATCAGCCCTTACACAACTCTGATTTAAGGTCAAAACACTTCCCCAGTTACTTTGTCATTTCCCCTAAGACAGATCTGCATATCTCTTCTGCATGTTCAGGGATGCTCTATTTGCTCAACATGCTGACCTATGGAAGAAAAATTGCTTAACCAAGGAACCGGCATCCACAGAAGTGAAAAAAAACCTGATCTACCATTTGGGACTCAGAACAAGTGAGAGATCTGGTAGAATTAGATATGCCAAAAGGAAAGTCAATTGTACAGATTCACAGACACTCATGAATGAGTTTTAGGCCTTGACCAGAACAGTGTTTAAATTAGCACTTGGGCACTTTCTTAAAGAAGTCTTGGCAGGCTAGATTGGGTAGCCTCAATTGCTACTAGCCATGTGAATCTTCATTGTTCCACTCCTACAGATTACCATCAAATTTTAATCATAGGCACTTTTAGTTAATCTATTTACATTTTAATTAGAGGGAAACAGATATGCACTTGCACACATAGGCCTAGTGGGAAGCATAAAGAATTTATTTTAGACCGGGGCTGGTCTCCATTCTCTCTCCATCTCAGGATTTCTGCTGAGAATGCAGGAAGAACCTCGTAAAGCTTAGACATCCTGCCTTTCTTAACTGAAAGTGACAAATAACATGACTGTTACTGCCTGGAATTCCCATGTGCTCAGCCTAACATAAATAAAGATTTGGGAGCTATAGTATCAGACCTAATGTCTACCAGACCAATTATCTTGATTCTGCCATTTATCAGAAAAAATGCATAGTAGGCAAAACAGAGTGAGCTGCCACAAACACTGGAGTTCTGAATCCAGGCCAATTCTAAAACCTTTTAAAGAAAATAAATATTGTTGCCTGCACTGCCACCCGCCTGTATGGCTTTTGCTGAGATACAAACTGCTTAAAAAACACTTTTCTCTTTTTGTTTGCATGCCTCAGGGAAATGAAAAAAAAAATTTTAAAAGCCTGTGACTCTTGGACACAGGAGCATGAAAGAAAGAACCAGTACACTATCCAGGAAAGTCCAGGAAAAAAAGTAAACTCTGATTAGAGATCTACTGTCAAGAAAGTCCAGCTCTCCCAGAGATTCACCAGTAGCTAGTGGCTATTTGTACTCTGTGTGTTCCAGAAAATCAAGTTTGACAACAGTATCCCTTTAAAAATTGTTGATTTGTTTGGGTTTTTACCTCAGTTTCCTTTCATTTTCCTAAATACCATGGGAATTTAAACCTTTGCATGCTTATAACACTACAGAAAAAAACGTGCCCAGAAAACAAACAAACAAAAATAATTTCAGGCTTATACAAGCTCAGTCTGATCTTTTGCTCAAATTTCCCCATTTAAAAAAAATCTCACAGAGCTTTTCAGGCCATCTAATTACATCATTATTGATCAACACTTTAATAATTAATGAAAAATATCTGTGATGGCTCTGCAAAGGAATGTGAAATGATAGAACCACCAAGTGAGGCTAAAGATTTAACCTTGTTTCTTTCTCCAAGAGCACCAGCAGATATTAAAGAAAAAATATAAAGGGATATCTGCCCCACTGCATCCTATAATCTCTTCCAAGAAGCAATCACCATGCTTAATTATCTGGATGCCTCTTCTCAATCAGTTCCCTTTTAATTCCATTAATATTTTTTGGGCTTAAGACACTATAAACACATGAACCACATGAAATGTGAAAACACCCCTATTTATTTATTTCTCCTCCTATAAATTTCATTGTGTGTATACTGATTCTTGCATTTGACAAAATACTGATTTTTGCTTATTCAAATTCTTTATCATATTCTTGATTTGATAAACCAGCATCACATCTCCTTTTTACTCATCTGTTTTATTATCAGGCTACCCCATTTAATCTTAACTTAATCTTTATTTATCCTATGCTTCCAGTTATCTACTTTACCCTCTTTGCTTTTTGCAGTTCCATTGTCTCTCTGTCCTTGGGTGACCTTGGGAGATGGAATAATCAGAATTACATTTTCTATTTAGCATGTTGTTACATTATGGGCTTATATAGGGAAAGAAGGATTTTTTTTTCTCCCAGTGTACATAAAGTGCTGCATAGTGGACCCAATTTCCACAAAATTATCTCTTTTTGTCAGAATAAAAGAGAGGAAATTAAATACATAGTAACTATAAGAGTAAGTTCTTACCTAGCTTTTATTAGATCTTGGAATTTTAAAAACAGAATTTCCCTTGAAATAGACCCAAGGCCAGGAAGTTAACAGGAAATACAAAAAAACAGTCTGGTCTTTTTACTCACAAGCAGAATCTGTCTAATAAACAAAGTAACAGTCACTGACCTGAATGCACATAGAAAAAAAATATGCAGGAATTTAATTTCTCTGTGGAGTCCATGGTAAAAGAGAAGAGCAACATACAGAAAAGGCTAAATCCTTAACTAAGGATACATGAATTAAAGAGACTAAAATGAAGCAGTTGAATAGAACTGACCTATATCTGCTGCAAATCCAACCCATTCCAACCTCTGGTGAAATGTTATAGGGTCCATATCTTTCAGAAGACATTTCTATTTTCTCTAGAAGTGAATATATGAATACATAATATTAATAAAAATCATAAACATAAATGTATGACAAATTTATAGCGAATATTTCTATAATGTATATTAATACGTGACACATTCCATATATAATACATTGCATATACTATTTTGGTCTTTTTAAACATATTTATAGTATTTGTATAATGAGTTCATGTATATACACACAACATATTTTCAGGCTTGTAGATTTTCATGCAATGTTTTGCTCATAATTTATGTTAGGTATAACAGTAAAACTGCTCCAGTGATCAATAAACTTGTTTAAAGCACCAGTACTGACTGTGCTATGGCAGCTCCCCTGCTTTCCAGCTGGTGGAAATCTCAGCTGGCAATGTCCTTCCTGGTTCAGCGTGTACTTTCTCTTTGGGTGTGTGTTGCCAAGATTGGTGCTGGCATTTGAGTTTTCTCTGCTGAGTGCAGGACGGAAATGAGATTAAGAAAGATTTCATAGAGGGTTGTAATGTCATGCTAGGGATGGATTGTACTGTTCCCAAGGAAAAAGTAGCCCAGCAATTGGAAATGAATCAAAATAAACCAGCTTGACTGGAACGTTCCAAGTTTAGTTTTATAAGATAATGATTCCATATTTTCTTTATTTTTGGTCATGTTTACTTGGGGTTTATGTAGAAATTTTTCTTGATTGATGCGATAAACTCAGGAAACGTTATTTTAGGATTTTCATCCAAAACTTTTGCAAGAAAGAAAGAAATGCAGAAAAAAGTAAAATTATGGAAAAGTAATGGAAAGACAGAAAGAAGAAGAGTATATTTAATGGTGCTGCTGTTTGGGAGAACATCTACAAAATTTACTGTGAAAACAATTACTGAGCATGTTACGTGCTGTAAAGCCATATTAAACACCATGTTCTACTGTAAGTTTAATTTCTGAAGTTCTTCATCTTATCTGGCGTTGGTCAGAAAGCTGGAAGTCTGGTTTCAAGTCATGTTCTGAAGTTTTCAGATGATGGAGCACAAAGCACAAAAGATTTGGATTTCTTCTGAACCTGTTTGTTGTGTCTTTGCTTGTTTCCTTGAAAAAAACCAAACAGGCCCTCCCCTGAACATATTAGCATAGTAATTGTAAATTTTAATTTTTTAAAAATCCTTTTCTCCTCTTATAGTTTCTCATATTCAGGAACTCCCCAATCTCTCCTAATCAGATCTCTGTGAAAACCTAGATTAAGGAAAAAAAATTGCTTAGAAATTAATTACATGTACCAGAAAGCAACGGAACATGCATAACAAATTTTACCTTTAATTTCTTTTATATTTGTACTATTTTTCTCTACCCTTCTGTGTCCTTTCTGATAAGGAATTACACATTGCCTCCACTCTATCTGCAAGGTCAAGAGAGCAGTAGCAATGAACCCGTGACAGGCTGAGGGTTTCAGCAACTAAAATTTAGCTGTGACCTTCATGGAAAAGCTGAGTCCTCCTACAGCACAGAGAGGAGCAATTATGGGGTACAGGTCAAGGTAGTGAATTATTTTATGAAGCCCATGAAATTTAGCTTAAGGTTTCAGGGAAACAGGTATGCCACAAGAGGAAATATAAAAAGATAGGAGCAAATAACAATAAAAGCCACTGCTAAAAAAATTTCTCCCATGCAAACAACCCTTTGTAATATACTTTGTATCTGTGGACACACAGGGGCAGCATTTTTGAAAGTTATTGGCAGATGTTTTCAGATGTTCTGAAAAACGTAGTTGTTGCTTGTTCCTAATAAGTAGTAGGCAGTGGCTGCACAGATTATTAGGTGATATAGATAAAACATGACAGAAGGTCACAAAAAGGAACACTTGGGGACTTTGTTTCCTTACCCCAACAGCTTGGCAATCACAGGCTGGGGGCAGTAAACACCAGGAGATTCTGGCTCACCCCTTGCATTGATGTTCTGCCATCACAGTGTCTCAAATAAGCTGGCTAAACCACCCAAATGCCTTCAGTCTTACTGCCAATTGTTCAGTGTTCAAGATTTTACTGAAGCCATTCTAGTTCAAGTGTAAAGTTATTGATAAAAGTCTTTTTAGCAAACACTTTTGCTGTGTGTATGGGATGTTTATGTCCAGGTTTTGACTGTGTGGAGGATGCAGTGCTCTCTCTGAGAGGCCAAGAGCTACCCTATGCCAGACACAGGGACATAGCTAAGCCCTGCAGCCATGCTGGTGGTTCCTCTAATGATAACACATGTAAGAAATGCCCAAAACACCAGAGACAGGAGAGGAAATGAAGTGTTAGACTGAACAGTGAAAACACCAAGGTCAGAGAGGAAGGGGAAGGAGGTGCCCAGGCACCAAAGCAGAGGTGGCCCTGTGGAAGCAGGCTGATAAGACAGGAACTGCATCTGGTGAAGAGCCCACTACAGAGCAACTTTATCCTGGAGGACATGGGAAGGACTCACACTGCAACAGGCAAAAGCGTGAAGAAGAAGGAGCAGCAGAGAGGAACAGTTATGAACTGACTGTATCCCCATACCCTCTGCACTGCTTGACCTACAGGAAGGACACAGATGGCTTGTGAGTGGAAAATGTGATGTGAAGACTAATAAAGAAGTGGAGGCAGGGGTAAGGTATTGTTTTAATTTGTCTCTATTTTTCACCATACATATATATTTTAATTGACAATTAATTACCTAACTCCCATAAATAATGTCTTTTTTGCCAAGGACAATAATTTCTTACTAATCTACCTGTCTAATTCTTGAAACCAATGATCTTTTATTTCTTATTTTCTCCCCTTATCCTCATGAGAAAGATGAGTGAGAGAGCAGCTGGGTGGGCATTTGGTGCATTCTGTTGAAGTTCAGTTATTAATTGTAAATGGCCAAGAAGAGGCAGAATTTTGATTGGGATTCAATTTTTTTTTAGTTCTATTATTCTTTTGAGCTCTATTATTCAGTGTCTTTAATTGTGACTTTGACTCTTTCTGGATTAGTGATTGTATCTAGAAGATTTTTGTTCTTAGTTTTGTGAAAAACTTTCCTAAAGGCATGGAACACATCACAGTACTGAAGACCATGAAACATATGATGTCTTTAAAAATTGCAAAACTCATATCCCTCTACGATAGTAAGAACTAGCAATACAGGTTTCTAAACAATGAGAAGTGAAAGTTCAACAGAAATTGCTTTCATTGCCACTTGAGTTTATTCAACCCTTCCCATAATGCCTTTCTCTCTGTTTTTTACAAAAAAGTAGAGAACTTCAGAGCTACAATAAATCCCTGAGATTCTACCAAAATGCTATGTATAAGTAATGGCTTCTTTTTCCAGTCCACAGCATTTTTTCCTATGCCATGAATCTGAAAACAGACAATGGAAATCAGTTGTTCCTGTAGACCTACAAATTACTTCACACATGGGAACAACATTTTCTGGGGAACAGCATTTTGGTTCTCCATTATACATATCCATCCAATATTCTCTAAATATTCTCTAAATTTGGGGTACTCCCATTTGAGTCTATCATTTTTGCTAATGGGATTTTCCCTTTTTCTTCAAATTTGCCTAAATATATAATATTATATCCTGTTTTTAATTAGCTATTCCATTAAAAAATGTTAACACATGTGTCTTCATATAATACATTTATACAAATGTGTGTAAAGAAAAATGTCCAGAACACTCAGGATTTTGTCTATTAAATCTTTAAATATGAACAGTTCTGTTCTTTGTGGAATACAGTGTTCCTATTAGTGAGTTTGATAGATAAATTTCATCTGCAAGCTTTTTAAAAAATATTTTCCTTGTTGAAATATCTATCTACATACAATTTATTTCATTTTTTCTTGATATTACTATTACTCTATTTGTATCCTAAATTTTCTAGTCTTGCAAAACACACAGCAGCATATATTGATCAGGAAAAGAAAGAGTTTCTGATTTACAGTATTTTGTATTTTGTTTATATTTGAATATATTACCGAGTCACTAAAAGTATCTCTTTCATTGTCCCTAACTGTCACACTAATATTAATTAATTAATTAGTATAACAACAAATTTTGTTGCTACAAAAAAAAAGTGTTATTAAATACCAAGTTCTTTTTAGAACATCATCCTATAGCAAAATCTGTTTTAAATGGAAGAGAAATAATAGATTTAAAACAGAAAAAAATAAAAAAGAATTGTCGTATACCTACAGAAAATAATTTGTAAATGTCATGTATCGCTTTCAGAAGTTATTGGATTAGCCTTAGTTTGGTCTTTTAGCTCTGAAGATGAAATATCCTTTAAATGAACTTCAGTTGGTGAAAGTTAACTTGTTTGAGTTTTGGTAATACAGGAATAAGACAGTACTGCTGATAAAAAGAAGTAAGCAGGAAGCAGTTCAGCTATATCTCTTCTAAGTAATTTTTAAAAGATAAGGTACAAGAACCTGTACAATCTGTAAAGGGCACATTTTTAGTTAATTTGGTTTAGATAGCTAAAAAAAATAAATTCCCAAGGGCTTGTCCCTCTGCATAAATTAAATGTAGCAAATCTTTTAGTTAAGGAACATACTTCAGAGTCTGGTTTGGACAGTATTGGTACTAAAAAAAAGATGAGGGCTAGAAGCCTATTCAGCATGCAGTCACATTTCCATATCATACACGTCTGCAAAGTCTTTTAAAATTCTATTACAAGGCTATCAAATTTAATCAGCTAGTCAGTTTTTAGCCAGTCTTGCACTCCCTATATCTTAAACCTGTCATACTAATACAAAACAGGCACTAGCTGTTTCCATTTTTAAAATCTTATTTTGATCACATAAAGAAGTAAAGCAAAAGATTGCCTTAAGCCAGGCTGGTTTTCTTCCTTGTCATAAAAGCAACCATTTCCCGTCAATCTTCCTCTTCTTCACTGCAGTACATGGACATTGCATTTCAGGAAAGGCACACATGGCTTAGTGCTTCAGTGGAGGGATACAGGCTCTCTAGAAGGAAAGGCTTGGGAAGGTGAGAAGAGAGATTCCTCCTTTATGTGAAACCACTTGATTACATGAAGGTCTGTCTCTATGATTTGTCCAGGAATTGGTCAAGAACTTATGGGTCAAGATTAGTGGGCATCCCAACACAGGTTGGTTTTGTAGTCAGAATCCAATATAGACCTCCTGATCAGAAAGTAGATATGGCCTCACATTCACGGGCCCTGCTTCTTATGGTGGATTTCAAACACCCTAATCTATGTTACACAGACATACAGCAGGACCCAGGTAATTTGAAAGACTTTTATGATGTGTTGAAGAAAACTTTCTGTTCCAGGTAACGGAAGAACCAGTAAAGAAAGGTGCTCTGCTGGATCTGACACTTGTGAATAAGAAAGAACTGTTCAAGGATGTGAAAGTCAGGGTAACCCTTGGCTAGAGTAGCCAGGAGATGGTGTTCTGAATCCTAAGAGGAAATAGTTTAAGCTTAGTCCTTGGGAATGTGATGGAGAAAATCTACCTGGAATCTAATTCCAAAAACATGAAGGACAAGAAGGTGGCCAAGTCAGTATGGATATATAAAAGAAAAATCTTACTTCAACAGCCTCAGTGAGATGATGGTATGATTGGGGACAGCAGTTCATGCTACTTAGCAAAACTTTCATCATGACTTCTAATAAACTTCTTGTAGAGGAGCTAACAAAGGTAAGAAGACAGTGAGGTGAATTGAAAAGCTACTGGACAGCCAGGTCTGGAGGGTTATGCTGAGCAGTGAAGGGCTCAGTTGGCATTCTGTCACTGGTGTGTCACTATTGTCCCAGGGGTCAATACTAGGACCAGTACTGTTGCAGCTTTTTGTTAAGAGCTGGAGGAGGAGATGGGGTGACCCCTCAACACTTTCAAAAATACGGAACTGAGGGAAGTGGCTGGTACACCAGGTTTGTGGGCTGCCATCTAGAGCAGCAACCTGCTCCTTAGGTTCCACAAAAAGAGAGAGATGAATCACATAAAGTTCATCAAGGGGAAATGCAAAGTTCTGCACATGAGAAGAGATAATCACAGACACCTGTACACACTGAATAGATTACACTTGTTGGGGAATTTTGGGACAGTCCCTTTTAGGAGAAAATAGTAAAACATCCACCACTTACGTGTCCTAACTTACTAACGCCTTGCTTAGTCGTTTTCCTTAGTTCTAAGATAGCAAATATCTTCCAGGCATTGTGTGCATTGGTGCAACATAAATCCAAAAAAAAAAATGGTACCAATATTGCCACATCCAAAATTGTTCATGCCAAAATTAGAAGATGCACTAGGGAAAGACAGCAGATCATCCCAGCGTCACTATGCAAGCTATGTAAGATTTGAAACTAACTTCATTCCATTTAGATCAGTCTTTTACTCTCTGATGTCTAATTGTGACATATCTTTTTAACACAACACCAAAAAGGAAAATTGGACATTTTCACATATAGGTAAAACCTTACAAAATAAAAGCCTTATAAAATCATGGTTCAGGCCTTGTTACTTCGGCTAAGTATGGCTAACAGCTAGCCTGATAAGTTCCCATGAGAAAAGAATTGTAACAGTGAGAATCAGCTTGCATATCAATCTGTTCCTGTGGGAACTGATTGCACCTGTGAGGAGAAAGACTCTTACCTGTGAGAAATTGTTCTTTACCCAGGAGACAAATATTTAAACATCATTAAAGAGAAAAGTTTTGATGGACATGCACATTAGCCATTACCAACCAATGGACTGAGTTACAATAAGTTGCTGACCAATTGGAATTAAACATGGTGCCTTCCAATAACCCTATAAATATGAGCAGTGTGCAATAAAGATTCAGCATAGTGCAAGAAGAACCCGGTGTCTTTGTCCGTCTCTGCTGTGATAGGATGTGATGATAGTTCTCTACATACTTAGTCAGGAGGAGAAGATAAGGAACCAGCTACAGAATTCCTGGAGGTAAAAGAACTTATGAAATTCCTTCCTCTGTGTCATGTAAGGCTGTGTCTTATAAGGCTGCCGCTTAAGACTTCTTTCCCACATTCTGTATTCCCAAAAAGATGTAGGAAGTTAGTGACAGTGAGAGATGATACAACAAAGTGTCTTAAGCTTGGAGGCAGGCTGCAGAACTGAGCTCACAAATGCAGCATGCATTTTTTGAAGCAATTCCATTCTATTAGCTGTTTTGATTGAACCTGATCAAATTACATCCAATGTGCCAGCACATTCTTGTGATGAATGCAATCTTTAGCTAATTATTCAAGGAAGTCCATAGTAAAGGAGTCAGGCCACCAAAGGAGAAAGCCTTGGCTGGACTGGAAAAGAAAATCAGTTTCAGGAGCTGTAAAAGACAAGCAGCCATTCCTTTTTATTTTGGAAATTTGAAATGATGAGCTGTTCAAGGATGCAGAGAGGGAGCAAACAAGCTAAGAAGAAAAGAAGGAAGAAGGAAGCAAGCAAAAAATCAGTGTACTAGAAAAATGAAATTGGAAAGTATGTATTGTTGTCTGCTAGGCACTCAAACCTAGGAAATCTAGCAAATAGACTTATACAACAGCTGTGCCTAATCTTAGCATTTCTGCTGCTATCCAGATTAAATTTAAAACTACGTTATCACTTGCTAAAGTATTTCCACCCATACTTTAAAAATATATAAATCTGAACATCATGTCTCATATTATGCAATAATGTGTGGTCTGGAGACAGAGGAGATGAAATTGAAATGTTTTGTGTTCTCAAAATTAATTTTAAATGAAACCTGAATATTATGTGGGTCAGCCACAAAGCGAATTTGTTCTTACATCTGTCCGTTCATTTGGTCCCATTTTTCAGCCAAGCAAAAGTATTCCCAGAATACCTGTTTCAAAAGAAGTATCCAATTTTTTACTTAAAAGGAATGCTTAATGACTGTTTTGGATATCTCTGCTCCTTTAAAATCATACACCACTAGTTACCACAGCTCTAGGGAGCAAACATTTACTAGCTGATAACATCTCTTGGGCCAGCAATGGTTTGGGAAAAGTATTTTCATATCCAAGCAAACTGTGGTAATCACAATTTTTTTATGTTCCCAGTCTAATTTCAGCTTCTATTAAATATTTCTTAGAGATATGTGGAACTGAACAACTGCTATTATTGTCAGATTAATTTCTTTAACAAACTTAGAGATGATTCTTGATTAATGTTAAATTTAATCTTCTATGATATGCTCATTTGGTAACCAGATGCAGTAAGAAAACATTTCTTCTGCTGTGAGAAGCGTAACTCTATCAAGGACATAGTGTAAAACCTCCAGCATCATGCTGTCACTTTAGGTTCACACAGGAATAAAAACCTGACCATGATGCAAAAAATTCTTTGGGAGGTGTTAAGAGTTTCAAAACCAGACAATGCTTGTACCTAAAAGCACATTCTGGCCTGGTCTAATCCAGTTCGTATTTTTCTTTTTTTCTCTGATAGAGAAGTGGCTCAAAATTTTTCTAAGCTCACCTTTACACCAGCTTTGGTCAGTTTAAATTCAGCCAAAGTAGACAACAATAATATAACTCCAAACTGAAGGCATCTTCAGAAGTGGAAGAAGATCATGATTTAAAACCATTTTCTGTGAATTTACAACTAGATTACAGAAAAGGATTTCTCCATGTTGATGTCGGACCCTAAGATCCCAACTGCAGTTTGATTCTATTCATGTCTGTGGGGTAACCACTTATCTCATTCCAGCACTCATGTTGACCCACTCAGTAAAATATTCTGCGAGGAAAATTATGTCTCCTCAACATTCCTCAGAGATAATTCTACCTATAAGGTACATTATGCCTATAAGGTATAATGTACCTTATAGGAAGATACTGGACAAATAATTAAAGAATTTAAAGATTTTTTTCAGCCTATATAGTTCAGATTTGTCCCGTCTAATAGCAAGTCTTAGGGTTTATTTTCAACAAAAGACTGAGACTGTCAGACCAATTTTGGTGAGAACTTTGATGTGATCTTACTTATTGGGTTTTCTTACAAAATTTCTTTCCAGTAAGGAATAGCTAGGGTATGGGAGTTAAATTTTGACCTTTTCTTCCATAGCTTAGATGGTCAAATAAATAATAAATCTTATAAAAATGTAGTATCCAGGTTATAATGATTCAAATTTATGTTTGATAATCCTATCTTTCCATCTTTGGAAGAAAGCATTGACAGCTAAATTAGGAAATTTTCTTGTCTCCAGATAGAGAGACTGAAATATCAGATTATGATGAGTTTAAAGTGTAATTGGCGTGGAAAGCACTGGATGGTCATTCTCTGAAATGTTCCTGGGTAATATCCAATTTCTTCACTGGGAACTGTGTGCCCATAACACCAGAGACATACACTGATAAAAGTGTAAATGGTGCAAGCATCCATCTCTCCCGATATTCAGAACCTATGAAAATGTGAACTCTAGTTGTTTCCCTAGAGGAAACGAAGGATTCTTATTTGTTACCTGTGTATTCAAGATGTACACAGTGGGTCTAATTCCCTCTAAGATTTTGCTGCACTCTGAAAACTTTCAGATAGATTTACTTATCTTTAATCCCTGTTGATTCCTCAGAAATATTTATAAGGTAATTTCATTTGCTGTTGTCCTGTGTATGTGTTACACAGTCGTATGGCAGGATATCAAATTTCTCTGCTAAACTTAAGAATAATATATGGCAGTATTTGTCTAAGTTTGATTAACTTAGAAATTGATTTTATTTTCTACAGAAGTGGTACAATAATAATGTATCTGTGGGATGCCTTCTCTCTTATTCACATTGTCTTCTCTAGTTCTTTCAATTTAAATAAATGGCTTGTTATCTAAAGGACAATCTTCTGGATGAGGTTCTGCATAATAATTTCTTTTAAATAATAATTTCTTTTGCATCTGTCATATAATTTTCCCTTTTTCTTTTAATTTCAAAACTAATATTTCCTTAAAAAGAATCTAAAATTTTGTGAGGATTCTTAAATTTTCCAGACACATTTGCTTAAATTTGCTAGACACACAGTTTAAAATATTTATTTTCTCATGATCCACTTCCATATCTTTGGACAGCAGATCAAATTACCAATAATTAGATTAAATGGAAGTGATTATATGTAGAATAGGAAAGCTTCTCCATAATACAATAAGAAATGGATAAAATTCAATATATGACAAAATAATTTCCGAGTCAATTGCTGAACTCTGAAAAAACACTTTGCTTAAATATACATGTAATTATTTTTATAGCATAGTTAAAGAAATATCCATAAAAATGGTTTATTTCCTTGTAGCTAATTCTGGAAAACCCCTTAGCAGGATTTTCCTCCATATTATTTTCTCTAAGAGAATTTGTTATTTGCCTAACATTCAGAAAAAGAATGGGCTACTTAAATATATCCAATACTGATATGTTTTTGTATTGCACAAACATTTTGAAGGATTGCCTACTCTGAATATTATCTTTTGATTGCTTCTTACATCATCAGTGAGGAAAGAGAAAAAGGGATTTAAGATTTCCCAAGAATTCCACTTTATTTTCCAAAAGTGAATTTTTCACTTGTGTGTATTATATAAATAAATAGATAATGTAGAAAGACTAATTTCCAAAGAAAATTTCACCTTTCCACTTGTCTCTTTGATTGCAAGTAATTATACTTGCAAATAACTGGTGTTTTTTCTCAAATACTTAGATGTCTAAGTACCAGATTGGGCCCACCAAAGAAGTAATTAGACTCAAATGTGCAATAAAATGAAACCTCAATTAATTGCAGATTTGAAAATGCAAACACAGAAGTGGAAATTTAGCTACAATATAATTGAAAAGGAGAGAGAAAAGAAGAAATCCTTATATGGCAAATCATATATTCCATTATATCTGTCTAACCACTATATTTTTATTTAGGCATTCCACTTAACAGAAAATAACCACAAAGTCCTATCCTAAGATTCTTCCAGGAAAATAATAATCCTGCATCTTATACTAATAAAGCTTAAAACATAAATAGCCTTGGCACTCCCCTAGGATTTTGCAATTTACTAGGCAGAAACAATTACAATTTTCTCACAGAAGTTAGATTCAGAAATTGCATAGTATGGTTTGCTTGCCTTGTACCTGTGAAGGTACTGACATTTCTGCAGAGTGGTTGTGAAAAAGTTATCATTCAAGGTCAAGGATATTTTATTATTGATTCATATAACTACTAGACAAAGGGTAAGAAAGAGAAGTGTGAAAACATTGTTTGTGTCTGCCGTGCACTTTTCTAACTGTAGAGGGATATTAAATCAGCACCACTTTTTGAAACTTTTAAGGGAGTGCCTTAACTAGAATCCTTATTCCTATAACCGGGTTTATTTCTATAGTTTTCCTCTTTGATCTCCAAAGGTTTCTCCTGTATATCAACCACTTCATTCTCAGAGTCACCTACTGTATGAGCCAGCACATTATTGTGCCTGCCAATTTCTCAGATGTTTCTTCTTCTGTAATTGCTTTGCAAGAAAGTATTACAATTTTTCATTTCTGGAGACAAATGTCTCAGGCTGTTCTTTTACCTAATGATCACAGACTCCCATGTGAGCAGACACTATTAACTTATGTGAATATCATGCTTTAAGAAAGCCATTATAAACTTCTTGTTGTTTTATAGCATCCTGGTTACCACATTTGCTTCCTAGCAACAGAATAAAATATTTCCCAGTGAAGTGAAATCATCATCAATAGTGGAAACATTCAAATGACAGAAAGCTGATCAGAAGAAAGATTTGAGACAGCAGTATCAAGCAGAGTGAAAGATTTAAGAGCAGAAGTCACACTGACTTCCTATTGCTTATTTTTGGAAAACCTCCCTTACTTTCTCATGATTTTTCTTGGGCTCTGATTTTCCTCTGAGCATTTGCTGAGTTTGCTGTCCCTCTACTCTTCTTCTACCACTTCTTCTTAAATACACCGATGTGAAAATAGAAAGGAATTTTTCAAAAAAATGTTTTTCCATTAAGTAGCAATGATATATCAACTGTAACTTTAAATGGCAATATATCTGTTTTGACGAAAATGTCACTAGAATAGTTCCCAGCTCTGAAGTCAGAAAAAGGAGACAAGACTCATTACTGGAGAAGCACGCTAATGATTGGTGCTAAACCGACTGCATCCAAATGGGCATGGGTGTTGGGCTGCTGCCCTGGTTACCAGGGGCAGCTCAGAGCAGCCCAGCAATTCCCCATCCCACTGGCCATGAAGCAGGGAAGTCCTCTGGCTGCAGCACTGAGTTCCCACCACTCTCCCATTGTCCAAATGGGGATGCAGGGGCAATTTACTCCTCACATTTCGGGACTTACTCCAGATCACACAGCTGCGCAAACCTCCACACGGCAGATGTGGACAACTCTGGTGGAAGCATTCCTTTTGAAGGAACTTTCAACTTGCTCTGTCCTATGCCAAAAAATGGCCTAACCATAGAACTGTTGACTTAGAAGAAGAGAATTGAGGAAGCAGTTTCATTTGCTTGCTTGTTTTTGTGTATGTCATTGAAACAAACGAACAATTTTCTGTGACACCTGAAAATGAGTATTGGGGTTGAGTTTATTTTATTATTTTTCCATGACATAGCATTTCTGTTACCTAGCCAGCTGTAGTTAATATGGAAGACGTACTAACAGCCAGTGCTTCCCAAACTTTCAAAACTAAAAAATAAAAACTCATGCAGCAAAATCCACTAAAAAAATATCCCTGAATTTATAAAACATTGACACACTGCTATGTTCTCACACGGAACAAGGAATTGCTGTACCAGCTTTGGATGATAGACACCATATGTAGAGACTGTCTACAGCCATTCTAAGTTTCTAAAACTGTCAAGTCTTACCTGTTTGCTCTCTATAGTGAGATGCAGCTGGTATAGTCCATTGGCAAATAGATGTCTGTTTACCAGCTGAGGGCTCTACTCAATTAGAAGATTGTCCTGGTGCCTGCAAGAGCAATTTGTAAGGTATATGGGCCTTGATTCCAATACAGAAGTTAGAAGTGCACTTTCCACTGAACTCAACAAGCTTTAGATAGAGAATTCATTGCTGAAAATGGATCTGGCACAATGAATTCAAAGGCAAATGGGAATGGTTATAAATGTGTGAATAACCTGTGGAAAATGCTAAATTGCCCAACTAACCATGCCAATATTCCAGATGCTGCAGTTGGAATAAATTTCATTCTTACTAAAAGAAGAAAGGAAGAGAAAATAATGCATTCAACACAATTTTCTATTAAAGTTTTTTCTGATTTGTTTTTATAAAAAAATGCAATTATTATTTATGTACTGTGAAAATTATTTCCCTTTCTGCACTTTTCACCTGACATACATTAAGATTGTGTCAAGGTAAGACCAAAGCTTCCCACTTGGAAAACAGAGCTGGAACATGAAGGCTTTGTGCTTCAAGGGCATTGATGCAGAAGTCTAGGGCAGAACTGATGCTGAGATACAGGTTTTTGCTGAGGTCATCCACCTTGGTACAATGGCTTCCTATAAATAGGGAAACATGAATAATTTACTTATGTATGAAGTAGCTGATAACTCTTTACTATAGACATAAGTTGAAATATGTGTCTGATGCTATCTGTTGCTGAACATTGACTGCAATTACCATAAGATGGTCTTACTAAAATCAATGTTTGATATATTTTTTTAACCTTAAGACCAAATACTTGGACAAAATGTCCTTTTTTTCATGATTATTTAGTAGAGGCAACCTTTCTAAGACCCTGAATATTTGTATGCAGGTCTATTTTGTGTAAAACTTCCATATTACACCTTCACTGAAACTTTCATCTTTCTGCAAACCTTTGAAAAAATATTTTTCAAGGAATATAATTTTAAAATCTTCATAACAGGTATTATGAAAAATAAAAAAATTGAATCTGGTCTTTACTTGGAACAGTAGATATAAAACATTTTTCACAGTTCTTCGCATTTAGATATATATATATTAACATATATACATGTACATATCTATATTTTATATATATGTATTTATGTATAAATTTATGCACATACTAATTATTTAATCACAGTTTAAACTTATTTTATAGTATAAAGCTTATCTGGTACAACTTAAGACAGTATAGAGTACAAGCCCTATCTATCCAGGTAGATGCCTTGGTAATTTACATAAATTTTAGTGCTCTGTGGTTTGGAGTCTTTTCACATTAGCTATAGGTCTCAGCATCATCCTGCATCAAGCAGTCTTTGGTATTTCTCTTCCAAGCCAGGGCAACAGAGTTGTTCAGTCTCCAACCACTTTGGCATGGTACCTCCAAGGAAGTCCTATTTTGTAGGAGTGAAGAGAATACAGATTTTGGAGGGAAATCTGAGTACAGATGAGGGAAATAAAATTCATAGCAGAAGAAGCAGCAAGAGCAAGAACTATCCATCCCCAAGAATTGAGTCCTTTATTTCCCTTCTCATCTTTGTTATGGCAGGGTTTTATTTGCCAGTCTTTCTGAGAGGTCTGCAGCTAAGCCTGTGTGAACTAATGAAACAAAAACTAATTGTTTCAAATGTATTTTTGTCTTTATGCATAGAGATTTTTTATTAGAATTAGAACCTATTGTCACTGACATAATGGTTATAATTGGGAATGGAACAATAATAAAAGTCTGACTGTGCATCATCCTGTTGTACTAGAAAAATTGGTGCTTTTTTCTTGGACAAAACATTACTTAAAACCATAAGAAAAATATCTCTTGTAGAAAACAACTAATTCTCTACTCTTTAGACAACAAGGAATGAATAGCTAAGACAGATAACCAGTATCATGTAATTAGATATTCAATATAAGTTTTATGCTCAGTTTTGCTGAATCCATAGCAATGGATATTTGATTTGTGGCTGTATAACAAGTGTCTTGCAAAGAGATTTAAAGGGGAACATTATAACAGCTCTTTGGATGTTCTCTTACATGAACCAAAAATTCTAAGTCGACATGAAAATATTCACAGTGCTACTTCTCAGGAAATGGAAAATCAAGGTCATTTTCCTGTCAGATAGGGGAAAGAGACTACAGCTATATATATTATAAATGAGAATTTGCACTCATTTTATTCAAAGTCCTAAGAAAAAAAGCTAGTGAAAAAGAAAAATTATATGCTTCCTAGCCCAAGATACAGAAACGTTTTCTTGTTCTGTCCTCTTTTCTTGATTTTAACAATGACCTTTACCTAGATTAAACCAATTTTCTGTGAAATAGTGGAACATGTGTGTGAGTATAGATTTGTCCTGGGAAAGCTTGCTGCAGTAATAGCAGCTAAACTTTTAGGGACTGAAATACCCAAAAGAATTCTTAAACATCACTAAAATCCAGTCATATGCTCTTTGACATGCCAACATCAAAAATGTATTTCTAGTTCATAAAGGTTATGAACCTGACTCCTGGGCTCAAGGCAATGTTTGAGTTTTTTCAGTTCAATGTGTTTGCTCATGCTGTTTGTAATTTTCTTCTACAACTCGTGTAACGAGTGAAAAATACATACACAAATTTGCCCAGTTAGAAGATAGTAAAATTCCAAAAACAAATAAATTCAAGTTAGAAATTACTGTTGTCATGGGTTCTATAGGTATTTTTCACTCTTGCTCCTTAGTTATAAAGGCAAGGTTGCCAAGTGAACAGAGTTCAAAGGAAGAGAAGTAGATGTCCTTAGAAAATTGAGGAATGTCTCTCTCCACAGTATGCATTCTGCCATGAAAAAATTGCATGCAACAAGCAAGAATATATCATAATATGAATAGCTTTTGCTGCCAGCATGTTCTGTGATGATGAAAGTGTCATTCACCACAATTGTAATCCAAGAGGCTGCTTCCCTGGCTAGGAGACTGATAGAGGTATGAGGACAGGAACGATTCTTAGATGCCCTGTTATGCCAAGGTGTCCTGTAGGCATTAGCCCATTTTCTCTTCGCTGTGCTCCTGCCAGCTCCCTGCCCATTACAATGCTGAAGTTTTTCTCTAGCTTTTCAGCACAAAGTGTGAGATGCAGGAGATTGACGAGCTTATGAGCTACATGGGCATGAGAATTTTCAGAGCAGGAAAAATACTGTATTGTGCTAGAGACAGAAGTATTTGTTTCTATCTAGCTGAAGTCCAAAAATACATTTTCCCTGTATTTATGTGTCCAGGAGGAAACTGTGGCCACCAGTACATGAAACAGTATGGCTTTGAAAAGATTCCTCTTCCTTATTCCCTCTGGGACACTTCCCAACTTAACTTCCTTTTAGAATGAATCATACTCCCAGCAAAACCACAGCACAACAGACTTTGTCTAGCACTGCTTAAATTTGAGTAGAACTGTGCAGCATTTTGGATTTCTGTTGTAGTCAGTGTTTATTCATGTCTTATTTTTCTTAGAAACAGATGTGACTCTTTCTTTATATGACCATTTTTTTCATTATACTTCACCCTGGATAGATTCGCAAAAGTTCCATTAATTTTGGTTAGAGTAGGATAGAATAATCAACCGAAGGCTTAAAATTAAATTTGTATTCAGTGCCATTGCAAATTGTGCAGAATTTTAGCTGAATATAAAAGGTGACTTTTCAGGTTAACAGAGGAACTGTGGTTTCTCAATTATCCATAAAATACATAACACAATGAAGATCAGTGATCCTGACTGCTCTGAGGCAATACCAGGACACAACAACTAAATAATAATATATGTATGTTAAAAATACTTCTGTAGCTAAGAGACCTACTCACATAACAACTGCAAGAATTCTTGTTTAGACTCTTGTTTTTCATCAGAGATGGAGAACTTTTACACTGGCTTATATTCACTTAATATTACCTTTGCATGCAACTTCTGCTTCATTTTTTTTTCTCCTTACTGCTCCTGTATTTGTCTGTAAATCATATTGAATATTAAGAAATAATGCTGAAATGTTTACAAATACCTGAAATGTTAAATCCACCTTACCATCTTTGGCATCTCTTTTCTCCGTTGTTTGATTTGATGAAGTTATATAGTTTTAAAAACAAAGTAAAATAATCAATCAATATGATAATCCTTCAACAACTGCCAAAATTTCCTTTGACTGTTTTGAATTGTAAATTGTGCTAATTGGCTCCAACATTCCACCCAAATAGCTTGCTGCAGAAGATGTTTGTGTTAGAAATTGGGCTTGATTTGCTTTTAATGGGTGTAGTTTGTGTAAATCAGGCCATGAATAAAGGTTTAACTTTCTGACATAAAACAAACTTAAAAAAAAATTTATTCAGTCTAAAATGAAAACAGATGAATTCCCAGCTCTGAATCTAGTTTGACAAGAGAAGAGCTCACCATTGACCAAGTTTGTCAGTATTCCACCAAAGTACCATGTATTAAAACATTTGGTATTCAAAGACCTGATCACAGGATATTGATGAAAGTTCTCATTTACACCAGTAGAAATCCAAACACTTTGAATGTTTTGTTGATCCTTATTTAAAGACTTGTGAAAATACAACATATGGCGGGTTTTCATCTTATATGAAACCTAAATCTTTGAAGCACTTTTTTGTCTAGGTGTGAATGAACTAAAAAGAGAAAATATGGTTGTCTAAGTCCTCTGCCCTTTTACAGTTCATTTATTGCTCATACACAGAAAAAGCCTCAACATTTGCTCGTTCTTAAAATACAGAAAGTGCATGGCCTGATAACATTCAGAAAACCTGAGGAAGGAAGGAAGGAAGGAAGGAAGGAAGGAAGGAAGGAAGGAAGGAAGGAAGGAAGGAAGGAAGGAAGGAAGGAAGGAACACCTAGCAGGTCTTGAATTAAAAAAAACACAGATTAAAAATTGTGATGTTTTGTCAGAGAAAGGAATTAATTTAGGCTCGTGTGATCCACAGGGGAGAGCTGAGCAGAATTCAGCTCTGATTCTCAAAAACTTTTCATAAACCTCTGATATTTTACAGTCTCCCAGGCTGAGCTTAGAATATACTTTTTGTAAACAAAATCCAAAAGACATCTTTAGGCCAGTTGCTGTCATAGAAAAATTAGGACGTATTAAGATTTTATCCAAACTCAAATGTGGCTCTGCTCTTAAATACCTTTCAGCCTCCTAGCCATAGCAAATAGCAGCTCATTAATCCTCACTGCATTTCTTGCAAATGAAAAGTTGTCTAACAGATTATGTAACTCTCATAATTCTATACTATAAGTCTATTTCAGAGATAAAATAGGAAATCAAGTTTCCATTTCCCCTATTATTCATTGGGAAAACTAGAGCATTTTCCCCTAATTCTCAATGTACCTATATCTTGTATTATAGCATCATCTTTGATTATAATTGTTTCATTATAAAGGAAACATACAAATATATAACTTTTTATCTAAAATTTTCACAGAAATAACTCTATCATAAAATAAAAGAGGGAAATAAAACTAATGAAGCTCTTGAACTTTTTTGAAGTAAGTACTAACTTTGAAATTGATGACAAAATTAGAAAAAAGTATTTTAATCAAAGTGTTGTACATTATCCATAATGAAATATATAAATATATTTTTGTTCTTCTTCTTTTTTTTTTTTTATTTATGAAAGAGACTTTTTTGGTTTATTTTTTGTTCCATTTAAAAATGTGACTAAATTAAAAGTCTTAAATTTTCTATGTAAAGGGAAAATAATTTCCTTTTCAGCTCAATCACTATCCATTGGACTCAGAACAGCTTAAAATTTTTCACATTTCAACATGAAAAGATCTATTGTTGTGGGTCTCTAACAGAAATTCATGGACTGGTAATTTCTGAAATTGAAATTTATGATATGTAATTCATATAATCATTATAGAAATCTATAGAGTCAAAAAAGCATGTTGGGCCAATCATTGCTGTCAAATTAGCGTGTGGGGTGGAACAATTAAGAACATTTAACTTTCTCAAATATGATTCACATAAAGTAAAATAAACTCTGTCAATAAATAAATATTTAGCAAGGACATACTGATTTTAAAAACACCATTATCTAACATGTTGGTAGACATTCTAGCAGTGATTGCAGAAAGATGGTTGAGTACTCTTTAAAAGGCTCTCAACTTTAAAACAAAAAGCTCCTGTGAGCATTGCAATGCTATCTTAAACAGCAATTCTTTTTTGTTTTTCTCAAGCCTTCATCATCAGTCTACAATCTGCAACAGCATGTTTTTAATACTCTGTGAGGAAATAGGTGCTGATGTTAAAAATACAGAGACAGACGGGTATTTCTGTAAGTTGCCATCTTGCTTTTTTTCTGCATTCATCAATCACTGTTCATTGGCAAGTTGTTCACAGTCTATGAAAAGGCATCCAGCTCAAAAATTTTATGGGAGATTCTCTGCCCATGAATTTATTTGAAACTCCAAGTTTCTCTGTTGTGGGAGAAATTGATTAATATAAGTTTGCATATATTTAATGCCTATTATATAATTTAATGTATTCTTTGCCTGACATTTACAAAGAAAAAATCATCTTGCAACATCTCAGTTTAGTTCTTTTTTTGTATTAAATGATGTACCTTATTTGGGAAATCTTGGGCTACTGTATAAAATTAGCAATCAAGCGTTCCTGTAAGTATATAAGTTTAAAAACAACATTGATTGTTCTTGAAAAATCTAATCAGTTCTATGAAACCTTTTTTTCTTCTTTACCTAAAAAGCACTAAAGGATCAAGCAATTTTCTTTTGGGACACACAGTTCAGCCAAGATAAGTTATCCTGTTAATGATCAGGACAAAACAGCAATGGATATGAATCAGTGAATTAAATCTTATTAATTCTAAGAGCTTTTCTTCCAATAAAACTTACACTGCAATTCTTAATGCATAATCCAAAAGAAATAGAATAATTGAATTGGCTTAGAGCGTCAGATACTTGAAACTATCTAACCATCACTAGCACTGTCAAGTTTTTGAAATTCAAGAATGTGTCTGATTTCCTTTGGGATAAAAATGTTAAAAATATGTTTGCCTTGCCGATTTTTATTAATTGCTTTTGTGTTTGAGAACATCTTCCAATGCGGTGTTTATAGCCTGGTTTCACAAATTGAAAATCACAAATGTACATATATGCTCACATGAATATATTTATACATTAATAAGGAAAAAAGGGATCAAGTGTTTTAATTTGATAGTGATACTTATTGCATATTCAAAGAAAATTATATGAAACAGATGTCTGCAATGTGCAGACAATGCAACTCAGTTCACTCACAGAGTGTTTTTTAACAATAAACAATTTTTTTTTCTTTGCAGTAAGCCACTTTATTGAATGGTTATACTAAACCAATTTTCTTGTCTTCTGAACTTCTCAGGGAGAAATTAAAAAAAAATTATATGAAAAAATGGAAATTTTTCTCTCTATGTGAAAGTCTAAAAAGTTGGTCAGCAATTCCCACCTAAATACTTAGGTGCCTAACAGCCTGCAGACCAAATTGTACCAGAAAAAATGTTAATGCCCAAAGTTTGGCAATATACTTACTCAGAGGATCTGTCATCTTAGCTGAACCAAGCAGCTCAGAGCATCCTCCGACCTCCGGCTGTTCAGGATTTACAGAACCAATGTCACTGGCTTCAGGCCCCAAAGGAGCTAAACTGATAAGAACAATCTTTGTACATTTAGTACTCTCTGGAAGTCTAAATAATCACAAATATTTTTATTAAAAACCCTGGAGCAAGGGTTGCTGCCTGCCTCTTCAACAGTAGCCTAGAGGATGCCACAGATGGCCACCTTGAACGACAGAGCTAAAGCATTTACTTCAAAGAAGATCTGCTGTAACCATTGTGTTTTACAAAGGTGGAACAGAGAGCATTTCCTATGTTCCCTTTAAACCTGTGCCAGCCTTCAGTTACCTAAAATTCAATGCATAGCTTTGAAGCCTAGAGGGTACTCTAATTCTGTGTAAACTTCTGTCAACACAAAGAGCAGTCACTGTACCCATCTCTTGTGGGCTCCAAGTTTCAGTTCCACATACCCAGGTTCATCTAGGTTGTTATTGCTGGGCAGCTCTCAGCTTTTAGGCATGGAAAAAGAAAATAAGTGATTAAAAATAGTAACTTATGGTAGGTAACTAGAAGTAAAATAGGGCTTTTAAAAAAATGTGTACCTTTAACAGGGTAGTTCTTGGTCAAAAGTCAGAAAGAAACATATATATTAGTGGAAGAGGTAAAACTTCTCACGCACTGTTTTTGATGCATTTCTTAATTGTGAAAATCTGGTTTATATAGCATAAACATAAATGGAGTACCATTTACACAGGTTATTCACATTACTACTGCTGCAATGAAACCTGGATTTCTGCTTCAAATATCCTTTTATTTTTACTTTTTTATTATTATTGCATTAAAGATATGCAGCAGAAAACAATGTGGTCATGAAATGAGCTAGTGAAATAGTCACACATGGATATCTGTAGGAAATACACTTGTGGTAGGTACATCATGTCAGATAATCTGTGGTCTGGTCTACCCTCTGCTAGGAAATTTTTTATGATCAGTCTCTATTTTGTAGATATCTAGTGCTGAACCATTCTTCAAGACTCTTTTCTTATCTCATGAAGAGAAAAAGGCCTATTTACAGTCAGATACTTTTCATCTTGCTGCTGATGTCTAAATTGAGGCAGAAGTACTGCAATGCGAAAACACCCTGCTTCTTACGAGCAACTCTAATTGAAATCATCTTGGAATGATAAGATCATTGCAGATAAGTATAAGCCCAGTCACCTGACTTGTCTCATAGACATGGACAAAAGTGTTTTCGTTTCTTCCATGTAAAAGTCTTTGTAATGACCTGATGCAATTTATTCCTCTGACTACAAATAAGATACCTTCTACAGACAGATTGTAACAAAAGAATGAGGTGGAAATTGCACAGTATTTACACCCACAAATCCAAGGAGCTTTCTTCTTGTGTCATCTTTTATTTGTCCTAATCTAAAATTAAAATATGAACACTCATTGTTTACTCTTGCACTGAGATTTTAAGGTCATTCAAGCTACCCTCTGCTGTTGACAGATAATATTGTTCAGTGTGTTTTTCTCTCTCAGTTTTTAGCACTGGGCTGGTAACCTTGGGAGTGCTTTGTCTGACAACTAAATATTCCATGCATTGTCATAAGCAGGCTGCCAGCCTGATTGTGAGAACACATAGACTTCCAGCAGCTGTTGTCCACATAGAACATCATAAACTGATCTGGAAAGACTTAGACTTGTTAACAAGGCCCTTCACAGTGCCTGTCTTCTAGATTTTGCCTTCAGAAAGTTCTTTAACAACTAGGGAATAAAACATGTTTCTTGAGGCAGAAAATCCTAATCACCAGCATTTGTCCTGTTGGAATATTGCTGCCGTAGCCAGCAGAAAAAGAAGCTCTGAGGTTATCATGGAGACTAGGGATAAGAAGTATGTCTATATCCAATGTTGTGAGATGTGAAAAGAAATAATTATATTTATTTAAAAATTAAAAAAAAAAAACAAAACAAATACACAATATATCAATGTAACATGAACATGAACAGCCCAAGCAGAATGAAGCCTGGAGCATAGAAAACCAGTAATTTGCACAAGATTATGCTGTTTAACCTGTCAACAAATGCTCATGTCATAAATGCTCTCCAGAGGTCACCTGTTCTTGTCTCTGAAAATCAAACACCAAGGCAAAAATTATTGCAAGCTTTGCTATCCTCATAGATATCAGTCATCACTGCCTTACATCACACCATTTTCCCATTATATAATTGGATACAGGACAAATAAATGCAATTTTCAAGGCTGAATGTAGTACTTAATTCCTGCTATGGCAAGGTCAAACATTCAAACTGTGCATTGATTAATAGAAAATTATCTCTGTCTCATATGCTGACCACATCACAGAGCTGTTAAAAATCGGAAAAACATCTGAACAAATTAATATTGATTTTTTCGTGTTCCTCTTAAAATCAAATATACTCAGCACTTGTTGAGGGTACACTTGAGTAAAAAAAATGAAAAAGTAAAATTCCTAAGTTGGTTTTTTTAGGACTTTATTTCAGCTAATTTGGAAGAAGCTGTTATAAAATAATGGGGAAATGATCTAGTATTACATTACACACTCACAAAGAACTATAATTTCTTTCCTCATTCCATTGTCACTGAGGAATAACTTCATTAAATTATAAGTGTTATAATTTGATTGGGTTAATCTGGTTAAATGTTGGTGACTGTAATGTTAAAATCACCTGAGGTCCCTCACTGTTGGCAAATAATTGATCAGTGTGGAAACTAAGGTATAATTCTCTTCTTTCTAAATTGAACTTCTACATCTGGACAATGGACTTAAGACTAAACTCTGGTGAATATGCTGATTAGACCACTGCTATCTATAATGGGAAACTAAGCAACTAATTCCAAATGAGGGACCTACATTAGGATATGTAGGTTTGAGTGAAATGAACCCTACACACAAGTGAATCTGATTCCATATCTTTCCATGTCATTAGAAAATAATTTAAATAGTTGCATTACAGCGACCGCATAGTACTTCCATATTTCATCATTTATCTTTTACTGTCAAAAAATGGCTGAGGGAAGGTAAGATTATAAGCCAAATTCAGGTAACATTTTTGTTCTTCTGAAGGTCTAATCCTGCAAAGTGCATGCATATCTGGACCTTTCCAGGGACATCCACTAGGGTTTCTTTTCCAGCTTTGAAGATCAAATAGCTGTCTTTTAACTAAGGATTTATTTACCTTTCATAATTTTAAGCAGTCAAATATAAAAATTTTGGAAATAGATCATTATTTAGTCACCTAAATACCATTTTGAGCATTAATTTAGTGATTTGCTTGCTGGCATCTTATGCAGTCAAGCCTGAAAACTGGTCTTTTAGTGCCAATGGAGCAGCAAACTGGAGCCAGACTTTTATATTAATGAAAAAATAAGGCAAATATAAAAACTCTGCGTTTTTAGAGGAATAGCAGCCATGGCACCGCACTGAGTAATTCTCTTTATTAATACTTTTAACAAGCATGTGTTTTTAAGTACCCGTGATTTTTGTTGCAGTACTTTTAAAGAGTTCATTGAAAACTGAAACACTCTGGTTCTGTTGGGCCTTTTTTTTTTTTTCCTGGTTTATCTTTAATTGAATACAAATTTAGTTGAATACAAATCTATTAGCTAGCAAGGGAATAGAGAACACAAAATATAGTCAATATGCCCTGACTTTAAACAGCTCTTAGGGATTGTTTTATAGTGTTTGTTGCACATCATTCACAGCAACAGAATTCAAATAACATCTTTTCCAGCTAAAATAGCTCAATTTTATAAGTAATTTTTGCATTTAATTAATTCTTGTTTGTCTGTTCATAAATATGTCCATTTTTTAAAGTAAAAAATCTGTCAAAATTTCTTCTTAGGAAACTAAATTTAATTACTGGGTTTCCTTTGTTAAAATTACACATATCCATACTTTCAGCACTGACAAACATGAAAAGACTGTTGCTATATTTGTGATAAATACCTGCTGGCTTTTCTGATGGATCTGGAGAAGAGACAAAAGAGGAAATAATTAGATAGCTGAGGACTCATTTGATTAAATGTAACTCTATTATTTTATCCAGTCTCCCAACCTTGCATGTAAGTATGCAAGCTACCAAAATTCAGGCAATCCAGGTCAATAGAATAGCCACTACTACAGATAATATAGCTTTACTGGCTCAAAAAACTAAAAAAAATATATAACAGATTGCAGTAAGAATGACAAAGAAGAAAGGGTAATTTTGGTGCTAAGAAAGATATTTCAGGGCAAAGTTATCTCTCAATCTCCTGATCAGCTAAAGCTAAGACCTTGTGTTATTGTAGCCAACTAATTTATAATTGATTTTTTCCTATTCTAAGAAGCAAAACATGCTATCAGGAAAAGAACTTGAAGTTAACTGCCACTAATTCTCTCTTGGATGGTCAGCCTGTCAAACCGTTCTTCTGCAGAAATCGTTAAATATTTTGAAGGGGGGATTTGGTTCCCTTTTACAGTAAGATCCAAAAACCAGCCTTACAGAACACTCAGTATAGCAGGCCAGCAGAGGAAGGACCATAAAGTTACGGAAAAAGAACTCTTTCACTAAGCTAAGGATTTTCTGCTTCTCCATCCAAAACCTGGAGTAAGAATCAAATATATAAAACATGTAGGAAAACATGGGCAGATGTGTGCAAAACCTGATTACAGCAGTTAGGCTTCTCTTTGTTGAATGGATTTGAGACAGATTTCTATAAATGTGAATGTAAAAGAAAATGTAAATTTCTGATATTTTGCTTGCTATTTCAGTATAATAATGCCTTTAAGGTTTAGGGAAGTGGAGGGGAGAATTTACTGGTTTTAGGTTTTACTCGGTGGGAGAAACTTCAAAGACTTGATGTTATTTTTTCCTTAGTCCAATTCTAACTAATATATTTACTATATATAGCTTAAAATAAAACCATACCTATAACTATTCTTCTTCTTTATATTTTTTACTTTATTTGGGAGCTTTTTTTGCCCTATTCTTGCTTTCCTACTGCATTTCTCACCCTCCAAACCTGAGCACTTACACCATCTTATTCTGAGTAGAAGTCCCATAGCAATAGAGGGTACAGTCTTGTCTGCAAGGTAAATATTTTAACTTAGGAAGAAAATAAGAAAGGAAATAATTAATGAAAAATTTATATAGATGTATGCTTAGAAAGTAAGTGCAACTTGTAAACAAGTCTCTAAAGAAACATTTAGAATGTGACAGAGAAAAAAGATTTTAAACCATCCCCCAGAAGAAAACCACGACCCCCATGCTATAGGTGGCATTTCTTTATCCTCTTCTCCCACTGATAAATTTTTGCATACAAATCTCATTAATTATTAACCACAAACCAGCTGCAGTGGTAAACCTGCACTGGATGAGTCTTTAATGACAAATTAAAACTGTTTGATGGTGCTCAAACAGAACTAAACTGTGTTCTTGGATCTTATGACCTTGTTAAGCTGAGTATTAGAAGATCATTGGATCCATCTCCAGTTTAACCAGCAACCAATTGCAGTTGATGCAATAAATTGTGACAACACCTAAGAGCAGCTGGTCTTCAAATCATTAACCATGTGAGCAATTAATTGTTGACTTTTTCATTTTATTTTTAAGTTTTTTAGGTACATGTTTTTTGTTTTCTTTTCTAAGAGGTATTGCCAAAAAGGTTTAACAAACTTTTCAAAATTACATGGAAAACTCACCCAGGCTTGATAAAATAGAATTCTTCTTATTATGTGATTAATTGTCTAACAATAAATCTGTTCATCTTTTCAATTACTGTAGATTTATTAAAGAATAATGGCAAGATTAAAAAAAAAACCCAAAAAACACTTCAGTCTATTTATACTTCTAATTCTACATTTTTTTGCTCCTACTGTATTTTGGGTTTTTTTCTTCTGTTGGCAAAGAAACTGTAGATACCAAAGGGAACTCTTTTAAAAGAGTAGATAAATCCTTATCCCAGTGTTCCTCCTGAAGCCAAAGGTATTTTACTAAATACTTCTGTAGAAATAGAACTAGGCAGGTGATTAATACCTTTTAAATGTTCACTTACATCCTTTATTAAATGCACAGTGACCTTGCTGGAAAAAACAGTAAAGCTGATTAAAAAAAATAAACGCCAGCACCAACAGCAAAGTACCCAGAGGCACCAAAAGAGCATAATCTCAAGATCTTCATAACATAAGTTCAAATACCAGAATTAAACATTAATTTTACAGAACTCTTATACTATATATAAGGGAATTATCAATATTTGGAAAGACTCCCACATTCCGAGTGAAATGGTCCTTGAAAGGTATCTTGCTTTAATGTTCAACAAGGAATGACAATTATAATTCCAAGATGATCATTCAGCAAAATTGTTTATCCTGCTATAGAATTCTTTCATGCCTGACAGTCTGTCACAAAACACAACCTTGATCTTTTAATCTGTATTTTCTCCATTCAATTCACAATTAAAATACTTTCTTTTTGCTTTCCTTTTTCTCTATGGACTCTCAAATATGTCTTTCTATTCTTATATCCCTATCACATATTTGCTCAGGAATTTGAAATGTCTAATAATTTCATATCTTCTCTGAAATATTCTGAAATACTGATTAAAACTTCAGATGCTTAACTTAAAATTAATGGATTTATGAAGCAACTTAAAAAAAGACTTAATATCTTGATAAAACTGAATTAGTTTAAAATTTCAATTACTTTTTTGTTCTTTCTTATTGCTATCATTGTTTTCCTCAAGTAACAATCCATAGAATTTCGTCTTCATTAAAATATTGAATGACTATTGACTTCATTACACACTAGTTCCAGGAATTAAATGCCCTTGAATTTGATGATGTGTTATAAGAGTAATAGGGCAGAAGTCACCAGAATATTAACAGTCTCAGAAAAGAGCATTAATCTTTTTGTTATAGAATTGTTTTAAAAGACAACAACATAAAAGGATTTCTCCCATATTTTTTATTTCATAAGACTGAAACCTGAAAATCTTTTCTAATTCTACTTAATTGTAGCAATGTCTGATTGAAATAAAATTGTTTTTAAGTCACTGAAACCGAATGATTTGTAATTTTTTTCCTTCTTGATTTAATGTGCTCCTATCCAATAGTAGTTTCTGCTAATTTAAAAATAAATTTCAGAAAATGTTTCATTCTTTCTTGTTGAAAATAAACTTTCTTTTGAAATCTATGTATGCTCATTTTACTGTGGTTAGTGGTATGCTAAAACTGTGTCTTCTATTTATTCATAAAAATTAAATTTATTTATTTATATTATATATTTATATTATATATTTATCACCCTTGGAATATCATTTCAAAATGCAACATGGCAATTCTAATATTCATAGCATGCTTCTGGTCACACACAAATAAACCTTGAGCACTCTTATCATCAGTAAATGTGGTTTTGAAGTCTTAATGATAATTTACTAACTAGCTTGGGTTAAACAATTAACTAAGTGTCTACTTTGAGATATTTTTTATTTTTGTCCCCATTTTACCCCAGTCATCTTCTCCAGTGCAGGAAAAGTTACAGTCCAAATATATCTAATGGCTTCAAATACAATTTCCTAAGGAAAACTTGTCACACGGACTTAGGAGTAAAAACTTTTTTGGCGAACATTTTTTTCTTTCTCTTTTTAAATCTATATTTGCAATTTTATTATATGAAATTACAACTACTCTACAAAATAACTAGAGGCACAAAGTTTTGTTGTTTTCAATATCTCCAGTCCATTTTCTCCCTTCTGCTTGCCTTGAGACATTGATCTTCACCTGTACTATCTTCTATTTCTTTGTTCAAGCTCTGGTGATTTTGTTAACTTTTTTATTATTCTCTTGACACTGATTTTTCCTCTAGCCTTATTTTTTCCTTTGCCAGACTTGACACTTTCTTGTCCCATCAAAAAAAATTCAGACATTTCCTCAGGCCCTAGCATCCTAATTAAAGCTGTGTATTGATGTACTACTTAGTTTCATTTAGTAGTACATCGATAGAGAGCAGGTAGGACAGCAAAGTCTCTCTGAGAATTCTGAGGTATTTTGTATTGATTTAAATTATTTCCTACAGAGTAAGTTTGTACTTCATCTGATGCAGATCATATTATACTCTCTCTGGAGCCATTAGTATGATGTTGATTTCAGGTATTGTCAAAATTCTGGTCCCTTTTGCAAGGGGAAGCTTCAGGGATGAGAAGCATACAGGCAATCCTAATCCTGGCTCTCTTCTCCTTTTTTTTTGAAGCCAGTGTGAGGCACTGGAAGGATTGCTGGCTTGAAATATTTCAGGTGTGTGTTTGGGGGAAGGGACAGGTCAAGTCTTGTCCTGGTGAGGCAAGGCCCCACTCCACATGTTGTATCCCACCCCACCTACCCCAGACCCCAGCCCCACCAAGCCCTGGCACACGGCAGGCAATGCTCCCACCTGTCCCTGGAGCTCCCAGCCCAGCTCCCCAGTGCCCACCAGGCTGGAAGCCCCCCCTGGAGGAAGGGCTCAGGAGAGCCAAAGGGTCCTTAAGCCAAAGCACGAGGCAAGGACATGCTGTGTCCCTAATGTCCTTGGATTGGGTGGCAGCTGAGACCATACCAGAGTCAAAGAGACAGTATTTATATCTTGACTGTCTCTCTTTCTTTTTTATTTTTTATTCTTTTATTTTCTACTCTAATTTCCTCTTCTGGAAATATGGGTAACTTAAGTTTGTATGGGTAGTTTGCTGAGTCAGTGTTTGATGAACTGAAGGAGAGAATGGGACCTGCTTTGAGCAGTTTAACAGAAGAGAAGATTGCACAGAAGAGAAGATGTACTTGACCCAAGGCCTAGAATTCCTCTGAAACTCTGTTGCACAAACCGGTTTTGGAGAAGTTTCCATTTCATAGTTTTTCCCAGCTGAGACGAGGAGAACCCATGAGATCTAGACACCTGTAATCATCAACTGAGGAATCCAGGCCCCTGCAACGGTGTCAGATCTCTGTAAGGGCCGGTGTATTTCTGAATACTCTCTTGTTTTTAACTTCTAGTCTCCACTGCAGCTGATGCTTCATAAAGAAAGAGATTTCGGTGGTTAGCAAGAGAAGCTGGAACCATCTGTGACCACAGACATAACAAGATTTAGGATTAGAGAAGTTAAAGTATGGGAAGGAGTATAATTATTTTGCTGCAGTGACTTTACCTTCTTTACATTAAAGAAAAAGGAATATATAGGAAAAAGGAATATGTAGGAAAAAAAGACGATAACCTAGCAGAGCCTAAAGGATGAATTATTTGTGCAGGATTATATGCAGTAGCCTCATTCATTTGTGATTTAGTTGTGTTATACTGAGGGGAAAAGGAGGAGTCAAGAACTTGATATACATAAGATATTACTAAAAATATTTGCTTATCTTTTAATCTTTCTCATTTAGCAACATCAATTCTAAATTTGAATAGTTATAAAGTAACACTCAGCAAGGGGTTTTTTATGTTCTGACATCTAGGGACAGCTCGATGACCCTTTTCCATCGCGGCAGTTATTCTTTCTCAGGGTAGTACTGATCCAAAACATGTTAGCAACTTAATTTCTTGTCAAGACCAGGACTTTTAAGCCTAGCACATATCACAAAGGTGCTCTGTAGCTACTGTTCATACTAGAAATCTCACCAGACAAATGACAGAAGGAATTTGGAGAGTGATTTTTTTTCCTAATTTTTGTTGTCCTGTTAAAATGCAGATGTAAAGGAAAGGAAAGGATGTTAATTTTTTAGCTATTTGTTAACTAAACTGATACCAGAACATGATCTTTCTATGCACTTTAGGTTCACTACTAAAATTGAGAAGCCTTTATAATTACCACTTGATTCTACATAGCAAAGGTTGCACTTCAAAGCATGTCTTCTACCAGTATTTTTTCCTCACACTGAGAGTTCATTTATGGAAGTGCAGTTTAGCAGAATATATGAAATACAGATTTGACTAGGAGACTAATTGTATTAGGATCTCAGCTGGATGCTTTATATAGCATTTTTATGGTTATGTTGAAGCTAAATACAGAGTGTCTAGTTGGGAACTGAGTGATTCCAAATTTATTCTGTAGTTTAAAGTTCCCAGTCATGAATGACATACTGTGCTGTATAAGGTCAATTTACTCAATAGTAAGGATACTCATGGGAAAACTGTAACATAGTGGGGCTATTTATAATGTTGAAACAGTCATTTGTAAAAGTAATCTCTCCTTATATAGCAATAACAAAGATACTGAAGATTCTGCTGAATAAATGCTCTAAAAATGTAATAACAAAGCCTAAAATCAAAGGTCAGTGTCAATCTGCGTCAGGCTGACCATCTAATTTTTCACAGAATTAAAAGATGTACAAACAATCCAGTCAGTAGGTTTCCTGAATATTTCTGTCCATAGAATTTAAAATAATTCATTAATGTGGCATCAAAAAAAGAGTCCAAATCTTTTGTATATCATTCACCAGCTTTGGTTGAATTAAGCTTTTCCTCTCTAAAATGTTTCAATGTTTGATTGTATTTCAAGTTGACCATGGTTAGCACCACTTAATTACAGGGATTTCATCAGGAAGAATAATCTAAGATCATTAATCAAGTTAACCTGTTTCAGAATTAGTCTCTTCCTTTTTCAATTACTTCCATGTGACTTTCTTTTTTGAGAAACAGATACTATAATTTATCTACCAAGGTGATTACACCAAATTTTGTTACATTTTCTGCATGGCCTTGGGATTAAAATAGTCTTTAATGCCTATTGGAACAATATTCTATTGGAAATTCTAAACACAAACTCTCATTCAGATCTAAGCTTACCTGTATGATCTGTGCTGCATTTATTTGTTATTACTATTTATTCAAAGAAAGACATTAACAAAAGTTGACCAAAATTTTGGATCCAAAATTTCTGCCTTGTGTGTTAGGTGTTAGAAGGAATATCTAAAATCAAAGTAAGAAGCAGAGGGCTGGAAAAGCATAATATCGGCTAGCAGGAAGCCTTGGAAGTCAAAACACAACTTGAAAATAGGACTGTGGTTGTGCTTTGAAATGGTTATAAATAAGAGAGAACTTCTATTGTTTACGAGAGTATAACAGATTACTAGAGGACCAGAATGCCACAGCTACCAGAGTACTGTACTGATTGGTAGACAATGTTTAGGTGCAACAAAAAAGATTAAAAATATATACAAATTTGCCTACAGATTTATGGTATGTGTGCTTTATATTAACAGAATTTTTACAATCTTATTTTTGTGTTAAAAATTCTGTATAAAGTAACAGAAAGAAACTGCCTCTATGTACATTTATGGATACATATGTAAGGATGTATGTATATACATATATGAGTATGCATCATTACTAAATATTATTGCATATACTAAATATTATTGCATATTACTAAATATTCTTGCATTGTAGACAATATTGCAAAAGACAGCATAAGCAAAATTTTGTGGTCATCAAAAATCATAAATTAAGTTAAAACTTTTGTGGGAATACCTGGGCTGTGGTAGGTTCTTCAAAAGAGGCATTACCTGTTGCCAAGTGACCTGTTTTATAGTTCTTCCAGACATTTCTCAGTAACCCTATATTTCTTCCTTAGAGGACTTAGCTATATTTTTTTTCCCTTATTCCCATTCAAAGAAAATTGTGCAAGGATGGCCACTTGTTTTCCTTGGCAGGAATATGCCAAGAAAAAATGCTTCACATTAAAATGACGAAGAAACAAAATCCCAATTTTATTGAACTGACATCAACAGCAGCTGTTATGCTACTGTCAATATATAGCAAGGATGTAATCATGATGCAGGTTGGTGGTGTTATTTAGCCTAACTCCTTCAGAACATATGCAGTGTAACTGTGTGGCCTCACCTGGAATATTGTGAGCAGTTTAGTTCATCACAATATAGGAAAGGAGAGTGTCCAAAGGAGGGCCAAGAGGATGGTGAAGGGGCTTGAGGGGAAGCTGTATGAGGCCAAGGTCACTGGTTCCATTCAGGCTGGAGAAGAGGAGACTGAGGAGAGAGCTCATTGCAGTTACAGCTTCCTTGTGAGGGGATGAAGAGGGGCAGGCACTGATCTCTGTGGTCAGCAGTGACAGGACCCGAGGGAATGGCCTCAAGCTGTGTCAGGGGCAGTTTAGTTTGGATATTAGAAAAAGGTTCTTCACCCAGAGGGTGGTTGGGCACTGGGACAGTGTGAGAACTCAGCGCATCGCTCCTGATGTCCAAAGCTACCGAGAGAACCCTTAGAGGGCTCGAGAGCCTTAGAATGGTCCAAAAGTACCTAGTAGCTTGATTTTGACCCTTTGAGAGATGTACCACATGTATATGGAGATATGAGAATCACTGGAGTTGAAAAAGTATAGAAATAGTATAATTACAGAGCAAAACACAGATTTTAAGATTTTGATACAAGAAAGTTGTAAAGACAAGATAGAGAGTCGAGGCCTGCCTCGTAGTTCTTCTTCCTTCTTCACGTCTTCCATTTTTTGTGTGACGCAGATATTTTTGATAGTTTCTTAGTGAAAGTACACTTAGTAATAAAAATGATAAGTATTGGACACAAAAGGTAAATAAGATTTACGTAGTCTTTGTTATAAAAAGATGTGACCGCCCTTTGGGCAGTCAGAGTGCCTTTGGCTGCCTTGCTAGTCAGACCCCGGCTGGGCAAAAGAAAAACTTTGCAGATAAGAAATAATAAACAACCTTGAAGACCGAACCTGAGAGTCCAGCCTCGTCCTTTGAAGCCCAATAAGAGCGAACCCATCTCACCCTTGTCTAAGCAAAGACAAACAACAGCCAGCCCGGACAGGACAGGTTCCCCTGGGAAGTGGTCAGAATTCCATCCTGACAGAGCTCGAGATGTGTTTGGACAATACTCTGAGGCACATGAGATGACTCTTGGGGATGTGCAGGGCCAGGAGCCAGACACGATGATCCTTGTGGGTCCCTCTCAACTCAGCTTATTCTGTGATTCTTTGATATATCTCTGCAAGGCTTCTTTGAAATCAAGTCACAATGTGAAAGATTTTTGTTTAACATTAGTATTTGGTAGATGTTATGCTGTGGTTTTTTTGACCTGTAATGTTTATCAAACCAAAACAAAAAATATCTTTTATATATATTTTATACAGGTATTCCGCTTAGTCTTATTAAAAGTCCATTTTGAAGTTCTCAAGTTTGATCTAGAGAAGAAGGCATCAGTGAGGAAATAAAGGAAATACTTAGATTATTTCTTTCCTCTGTCCTCTATGACTAAAAATCCATGATTTTATGTTAGCTCTCAGGGAAAAAAAAAAATCACAAGTTCCTATTGTTTATTTCTTTTATTTCCCACAAATATTTGGACTATCAATTTGCAGAACATCAGAACTTGAAATAGAATTTGTTCCAGGCTTTCATGTGTAACTGTAGGAAAATATAAAAGTAGCTTTTTTTTTATAGTTATGCAGTTGAGACAGATGAGAAACTTGGAGGCTACTAGAAACACAATGACCCAGTCACTGTAATTTGGTATTAGACAGAGGTATTTCTTATATTTTGAAATAATAAAACCATGAGTAGTTGAAAATAGCCTAAAGTAAAGCCTTCATCTAAAACTTTTTTTATCACAAAAAACTCAGTTATTTGAGACATTTCACTCCTTTACTCCTATAGGTCTCTCTCCTCTCACTTGGAATGGTAATGTCAGTGCCAGAAACAGAGCTAAAGTTAACGAAAGCTTGATTTCACTCACCTGTCACTCCCATGTTCTGTCTAGAAAATGGATTTAGCTTAATTAATCTAACCAGAAGAAGAAGATACTTATTAATAACAAATTGGCATCAATGTACTCATAACTTACTTGGATGGAAGCCATTATGTTCATCAAAATACAAAATCATATCTTTAAGCTATTTTCTCAATTGCAATTAAAATTATACTTTCTAATTGTTGACTTCTACCCAGCAATACTGCAATTGTCAAGCTGTGATCTGGGCTGTCTTCAGCTTGCTGTGAATAGTGTCTGTGTGTATACCAGGAATAAAAAAAAAACAAACATGCTTTTAGTTGTTTTTATCTAACATGGAATTATACTGAGACTTCATATCTGTAAAATACAATTATTTTGGAAAGTCATAGAGCTGTAATTCTCGTAAATACTATTGTGGTAATGTGTGCCATTACAAATGGCGAAAAAAGAATTACTATAGGAAATTTATAATGTCTGCTATCACAAGTGTTCTGTTGCAATTGCATTTGAAATAGGATGTGCTTCAGCAATTCTAAGAATTAGACAGGTAATACACTGATATACACGAAGGAATTCACTTCTTTTTGTTAACAGATTTTTCAGTATAAGCTTCACTTAGCAACCTAATGTTATTATTTAAAAATAATTTTTTTGTTGTTGTTCTTTATATATTTCTGATTTTCATAAGACACTTCTGCTCTTTGGAAAATAAGCTTTTCTTGTCCTCATGGGACATACAAATAAGCACACTCTGTCTGAGAGTTTTATGATCCTGATGCTTTGCGTATATTTCCTGTGACAAACAAGCTATGGTAAAGTGACAGCAGGGTGCCTGCATGACCTTTCTGTTTTATACAGGTTATCAGTGAGAGCTACCACCAGACAGCCTTGGATATGACTTGGAAATTGTTGCAGTGAATTACTTATAGCATCAGACTGTACATGCAGCATGATACTAAATAACAGAAGTGAACGTTTCTTCATGTAAGTATTTGGCATTTTGCAACAAATTAATCATTAAGCTTTAGATAACTGGAAGGTAGGCTACTTTCTTGCATTTGCTTTCCTAAGACTTGAACTTCTCCAGTATCCCTAATGAGCTGCACCAAACAAAAGTGAGGCTGACCTTGACAGGATCACAGGAGAGGTGTTTAAATAGAAAGTCTGCACCCTGATTTTTTCAAGGAACATGTGACTGATTACAAAAATATACTGAAGAAAAGAAAGAAATGAGGGGGGGTGGGAAAGAAGTCTGATTGCATTTGATAGATATTTTTGGCTTCAATCTGAGACAATGTCATAATATGCATTATTTCCCAAAGGGTGTTAATAGTAAATGGGTGTCATAAGGTTCGTCTGTCCCCTGTAGACATACAAATAGACTCATGATCAAAGAAGAATGTGTGGCTATTTCATATCACTTAGGGCAGAGTGAGATTTCAATAACTTTTCAATAACTCAAGTAGCAGTTTTAGAGTCATGAAGTTATGTCAAGCTGTGTGTATGACAATACAGGAAAAGAGTAACTCAGGTATGTTGAACAGGCATCGTCACACACTGCAGAGGCTTCTGTAGTCCCCTGAATGACCCACCAGGGCACTGAGGTCCTTTTCTGCAAAGCTGTTTTCCAGCTGGGTGTCCCCAGCACACCCTGGTGCAGAAATTTTTACCTCCCCTTAGTGAACTTGATGAGGTTGCTGTCCACCCATTTCTCCAGCCTGTTGAAGTTCCTCTGGATTGCAGCATGACTCACCGGTGTGTCAGTCCATCATGTGCAAACTTGTTGAGATCACACTCTTCCCCATTATCCAGATCAGTGTAGGTGATAATGAAGAGGGCCACACCCAGTACTGACTGTCAGTTTACACTGGTGATGCCTCCAATTCGGTTTGGCCCTGTGGGTCATCCCACCCTGGGCTCAGCCATTCAGCCAGGTTTCAATCCACCTCATTGTCTGCCCATCCATCCCATACCTCATCAGCTTCATTGAGGATCTTATGGGAGACAGTGTTGAAAGCTTTACCAAAGTCAAGGCAGACAATATTGACTGCTGTTTGCTCATCTAGCAAGTCAGTCATTGTAGAAGTGTCAGGTTGTTCTCCACACCAAAGTGACTGAAATGAGAACCTTTAAAGAGTGAGGGAGAAAATGTTCATAGTGTGAAGTACAATGCTATTACAAGAAGTACATTTAAACTAGACATTGGAAGAAGTTTGGTATTAACAGAAACTCTACTGAAGCTGCCCATTACACATATAGAGAGAAAAAAATTCTACTTTCTGTATTTTCCCCTTTTTTTTTTTTAATAATATAGCTTGAAACAGTGATTGCAATCAGGGAGTGGAACTCCCAGCTCTATCACAAAAAATAGTCAGTTACTGTATTTCCATGTTTATAATCTTCAGATTAAATTTTGTTAGGCAGAAGAACATGGCTAGAGTTTGTAGTGATTGATGCCAACTACCTGAATATCCAGTTAGTGTGATGGAAAATATGCAGCCTCCTCCACACTCCTCTCTGTTGCCTTGCTGCCCTTCATCCCCCACAACCTTCTGTTCCTTCTATTTCAATAGGCTCCTCTCACTATAATTCTGCTTCCACTTCTTATTTGGGTTATCTCTGGCTTTATTTTTAGATAAAAACCCAGTATAAGGACTAAAGGTGCAGTGAAGCATTAATCTGTTGCAGAACACATGACTCAAGGCCACTGAAAGATGCAGCAATTTTCTTTTTTTTTCACTTGTTCTCCTCTTTTGATGTGATGTGGTTTATCTAAGGACTGTTAGCTTACAAGTAAAACAGGTAATTAAGTTTTTTGTTTGTTTATACACCTTTACTAAAAATTATTTTAGGAAATTGTTCTTCCCTAAACTCTGTGCCATTTATTGAATCATACTCTAATAAAGAATAGCTTCTTCTGTTTATAAGGATGCAAATTGGTGCAGTGGGTAGAGAAAAGCATCTTGGTTCTGCTTTTTTAAGTTATTGAGCAATGATTTTTTTTAACACTAGCCCAGAACTATCCACATAGCCCTTTATTACCATGTTGAAAAGCTGAGGGTAATAGTAAAGTCTTCATGTCAGTGAATAGAACCATGATTTCACAAGAAAAATTAATCATCAATTATATATGTTTTGCATAGGAATTTAAAGAGTGAGAGAGATGAAAAAATGCAGTAAAGGATAACAACTTTATGTTGCCAGTGGAAAATCATGAAGATCAAGTGATCGGCATTGCCTGCCTCTGCCTCTATGTGGTTGTACACCAGCATTTACAAAATGGTGTGAAATGAACTCTGAGTGAAAAATATTTTTAGAAAATGATTGATATTATTAGTGGAGAAAACAGCATTCTACTTCAGGAAGAATTGCATTTTTCTGCTAAAACTGGATGTATGACAAATAATAATAAGATTATTATTATTATTACGCTTCTGTCTGGGGATCAACCTTGACATGCAAAGAATATCATTCAACAACTTCCTTGAAATAAATCTTATGCCTGCTGATGTCGTAGTGCCTTTTGTGTCCAACTACCTTGCATGATGTGAGGATTATGTCAGAGCTCAGTGAAGGGTATATCTATCAAGGACTGCATGATCCAAAAGCCACTAAAAGCAATAAGATAGTTCTTTTTCACTGCAGTCAGCCTTGGGGCAGGTATAGGATGGTTATTGCTGCAGCCTGTGGATACCAGCAGGGCTTCAGAATTGTGGGACTTGCATGAGCTGCCAGGCTGTGCTGTGCTGAACTGGGACACACTGGAAAGGAGACAACTCTTTATGCCAGTTACATATGGTAGATGGCTCTAGGAGACAATATATGCATAAGTTCTTACTATGCTGCACTGAGGAGTAGTGCAAGCTGGTAGGATTAGCATTTTCACATTTTCTGTACACTTAATAAGGAGATAAACTGTAGTGTTGAGCGTGAAGCACATAAGTACTTCTGTCTAGCAGCAGCCTATTTCTATTTGCAAAAGGAAGATTCTTTTTATAAGTGAGAATTTGCTGCTTTGTGAATCTGCCTTTTAAACTATGTTCATAAATGCAAAATTACAGAAAATAATTCCCCACAAATGTATACTTAGGCTGAGTAATTACAATTTACATTTTAGTTCTGTTTTACTTTTACTTCTCAGAGAAGGTTTTTTTCCAACAGAATCTAAAAACAATCTGCTCAGTGGTTACATGTAATTTTACAATATTTTTTAAGTTGAGCACTCAGTGCTTTATTGTCTCTCTTTAATTATGCCGTAGTCAACAGTGCTGCACATGGTCTTTACTGTATAATTGTCTGATCATTCCCAGAAAATATTGGAGATGTTTGAGCTGCAACCATAGGCCAATATTTCCAAAGCTGGATGTCTGCAGTTAAAGCTTCAAATCCTTATTAAGGCTTATAGATAAATATGACCTAATTTTCATTCCCCTAGGTCTTTCCCTTGATTCATGGCCACTCAAAGTCTTTGAAAAGCTAGAAAAATTTATGTAGAAGTAACAATAAGGATTTAAAAATTTAATTTCAGAGGCTTAGATTTGGCCTAAAAAAATGTGTTGCCATTCCCAATATTAATATGACCATCATTATAATTGTCTTTTGAAGGCAGGTCTACTTCTGTTAAAATCAGTGGGACCCGTGCCAGTGCCTGGTTGGGGAAGGATTTGGCATGTTAGAAGGAAAATGTTTAAATGTGAAAAACAAGGGCTTGAAAACTATGGTACAATTGTGGTCTTCCAAGAATGCAGATAGATAATTTGAGGGGGTTATGTGTTCATAATAAGGGAATAGATATTCATTCAACTTTGGTGTGATCCACTCCTTGGCAGGACGTCGATGTTTATGAATGAGTCTTCATTGTAATCCCATGTGTTAATATGCACCCTCTTGCAATTCAAACTGACAGCTGCTCCAAATTCATAGATTGTCCTGCTAGAGGCTTCCAAGGTCATAGTCCTTCAAAGCACTGTTTGCCAAATTGCTCTGACACACCTCCTGCTGGCAAGCCTACTCTCAGGGTGTTAATATTCCATTACAGAGCCACAAGACCTTGAAAATTGATTGCAGGCCACAATAGAAATGTCAAAAAAGCTCAGGTAGATGAAGGTAACTGCTGATGATGACGGCAGGGAATCTGTTATGAGAGGCAGAAGGTGTCTTCAGAAGAAGCAGACATTGCCCAGACATTTCCAAAGTCACCCACAGGATGTTTAAAGAGGAATTAAAGTTTGTGGCATAATATATAAACCATACATTTTTTGTAATATGATGAGTGAAAGCTCATGTTGAAATCATGAGATAGAAGTGCCTCAGCAATAGCATGCCTACAGAATTGTACCTAGAGAGAAAATGTTTTCAATGAGATAAAAGGATGTGCTAAAAATAAAATCTTTGGGTTTACTGATAACTAATGTTATCAGAAAAAAAGTCGAGTGTATCAGACTTGGTTTTATTTTCATAACTACCTGTAGACATAAACACTTAGGAGTGTTTGAGTTAAAGAACCATGGAGATGCAAGTCAGATCAGAGTCACAGTCTATCATTTTAGCATTCAGATACAAAGGAATTCTGAAATAGCAAGTGGAATTAAGGAAGCTATTGCATATAGGAGCAAAGACGTATTTTGAACTTAAAGTTTGGCAAGTGCTTATTTAATATGGGAATTCAAATTAATTTGGAAATCTTCAGTCTGCATCTGCTTTATGCATCTTAAAATTAATGCTGGTAAACTGAATGTGGCCACACAGTTTCTTATTGCTCTAAGACCCTCAAAAGAAGTGGTTTTCAGAATTTGAAATGCATGCTTGTTTTCAAGATCTAAAATGAGGCAAGTGAGATCAAAGCAGTAAAGTGAATATTTATGCAGCAAAACACATGTTTAAAAAGTGAATCATCAGCTAAAACACATAGAATTGCTTGTGGGTATATTTCATACTAAGACATAATCAATATGACAACCCAAGTTAGACCCTGTACTAACAATAACTTCAGAAGTGTCTTTGAACTTTGTTAGACTATAAAGCACATCATTTGACTTAGGCTGCTCTTCATTACATCAATACAAACAACACCAGAGCTTTAAATCTCATCAGCAGATTTATAATTTTAGTAAAACAAAGTTGCAAAAAAATTTTTCTGCCTTTGCCTTTTTTTTTTTATTTTTTAAAATAAGCCCAAAGTGTAACTGTGTTTCTTCAAAGATAAACTCCCTGACAATCTATGTCTCATTTTATTAATTTATGTTCCATAAGTTTTTCTCTCTGTCTTGTCTTTCACTCTCTCTTTTCTACAACTCACCCCACAAACTTTGCATCACAGTTTCTTAGACTTGAATGCACACCTGCTGAACTTCTAGGTAAGGAAAGTAACTTTGTTTGAGAAAATGTCAGGAAAGTCAGAATCTGAAATTTATTAACCAAGATATGGCAAATGTAAATGTCAGCTTGTGTAACTCTGGGTACTTGAGGTTACAATAGATTTTTCAGCTGTCTGGGCAATGAAAAGTGAACTTTTATTTCAATGACAATGAAATAGCACTATACCTGATATGAGAAAGTGCTGTAGCTAGAGGGCATATTTCAAGCAAATTGGTTTTTACTTACCTGTGTCTCAAAGTTTTCACATTAAAAGTAAAGTTAGTATATGCAAAACACAAAAATGCATATTTTCAATTATCCTTCATACTTCACTTATTTGAATGAATAAAGATGAAGAGCTATATGTTAGCATGTGATCATATTAAACATATTCTTAAATCTTGTCTGTAAACTCTTGAATACTGTTGACTGAAAACTTCAGAGCAAGTCATACTCAGGAGAACTTAATGGACATCAGCAGAGAGGAAATAAACAATCAAAGAATAACTTATCTCTCCAACCAGCACAGAGAGAAACACAGGTATTAAAAGTGAACTCTCAAAATTGTAGTTTAAAAAAATCCTGCTGCTTTAGCACAAGAGAAAAAAAAAAACAACCTCAAACCACAAAAATCCTCCACAAAAAACCAACCCAAAAGCAGTCTTAAAGCACAGTGAAATGTCTATCAGTACTCTATTTGCTGGTCTAAGTTCATTGTTTGGAGCACTATCTCCATTTACAGAGAAAAAAGGTTCCTTCAGAGTTAAACATCCCATTTGTGTGGTCATTTCAGTGAGTGTCATAACAGGTTTTGATCACCGAAACATTAGTCTTTCCTCCCGTGAAATGTAAAATCATGTAATGATAGAACAATATAAACTCAGCTGACTGCTCCATTTCAAATCAATGGAATTACTGTAGGCAAATTTAAAAAAAGTCCAACCAAAAAACAATGACAACAATAAATGTGGTAACTGTTTTTCCCTCTCACCCGATATATTATATTTGGTGAACAACAGAGCTGATAACTGTTCATATCCTTGCCCACCTCCTCCTTTGTCTCTCATGCAGGAGTACATGCCCTCCATTTACTGCTTTGCAAATGCACAGTAAAATTCTCATAGAAAAGTTTTTATCTTTCACAGCTATATTTACTAACTGAAAGTAGAATGATATGTAAAAATATTCAAAATATGATAGCTCTCATATAAATTAAAAAGATATCAGGTTGCGTGTGCTGCTTTCCTGGTTACTGTCCTTCGATCACTGCTTGGCATTTGATCATTGCAGTAATGGCAGTGACACTGCATCAGTTCTAAGCCTTTTACTTGGCCATTTACTCATTTTTTATTCCTGTTGCCATAATTCTATTTCAACAAAGAGGAACAGTGAAACTAGGAGTGTAGTACTCATTGAAATATAAAATAGGTATTGCAAACATATTTTCTCTTAGCAGAGCTGTGCACTGCAGTTATAACAATGCAAAGGAAACCAGCACATAGAGAGCTCCCCCTCTTTGTGCTGAGATGTGTGCACAGAAAAAACAGAAAAAACAGCTTTGAAATGATCCTTATAGTAAATGCGGTGATATTTTTTAAAAGTTCACTTCCTCTGTCAAGAGAGTAAGCGCAGCTTTCAACCCAATTTTACTGCGCAGTGGAGGAGCTTTTCTGTTGTATAATAATTACATGTGTTCCCAATACTAGATCACAGACAATACCTCTAGCTCCTCAGAACTACTTTAAGGTAAACAGATAGATCTTAAGATAACTGAAGTTATATGTGCTTCAGAATGATCAGTAATGCATTCAGAAAAAATTCATTTTTTACAAGACAAATCTTATATCAGGCCATTTAAAATTAGTTTCTAAGAAAATTTGTATCTATGACCTACATATGGATGTCTCCAAAATAAGATGGATGAGGGCAAAAACAAAATAACATGCACTTTAAGTCAAAGAGTACATATGATAAATATTTCATTTTCAATAGACAGTTAAAAATTCTCACAAGTAGTTGACTAATAGCAGTTCATGTCTTTGTAAGTCAAGGCAATTACTGTAAGAAATAAGAATCTATAATAAAATAAGTCTTACAGCGCTCATAGTAAATCTAGAAGTGTATACTGATAAAATGCTGTAGAATTTTCTGGTTAATAGCAATGAAAGTGCTACTTATGTATATCAAATAGCCAAGCTGTAAGTCGGTCGACTTTTTGTTTATTACTATTTATTTTTTTAAATAAAGACAGCTTTTACTTGAGTGCTAAAACTGCCACATTTTTACTTCTCATTTGACTCCTCTATTATGTTCTGCAGGATGTGGGGTGGGGGGGGGGGGGAAGAATGGAGGTGTGAAACAATAAGTTCAAAGCGAGTTAATAGCTTGTAATTCATTCCACTTTAATTCCTAGATTGGCATCATAGCTGAGACTAAATGGTATCACTTTTCTACATCCAGTTAGGTACATGGTTAAGAATTAGCATCAGAATTAGAGTTAGACTGAAGGCAAGGTAGCAATTGAGATGTCTAAAATGAACATTGTAACCCAAATCTACTCTCATCAATGATTTTGTTTGAAGTAATTGACTAAGTGTCAGAAGCGCAGACAACTCTTTATTCCCCTTTTTTTTTCCCCCCATAGAATAAAGAATCCAATTATTTTTAGATAATTCATGTTTTCTTCTCTAAACAAGACAGTATGTGATTTTTCAGCTTAGTGTCTTCTGCACTTATGTAGAAGGAAAAGATTCTGAGCTCCTGCACATAGAAATTTCTTCTGCGATGTATATACATTTGATGAGGTACACAAACAGGATTGTATCAGGGATCACAATCTCCAGAGTTAAATATCCCAGGATTTACACTTCTGACAATGTAAGAAGTGATCAGTTGATCAATTTTACATAATTTTGTTTTTTTTCTGCACAAAGTTTTCAGGAATTTTCATTTTTTCAGAATAAGCTTCAGATATTTAAAATTTAATTGTTAGGTAGATCAGTCTTCCAGAAAACAAAAAAAAAATTCTAGTGGTTTTCATAGAATCTATTAAACTGAGAAGGATGCTGATCCTCAATGCCTGATTTGAAAACTTACTTTGGACCTGTGACAATTATTTAAAAGGAGGATTACAGCACCATCACTATATTTCTGAAATAGGCTGCCATTACATGTGGAGTCTGCCACGGTACTGAAATGCCGAGGAGCAGCTCAGCTCCTACAGTGGTGTTAAACAAAGGTGCACCTCATTCCTTCACCTTTAGTAGGCTAAGATGCAGGATGCCAAGCTTTTAAGATAGCAAGTTTAAATATAGGCAACTCAATTCTACCTACATTCTATTTCTGGTATTGAAGCCTTCTCTCAGATTGAGCCCTAGGTTTCTGGTGGAATTGAGATTACATTAACTGCAAACCTTTCAGTCTTAATTAGGGTTCATGCCTGAAGAGAGTACCTGCCTATATTTCAATTAAAGCTCAAAAAATAGAAACAGTTTCTAACATGGGGAAAAGAAAAATGAGAAAAAAGAAGAAAAAAAGAGGAACAATCTGTAGCTTTTAGTCAGAAGAAAAACTGGAGGCTGATTTAAGATGTTAAAGAGACGGAGGGCAGCAAGCCAAAAACAAACCTGTCAAATCAATTTTATGACTGGTCTTTTCTGAGAAATTGTTGTCTTCAGATGCACTTTATTTTTGAGCATTCTGACAATAAAATTACATGAGGAAGTGCTTCTTTTCCAAAATCTGTTTGCAAAATTATTGTTTCCAACACAGCCATCTCATGTCCATCAGATTATTGCCTACTTATTAAAATTCTTCAAGCAATTAATTAATAGGAAGTTTTCAAAAAAATTGTATAAAATAATTTGAAGTATCTATTAACACTGGTTATATAAGTAAGATATTTTTAGGCATCATCTCTGGCACTGTTTTATCTTAAAGAGAAAACTCTAAAAAATAATAATAATATTACTTTTGTTGAATTTTTGAAGAGCAATAGTAGTGATAGCAGATAAAATAAATCTTTGAAATATTTTTTTCAATTTCAGGATAATCACATTCAAAATTTTAATGCAAAAATTAAAAATTAAAATATTATCACAAAATATTTAGGGTTTATGGAGCTTGATTGCTGAACAAAATATCTTTTTCATTCCTATGACAAAATCTCTTTTTTTTTCACATTCACAGTCAACAACAAAATGTTTAATTCTAGAATTAAATTTAAATTATATTTCTAAATTTTTATTATGTGTTCCAATTAGATAATTTCACTTAAATTGGCCCATTGTATTTTGTGATGCACTTTAAATATGCAACCTTACGGTCTTGCCTTTTTTGCCATTCCCAAAATGCTAAATTAACTAGAAAATAATAACTTTAAAGAGGAGGAAAAAAAAGTTCAGTTCAGTAAGAACAGACATGTACTTACAGGAGGCAGGAGAAGTAAGGTATGCTCCAAAAATTGTTTAAAATACTGAAAATGTGCTATTATTTAGCACATAGATTATAAACTAAGCCAAACATAGTCCTCTAATAACTTGGGATTAGGCAGTATTGCTGGTTACTGACCAAAAAAATTGTTTCTGCACTTTCTATGTACACAGGGGAAAAGGAAAGATTCCAAAAATCAGCAGTTTCAGTTAAACTAGTTAGACTTAACTAATTTGATGGCTGAAACTTCTGTAATATATTAAGTAGAGATAGTCATGATTTGTGAAGGAAATCTTGAGGAGTGGAATCAGAAACCTGGACACAGAAGAAGGAAAGTGAGAAAACATATGCTCCTGAAGAAGGAATGAGGTAACATAGTTGTCACTTAATACATTTTCAGGACTTCTTCTAAAGGAAAAATGGGAATTAGTTTCCTGCCTTGTACTGAGTGCATACCCACTGTGTATGCGAATGGACAAATAGTTGAAGCACCACTGACAACCTTTGACATGATGCAGAAGACCACTAACTAAAAATCTCAAGTTTATTCCAAAGAATATTCCAGAATAACCATAAAGAACCATCATGAAACTTTCCAGAAAGATCATAAGTGTTCATGAAACTATTTATACCTCAGAAATTTTAACTCCAGATGTAAAGACAGTGACCTTGGAAGCCAATTTCTGAAAGTAGTGACTTTTTGAGATTGAAAATAACAAAACAATTTTTTTAAATTTACAGACTTAATTATCTCAGTCTAATCACACCCAACACAATTCACACGTGATTTCCTTTAATCAACATCTATGTTATACACTGTATGAGAACACTTCTTTCCTCCATTTTCTGGCCTACATTCCAAAGGGCAGTAAAAATTTAGTTTTATAGATCTTACGGGATCTAGAACAAGTTTAGAGGTGCTGCACACATAATTAATTTGCTCTGAGCAGATCTAGCTTGTTTGAGAGCTCAGCAGCTTTCCTGAAGAATCCTTTCTCAGCACAAAGTTTGTAAAGACTTCTATGGTATGTGAATCCAGCACAGCAATCACATCAATCCAAGAATTTCATGTGTGGAAGGTGGGCACTGGTTCAGGTGGGCAGGTGTGTACTGGTTGGCTGGAGTGGCACTTTTTAGTGTTGTAGTTACTGCCTTTTCATCATTTGGCTGCCTGGGCTGCATGGAATTATGTATTTTTTCTTGCTTGTCATGTAATTACTTTTTTTCCCCATTTTCCACTACTCTATAAATATAGCAACAGCAAAAAAAAGTAATTATATTTAATTTGATTATTTAAAAAAAACACAATTAAGAAATTAATACATAAATCTGGAAACTTTCCAAATAATAATTTATGTCTGGGATACGTTGGAATGGAACTTTCTGAGCCCTCTAAGTTTTAAGTGAAAAAAGGCCATAAATAAATGGATTTTAATTTCTCCATTGTGGATTAAACCCAAGTCAGAACATGTCACCAAGGACTACAAATATGCTCACTCACAGCATTTGTTACTAGCAGTACTGCAGTAATTTTATCATGTTTCTCATTTAGGAAAACAGCTGACACTCAGCTTGGCTGAGGGAATTTGTGTTTTCTTGGATTTACTTCAAGTGATCTTTCTGTTATATGACAGCTGAGTCATCACAGATGAATCCCAGACATATACCTGAAATACAACTCAAATTGAAATTACTGTTATGTTTGCCATTTTTTTCCCAGACTTGAGGTAAGTTTGCAGTTTTTTATTTGAAATGTGAGATTAATGGTATGACATTATTTGTAGCATTCTATAATTAATGAACTTTCAATTATTTCTTTTTTTTCACCATTATTAGATGCAGCCAAAACTGCCTCTTCCTATTTCCATTTGCTCTTTTCCTGGTTTTGGTACTGCATTGTCATCAACTCTTTGAAGAGTTGCTCCAGCTGTAGCTTTTGTTGAAATGTATGAGCTGAAGATAATTGCCATTTTTTATATAATTTTGTTTTTATAGTGTCTTCGTCTTGACAAAATTTGCACACATTGCCTGTTATACATAGAACCCTTTTATCCAATCTAGAAGACAAACAATGTTGCCTATATGTTTTAATATTCTGAGCAAATGGGATATCTTGAGATTCACTCTGATTTCCAAGATTCTTCTTAGGTACGTATCAGTCCAGCTTGTTTTTAAATAATGTAATGGAGAGTGGGGGTGGGGGCGTTCCTGCAGAATGTGGACTTCTGCTTCCATTTTTGCTTACACTGGCTTTGTCATTGTGCTGTTTCAGAAAGAAGCAGCCAAATGTTGGAGCTTGTGGTGCCAAGGGTTTATCTGTGGTAAACTCTCAGAGAAGATTAAACCTTTTGATATCAATTATCCAAGATTTACCAGAGAACATGATAAATCTTTATGAAAAGGAAAAATGGTGTCATGGTTTGACCCGGAAGTGAGTTTTTTTTTGGAAAGTTATGGTCAAACCAATCAGTGGCCAGATGTGAAATTGGCATTTGGTGTGGCCACTGAGGATTTGGGTACGCCTCCGAGAACACACTCAGTGGGTTAAAAGCAGAAGGTTTGGGGAAGGATTTGCTCTTTGGAGCCCGGCCGGTGAGTTGCTCTGACCTCTCCCCTGCCCAGCTGCGTCTGGGCGGGGGAGGGGAGGCCATGCGGCCTGGGAAGGAAGGCCAGAGCCCCGGCAAGGTGCAGGGGTGGAGGAGTCCTGGGATGGTTTGGGCAGCCCCCCCTGGGAGAGAGAATGACAGAGACTGTGCAGGCTGAAATTTGTTATCTTGTGCTGGGAGCACAGCCAGGAGGAGAAAGTGGGGGGGGGCGGCAGGTGCCCAGCTGCCAGCAGACCGGGCCGAGCTTTTAACCTTTTTTGTGAATTTTTGGAAGCTGTAAAAACACTGATCCTCCCTAGCTGAGGAGTGAGAGGGGAAAGAGGATGGGAAAGAAGAAGAAGTTTGACTAAGTGAAGGAATGCTTGCAGATGAGAGTGCCCTAGGTGGAGGAGATGAGTGGAGTGGCTTTGGCTGGACTTTTCTCTTACACAGCCACGGGCGAAACCAAGTTCTTCTGATAATACAGAGACTGCTCCTTGGGGGAGGCGTTGGCTGGAAGCCAGGAGTGACAAGGCCGCGAGGAGAAGCGGAGAGAACAGAGACTGAGGGGGAGGGTGTGGTGGAGCCCTCTGCCTCCAGGGAAGGATCTCTGTTCCTGAGAGCCCCAGGCCCCAGGGGAAATAATATGGGGGGGACAGGTGTCCCAAATGGTGAGAGGCGGCCACTTCTTGGAACTGGGCAAAGCATTCTTAAAAGGACCTAAGGAGCAGTTTGGATCCATGGACAGTGGTGAGAGCGCTGGACATGGGAGGAAGAATGGTCACCGCTACAGATTTTCTTCGGGCGGCTGCAGTGTGTGACGTGGAAGCACTGGGGACTTTGCAGTGTTTTCCTGGGGAGGCCCATGGTGTGAGAGGAAGACTCCTCTCTCCTGATGAACTGGGGAGAGTGTGTGTGAAGGAGGGTATTGGAATTGAGAATTGATGTGTTAGAGGGGATTTGTTTGTTTGGAGAGGTGGGGGGAGGAGAAGTGTTTTTGAAGATGTTCTATTGTGGATTGTTGTGTGTAGTTTTTCCCTTTTCCCCTTTTGTGTCTATGTAGATTAATAAAATGTTGTTTTTTTTTTCCCTCCATTCCCAAGTTGGAGCCTGTTTTGTTCTGTTCCTGGGTCACATCTCACGGTAACCATTTTAGAGATCCACCTTTCATGGGGGCGTTGGCACTGTGCCAGGGTCAACCCATGACAAATGGGCTTTTTTAATTCCTTTGGAAGCATGTAAACAAACAAGAAAATTCAAAGCAAAACTCCTCAGATACTACCGAATCCCTGCTGAGAGCAAGTAAAGTATATCAAAAGCTAATGCAATCCTCTTTCACTATTCTGGGAAGAAATGGAGTTTTCAAAAGCTTAGTTTGAGTCAAAAAGTCCAGTTCAATGGTTCGTGACCTTTTAAACAAATCTGGACTGAGTTTTGGTTCTATATTGGTAGAGTTAAATACTTCATTTTTTGAGTGTGTAGTTAAATCCTCATGATCTGCATATTTTGATCATTTTGCAACCTTCTTTTTTTTTTTGTTTCTACTTCTAGGGAGTATCTTTGTACAAAATTTTCTACATAGCCATTTCTACCTTTTCCATTTCTACTTATTGAACCTGTTACAACAGTTCAAAGCTGAGATATTCCAGAAAATGTCTGTTCAATGTCCATGTAGACAACTACACAGCAGCAAACGAAAAATATCCCAAAACTTAGTATTTAGCACAGCTCAGACTTACTGCTTTTTGCATTTGCCACTGCAAAATGTCCAGTTCAGAATCTCATGCATCCAAGATCACAAATCTTAAATAAACCCTTTTTGGTTTTTTTTACTTATTTATACTCTTCTTTGGTATTAATCTGCAATAAGCTGAGGATAGCTATTTGTACCAGTGAAGTGTATTTTGTGCTGATGTGCAATCAGCTTTATTTTGTCCATGTCACTCTCCAAAGGTGAGTCTTTTAGAAACTGCCAGGTTTTGCAGCACAAGATGGGCAAGGTTGTTGCAACTTGATAATCTTATGTTCAGCCAGCAGTGAGGTTGAGCCTGTATTTTAAATAGGTATACTCTCTCACCCTCCATGTGTAAATTTTTGCATGGTTCAGTATCTACAGATCAATACAGATACAAACCATACACCATACTAGCTCAAATGCAACAAGCAGGAATAGCCTGATCTTGTTCCCCTCCTGGCTGATCAAGGAAAAACATCAGTGGAAATTATACACATATGTAAACAGCAGTTGCCTCTGAATCCTAGGATAGTGCATAGCCAGCACATCAACTCCTAAATGTTCACACAGCCCCACTCCAGCTGTTGATGCCCAGACTTAAACACAAAGCCCTGGTCAGAGGGATGCAGAGATATATGACCCCTTCATCTCCTCCAGTAACAAACTTTAGACAGTCTATTTAGTGGCTCTTCCATGGATCCCACATTTCCCCATTTCCCTCATGCCCAAACATGCCCTCTGCATGAGTGGAACTCACGAGTAGGTGGTTTGGATCTCTGGCCTTGCTCACAGCCCTCCCTGAGATCCCCTAGTCTCAGTAGCTAGACCAGACCAGCTGTCACTCCAGTAGTCAGCTCCAACACCCCTGAGCTCTCCTGTGTGTCAGTAAACCTATGGAGCTCCTGATACCTGATCCCCATCCTTTTTGTTCCACTCATTATCTAGTCCACCCTGGAGTTCTCAAGGAAATTGCAGGCACCTAGATGCACACACACTGCAGTGTGCAGAGGTTCCTGTCTCTTCTGCTTCTGGCACCACAGACACAAGGACCCTCTGACCACTCCAGTCGCTGCACTGAGACTTCCACATTGCACATGCATTCCCAACAGGGTCCTCACTCAGGAAAGTAGATAGAAAGGCAGTTTATTTGGAATAGAGAATTGACCTTTCTGATCAGGAACAGGCCAAGTCTAGACAAGCATAATCCCCTTCTTTCAAAAGACCAGCCCATTTTATCTCCTTATCGTTCTATTTTCCTACTTTTCTAACCACTTTGATCCCTCCCTTGCCCCACCTTTTTCTCCTTTCCTAAACATTTCATTACCTTGTGCAGTGCCACAACACTCTTTCTTGGCACAGCGAGCACCATCTCCCAGACCAGGGGGCTGCCCCTGTGGGCTCACAGTGCTGGGACTCACCAAGCCCACAGGGCTCACAATGCTTTCCTGGGATAGCATTTCCTGGGATAGCATACCAGGGGACAGGAGAACAGGGGCTCATGTCTCTGACTCAGGATAAAGAGATTTCTCTGGGCAAAATTAGCCCATGTAAGCTAACAGAAACCACTGGGGGGAATCTCCTGGTTGGATTGAAAGTAATATGTATTAGTTGAATTGTGTGATCACTTCATTTCCTCTTTGTAGAGAAATTAATGAGGAGACTGAAGATAAAAATCCTATCATGGTAGTGACTTCTACTGACTCATTATGTTTACTAATTGTAAAACAAAGATTTTTTAGAAGAACGGCTACAACAGCGTATGTTGAGCATTGGCTGAGAAACTCAACCAAAATGACTAAGTTTCTATGAACAATTTTTGAAAATTAACCTAAGTTATGTAGCAATATTTTTGAGCCCTTCATCAGTTGATAAATGACTGTAGGTCTGCATTAAACAGATCATACACAAAGAAAACCAGATTTCTCTGACGTATTCAAATGTTATACTTTTGTACAGATTCTTAGTCAATGAGGATAATTGAAATTGAGATTAAATAGAATTTACTTAATTGACAACTACATGTCTTACTGGACAGAAAAGAAACCATTGGGAAATATCTTAATTTTATTACACTCTTGATTGATACGTAAGGTGGAGTAAGGTGGAGTAAAATAAAACCTTCAAAGATATATTTATCAATTCAGTTCATAAAACTTACTCAAAAATGAGTAACAGATTTCTCTCAAATTGCAAAACATAACAGGATGTGGTCTCCCAGAATTATTGCATTCAGTGAAGATTTTGTGGGAAAAAATTGTTAACAAATGTGAAAAGCAGATTAAATTAATGTGCAATGATATTGATCAGAAAAATATCTCATACTATAGTGGGTAAAGGGATTAAATATGCTTTAAAATTGAAGTAATTCTAGAAAAAAATTTTCCTGGGACATATTAAGACAAGTGTCGCTAGTAAGAGTCTGTGAATATATGTTCAATGCCTTTGGTATCAATGGGTTTTGTGCCTTAGTTTAAGAAAAAGACAGCTAATTGGGTTATAATGCCCAGTAGACTTACAAGAGTGGTAAAAAATTCTGAAAATAAGATTTCTACAAAAACAAAATGATGAAGTTGTTTAGGCTGGAGAAGAGAATATGAGGACATATGAAGAGTGTTAGCACTCCAAACGAAAACAGCGTTTGTTTAAGAGCATCTTCTGCTCAGGGTTTACTCAGAGGAGCACAAGAATCAAGTGGCAGAAAGGGAAATTTAAATCACGTGTTAGAGATAAAAACCCACAACAACAAAAGAAAAAAGAAAAAATGGAAATAAGTGAATTGTAGAATTCTTGTTACTAGAGGTTTTCTAGAAACAGTGTAACAAAGGCTTCATAAATAATCCAGGTGTCATCCTAGAGTAAGGTAATAGACCAGTCTATGGACAAGCTCTTCCAACTGCATGCATATAAGATTTCTGAATGACAATATCTCTCTAGTCACACAATTTTTTCTTCCAAATGCAGTGTGTTTGCAATTTGATTCAATATATATGTTCTCATTCAATAAATGCTAGAAACATTACGAGCAAAAATAAGTCATAACCTCATATTAAAATAATTTTAATGATAAAGCAAGTTTTACACGTCTGCCTTCAACTTTTACTTCTAGTAGAGGTGATTAAATTGTGGGCTGTAAAAACTCCCTCATAACTCCCTTAAATTAAAAAATGAAAGTCTTGGAATTATCTGGTTTAGACATTTTAGGGGGTATAGTGGCTTTGCTTCTTTAAGACCCATTTTTCAAGAATGAAATCTTTACCTTTAATCTTTTCTCTGGTATCTCTGGTGATTTATCTATTACTTTCCCAGGGCACCAGAGAAAACAAGAACAGGTGTCCAAAAGTTGCACTAAGGTAAATATTACATGTAGCTTTTTAGTGGACCTGAGCAAACAAATCTCAACATGGTATATTCCTTCATTTTATTAGACCAGTTCACACACATTTCAGACATATTCTTTATTCAGGGGCAGCATTTGAGTAATTCAAGATTTGATGTAGAATTTATATTAGTTATTTGAAAACAGGATATTTGAAAAACATATATATTTTTATATCTCTCTATATTTATATATATGCTTAGAAATTCACACAAACTTCATTAGTTTAATAAATCTAATTGTATAATTTCTAGCTTTCAAATGAATGACAGTACAAATCAAGTTGCTTAATATTAACGTGCTTAACCTCAGTTCTAGTTATTAGGGAGTATGTGGGGTGGTGATGGTAAGAACGTGTTTAAAAATAAAATTGTATTGGTCATGATAGAAAATAAGATACTCAGAACTGGTGTTGGAATATGCATACTTCTTTGCTAAGCATTTTGATCCATTTTGTTTCATTGCCTCTGGTTTGAACTTGTTCCACATTCTTTTGTCTTTTACCAGCAGAGCAGACATGACAGTTATAGTGAACAAAATGAAAAAAAAACAACCAACCAAACATTTTGAAGGCTGAAAATAACATTTTTTGCTTATTTGTCTGTTTTTCAGTTTTGCCTTTTTTTGTATCTCAAGCAGACTTGCTGAGTCAAAGAAAGCTCCTTGCCACGTTTCATAAGTAATTCCTGTTCCTGAGGATAACCAGAGAAGTGCAAATTACTCCAGTCTCCAATATCCACTCACAGCAGTGTCTATGACTCCTAAGGTTCTCAGTCTTGCTGAGGGATTTTTTATGCATGTTCTCTCTAGCACAATATATTAGCATAGAGAGACTTCTGATACTGTGGGATTTTTAGCATCACTCCTATGAACTGTTTTCTGTACCATATGAAACACAAAGAAGCTGTTTCACCTCAGATCAGTGCCTGATCTGGTAGAGGGGTTTAGGAGGAGATGCTAAGGGTGCAAAGGGTTGCAAAACTCAGGCTTGCAAAGGTATGTGGCTCAAGCTCCTTGTGTTCCTCATTTAACAGAAGAACTCAGCCATGATCCATAATCCTTAGGCCTGCATTTCCTTCCCCGGAATTAGCTCACAAAGTCCAAACTGGAGCAAAAATGTAAATTACCTTAATGACAGATGGAGAATTTTTGCTGATTAACAGCCTGAGAAATATTGAAAATATGGAGACAGTTTGTTGTACAGCCAGTGTCTAAACCTGAACAATCAGCCTGTGCCATAGCCACCAAATCCATTTTATAAAATAAAAAATTTTCTGAAGAAATTCTTTCAGCCTGGGAAAAGTCATTGATCCTAGTATGGTATTCAAGACAAGCAGACATGTCTGAATTAAACTCTCCCTGAATTTGAATTTCACTCCTCAGTATGGATGAAATTCTTGGCTATCCTTGTTCAACAGTAGTTTTATTCTTGAGGTAAATGGACAATAACTCTTTTGCTTGTCCCTATACCTCGTCTTATGTCCCTCCAATAACAGCTCCTTCATTTGCTTGTCTATGATAAAAGTAAGGGCTTGTATACACATCAGGTTTAATAGAGAAAAGGGGTTGCATTATTCTATGTTTCTCAATGATTTCTATTCTTGCATCAACAAAGTCTTTTTCTGAAGAACGAAAAAACATTATTGAGGATATTTAATAATATCTTGGAAGAGAGTGGATAGAAAAATGCAACTGACATGAGGATAGTGACAATTTTTAATGATGTTAGGCAAACACTTCAAGTTTTTTTTTTTCCAAATAATTGTAAACCTAACCTTTCCTATAAGCTGATTGTATAACTCCTCTGTATTGACCAACTTTGATTAGAAGGTATTTCTCTCTTTTTTTAAGCCTTAAGCTATGATTGGTATATCTGTTCAGCAAAAAAGCTTTCACGTGAAATGCTGCAATACTTGCAGGCACATGAGTTTTATTTTGATGATATTTTGAGAATCTATATTTATTAATGGACTATTAAACTTATTAATAGGTGGGGAGAAATTTCTGGGAAAATGTATTCCTACTTAATATTTTGAAAGGGAAAGTAACTATTATTTTACAGGATTATTGACACTGCAATGACTACTATTCACAGATTAAACCTCACTGTGAAGGCTACTGTACAGCCTATTCCAAGGCCATTCACTGAACTGTTGATTAAAGTGAGTCAGGCTTCTTAAAAATTTTTTACCTTTTTTCAAAGACACTTGCCACTTAAAAAGCTCTTGTATAGAAATATAAGTGGAACATTCAGCATTTATTCCTAGCTTGTTTTACATTTCTTGTGGGACTGATAATAATCAGCAGGACATAATAAAATTTATAAATTTTCACCCAAAGTCCTGTTTTTGAATAGATAGGATATTTTTGATGTATAAAAAAATGAAGCTATAAAACATAATGTATGCTAACTTAAGTTTCAATTAATTCCAAAGAATCTTTTCAGAATGAGTTATAATATTGACCTGTGCTGCATCATATGACAGAAACTGAGCTGAGAGGAAGTACCTTAGTGGATAGGAGCAGGGCATTTTGTTTGGTTTTATGAATTTGTTTGGTTTTTGAGGGGCTAAAAGGTAGAAATATCTGGGGATTCAAGCCAAAATATGAAAATAACTAGTTGACAAAAACAAAATTGAAATTGTCCCATTAAATAAAAAAGATCTTGATTAAAGTATTCCATCTGTGTTGATTTCACTGTGAAGTTTATTTGTATTTTTGTAAAGGCACTTGCCAGGGGGATAATCAAGTTAAGCTGCTCAATCATAAAAAGGCTACTATATATTCCTACTCATACTTCCTTCAAACATGATAGACACATTCTTCATGGAGTCATGCTGCTGAATATAGCCTGAAACCACTTTTAAATTAGGGTTTATTGGATCAAGGTTGTGGGCTTCCTGTTGTTGCTGTTCCTGTTTTTTGGTTTATTGTTTTTCAGAGTTTTTTTATTCCAGAGGAAGTTCCCAGGACTTGGGAGGTGTGTCATTGCTTTGAAAAATGGGATTGTTGAAAACATATCTCTTCGTGATAAAGATCTGGATTATTGTCATACAGGGGATTTTTGCACATTTTTATGTTTTTCCTACATTCCCAACAGGAGACAAAATTTTTGTTGATCTGAATACTGAAATATAATATGCATAAGACCTTAAGAACCCAATATTTAAATACACTGAGCTCCTCCAAAATATAATTTTGAATGGCAAGAGTAAGCAACCTTCTCAGGTTTACACAGATTAAGAGTCTTCTAAATTCTAGTAATTTAAACTGGGACTCTGAATAAGTAAGATTTTCTTGAAGTACAGATTAAAACAGAAAAATACAACATGCTTTTCACATTAGCTAAGCATTGCAGTTACCATGATGGTAGTGCTTTACAATCTGGTAAAAGTAAAAAAGAATTTGTATGAAATATTAAATCCAAAGATTATGAGTCTAAAAACATTACTTATTGGGGGAAATACAAGAAAAGAAAGCATTGTCATATCATTTCAGATTTAGGATCGACTTGCTGCAAACAAACCAAACTGAACATTTGATTTAAATGAAACAAGTCAGATGTCTCAAATATAAAATCGACCTTTTCATTTAACATGAAATACAGTTTACAGAACCAACTGAGCTCCCTTATACTTACCTATGATTAAAATACCTAGAATGGGGTAGTCAGAATATAAAACTGGTAAGGATTTATAGGTATGGGAGGATAAATATTTTCCAAGTATCTCAGATATTCAGATCTCTGAAAATTCTCTAGAGCTGTCATTTAGTATTTATACTTTAGTCAGAATCTCATTTATAGTTCTAAAAAGAATGTCTACAATTGATAGTTTATGATTTTTTTGGTCATAAACATGGGTTTAGAAGCAGAAGTTCTTGTATAAACCGTCTACCACAGAGGTAAAAGTGTTGGAAAGATACTCTTTGAAAATAAGTAGAAGAGAGATTTGGAGTGGGAAGGCATCTTCCTTTTTATATCTAATGGAAAAATACACTTACATTTTGCATTATTTTATTTTATATATGTAATACCACTAATTTTAGCAACTGGTATGAATCTGGGAATAAACCTTCAGGTCAGATCTGGGAATAAACCTTCAGACCGATCAGGTCTCTCTCAGTCTCCTCTTCTCTAGGGTGAACAGACCAGGTAACCTCATCCAATTCCTCTCTAGACCTTTCATTGTCTTTGTTGCCTGCCTTTGGAATGTCCTATAATAGCTTTATAACCTTCCTATATTGCTGTGCCCAAAACAATGCACACAGGACTTGAGTTGAGGTCCAGGACATAGTTGGCACCCTGACATCTAGTGAATTTCTCATTCCACTACAATCATCTAGGAATATTGATATCACAATATTCATAGGTAATTGTAGTGGAATGGGAAAGCATGGGAAAGCATATTTGCATTAAGTACCTATAAGAAGAAATGGCTCTGCTAAGTATCAAAACAGTGAAGAAAACTCTATAAAATATTAAACACTAAATACTAAATATTATTAAATATAAATATTGGTGAACATAGAAGTAAATTATTTAATTAATTATAGTAAATGAAACTAATTAATAATATTTTAATTATATTTAATATTAAAATATCTGAATAAAACCCAAAACATTAACATAGTGAGGAAAAAAAAAGAAAATTTGTTAATTTCTGTTGAAAACAATAACCTGTAATGGTAGGCCATAAAATTAATTTCTTTTAGGATTACTGTAAAGGATGGATGGGACATCAATCAGGCTGAGGTACTCATCAACTTTTCTGCCTTTGCCTTACCACCAAATACTCCAGCCACTCTTCCCCAATCACAGAAGGGAGGGAAATGAAGGGGAGAAAAAAGGAATCTGGCTATAGAAGACAATCAGGTTCAAGGCCATCTAAGGAACCTGAAGGTGCACAAGTCCATGGACCTAATGAAATGCATCCATGGGTCCTGAGGGAACTGGTGTAGAAGGGGGCTGTACTGCAATCAATCATTTTTAGAAATCATGGCAGTTCACTGAAGTTCCCACTGATTGGAAAAGGAGAAGCACAAGTCAGGAAGGACATCAGTCTTTTGGAGTGAGTTCAGAGGAAGGACATGAAGATGATCAGAGGGCTGGAGCACCTCCAGTTTGTTTGTTCTCAGCCTGGAGAAAGGGAGGCTCCGGGGAGACCTTATAGCACATTCCAGGGCATAAAGGGAGCCTATAGGAGGGCTGGAAAGAGACTTTTGACAAGGACATGGTGTGATGGGATACAGGGGAATGGCTCCAAAGTGAGAGAGGAGAGGTTTAGATTAAATTTTAGGAAGAACTTCTTTACTGAGGCACAGGAATAGGTTGCCAAAAAAGGTTTTCTTTGCTCCATCCCTCTAATGTTCGCAGCCAGGCTGGGTGGGGCTCTGAGTGACCTGATTTAGTGGTGCTATCCTTGCCCATGGCAGGAGAGCTGGAACTAGATGATCTTTAAGGTCCCTTCCAACCCAAACCAAACCATTCTATGATTCAAGGATGCAAGGTATGTTTTTTTCTCTTTAAAAAGTAAACTGAATTACATATTTTTTTAAAGTTAAAAATTATGTCAATGATTCTTTTCATAAATAATTTATGCAGGAAATATGAATTTGGTTTTTTTTGTTATCTACAAAATAGTTTTGAAAATTACTGAATTTTCTAGGGCTGCAATGATGAAGGCCTATGGAGATCATCACTATCACAGAAGCAACTTGGAAACTGTATCATGATATGAAAGTAAAGAAATATTGTTTTTACTGTTTGGTCTCAGAATTTATACTAAGTGGTCAAACACATGAAAATTTGATAGTATTTTATATAAAATAAGCACTTGTTGAAAAAATGGGGGGTTTTGAGTAAAATCAGTGAGATAGCAAGAAAAATGGAACATAGTGATAAAGGAGTTTCACTAATGTTTGTACATCTGTGTCTGTGGAAAAATATATCAAAAGTTAGGAAGATAAAAGATAGTGGTTCTTTGAGTAATTTTCTGTGCCAGAAATGTTTTATTTTCCCTCTGTCACCATTGTTGACATTTCCTTTTGAATAAAAATGTTCTTTCTCTTTCCACTTTAATGTTATTCTTTATTCTTCAGCAAAATCAAAACACTATGTTTATGACATAGTAGTCTACTCCTTGAAAATAAGTGAACTGTCAAAATGTCAACATGATGAATTCATTGTAGGATCACAGAGAAAGATCATGTGGGTGTGTGAGGAAGAACAAAACCCTGATAATTAACAGAGAGGGTAGAAAAAATATTAAAACTTTTGAGAAGTTAATGGGCCTAATTTCAAGGAATGCAAATGTAAAGCATTCCCCACAGCATGAAGGCAAGACTGCTTTGAAAAGCATTTCTGATGCTCCACACAAGGCTCTTGGAGTTCATCCAGAAGCAGAATCACTGCTCTGGGCTGTTGTACTGCTGCTTTTACTTTTGTTCATTGGCACTTGACACTTGCCGCTTGAGTCTTTAGTCTACATTGCCAGAAGAAATGCTTTCCAACTGCTCTGTGATTGAAAATGCTCTGTAGGACTAGAAGATGCTTATGGAGTTAAGCATACCCCGTATTTCCAATTTCCATGGGGCTGTAGCAAACTTTAGATTTGAGAAATCAAGATATCTTGGTAGGCTTGGAGCAGAGTGGCTGGAAATTTGCCCAGAAGGACCTGGGGATGCTGGTCAGCATGAGCATGAGCCATCGTGAGCTCAGGTGGCCAAGAAGGTCAGTGCCTGGCTTGTGAGAAGTGGCTGAGGGAGCTGGGGTTGTGCAGCCTGGAGAAAAGGAAGCTGAGGTGAGACCTTTCCACTCTCCAACTAACTAAAAGGAGGTCGTAGTCAGGGGGGGTTGCTCTCTCCTCCCAAGTAACAAGTGATAGGACAAGAGGAAAGGGCCTGTGGGGAGGGTTAGATTGGCTATTAGGAAAAAATTTCTTGTTTGAAAGGATTGTCAGGCATTGTTACAGTCTTCCCAGGGAAGTGGTAGAGTCACACCCCCTGGAGATATTTAGAAACATGATGTGGTTTAATTGTGGACTTGGAAGGACTACATTTGCAGCTGAACTTGATCATACAGGTGTTTTTCAACCTAAATCATTTTATTATTTTAAGAATCTATAAAATATATTGTATATATAAATATATAATGTATAATATGTTACATATTGCAGAATATATTAAAAGATTCCCTTTCATTCCTCTTGAAGAGTCATCATCAAGCATAGGACTTTTCCCTAAACTGTTTGCACCCATCCTATGTACATGACATTAACACAACCTGTAGGAACTAAAAAATCACAAAGGCATACAGTGAGAGTGCACAGCTTATTTGCTTTACCAGTCCGAGCTGGAAAATTGAAACTGCTAAGTATGACAGGGGTAGTTTTTTCCTGCCAATAGAAGTAATTTATTTTCATCTCATCTGTTCACCTGGTGAACCTAAAATTTTCCAAAACCTTTACTTTTCATTCTCCTTACATTTCATCTAAGATTAACTCCCAGTCTAGCAAATATTCATGTACAAATTCGATTTCATACATAAGAAAAAAAAAATTCAGATATTCTTGCAGATTCAGGATTCACTTGTTGAATAAGCTAATAAGAAATGAAAATCAATACTGCATGAACAGAAAAAAAAAAAAGGACGACTAGAAGGATGCTGAAAACACAAAATAGGAAGGAGGCTCTAATATTTTTTTTTCTGTTTTCCTTGTACACAAATCTCATCTTCTTATTTTGTTTGTATTAAGGGCATTTCAGCAAGAATAAGGTGGGAAAAGTAGCTTACACAAGTAATTTCTGAACTGAATACTTTACTCTGCTAATGCTTTGTAAAATTATCCCCCAAATTTTTAACAGGAATATAGGGAGATTTGGGCTATTTCAAAGAATCAGGAGAAATTAAAATTATGCACTTCTTTGTGGATTTTGGTTTTATTTCTTATTTTTCTTAGTTATTATCAAGTACTGAGGCTGCCTAGGAGTGTCTTCTGTTTCTGTGAGTTAGATACAGCCTCCAAAATTACAGACAGCTTCTGTGATTGCACAGCTTGGGAAGATGAATGAACTCGTAGGAGCTGTGTAGCTGCACAGGCAAGTTTGACCCAGAAATCACATCCTTTACAAGTATATTTTATAAAGTATAGGAATATTCTTTAACACTTGGGCACACTGAGATTAAGAATGCTGCATAAATGCAGAGGATTATTATACTGATTAGTCTTGTAAACTAGCAAAACACCTTACTTTGAAAGGTCTAAGAGAGAGATTTTAAATTTTATCTGGAGGTGAAAATTAAAGGTTGTTTGTATTCAGGGAGAATTACTTTAAAACAAAGGGATGTGTGACTATGCAGCCATTAGTTGTGATCTTTGCTTTTGTTAAATACTGACTAGAATGCAATGAGGAGGTTTTATCCAAAGGAACTGCACTGTGGTTACTAGTCATACAATTAGAGCAATTGTCTGAAATTTTTCTCCATTAGTAAAGCTCTAAAAATCATAAAACAGCAGGGATCAGAGAGACATACAGCTTAGTCCTCTCTTACCGCTGCTTCCAATAAAAAAAAATATGTTCATTGTTAGGATAAGCTGACTTGTACTTTTAAGGTTTTAATTTTTAATGGTTCAGGGTCAAAATATGCATGAATTTTAAAAGAACTCAACTGAAAACTCATGTACATTTTATGCAAAGGAGAGTGATCCTGCTACTACTCCACTGCTTTGTTGTCTTTTATACTGTGATAAGGTACCTTGAAATGGGAACATATGTTTGGCAGTAATAATTAGTGATTTTAATTCTGTGTAAATTATTATATATAATTCACAATGATGAAAAAAATATACGGCAGCTGCTACCATTGCATGACCATGATGAAATATCTACCCTATAACTACAAACAGCAATTGACAAGCAAAGCCAAGGTTTCAGCAATGTAGTAGTTCTGACATTCATCAGAAAGTATTAGGGATTATGTTAAGAAAATCACCTGTGTGGTGTAGTGAGGAGGAAACTGTTCTTGTCTAACAGAGAAAAGCTGTTTTTCAGAGTGACACTATCCCTTCCTCTCACATTCATTATATGGATAGCTTAGGAATTAGGCACACAAAGCTGCAAGGACAGCATTTATAAGACCAGGATCAAATCTCTCTGAGGCACTCAGTGAGCAATGAATTTTAAGTGATTTGTGGTTTTCATAGCAGGCTTTGTACATGGAGGGACAATAACATCAGAGGATTTCCTGCTTTTCTTTCCTGTTTCCTTGTATGCCAGATTGACTTCTATGTTAGTCCACAGAGCACAAGTGGAAAGATAGAAAGTTGCTTAACCTAAACAGATGTCCTTTCTATGTGACTGGAAACCTGAAAAGTACCCTCTAAAAGAGGTATATAGAGTTCCAACTTTATCTGAATACAGGGTTCTTCCTTTGCAGTACGTTAAACTCCTTATTTATAACTTGTGTTTTCAATGACCAGGTGGAGTACAAAACAGTTTATTTGTATGATCTGAAGCATTGGGAAGAATGAAAAATAAAAAAAGTGTTCCATGTCTCTTACCAGATATGACCATGAATATGGGGATGAGAAACAAAAAGTTTAAGATTTACTCATTTTTCTGAGGCATTCTCTTTAAAAATTAGCTGACATGAAATAAAGCAGTCTATTCCTCTTGTGGCAGTCTTGCTTCTTTAAATTATGTGGTTTTCATACAGGGCTATGTTCTATCTGTACAAGACATACCTTGATCAGAGGCAGGATATATTTCTTTGTCATAGCCTTCTCCATTCTTTTTGTGTCCTTCAACAAGCTAAATTTGCTTTCAAAATGTTTTTTTTTTAAAGAGGACCTCAAGTTGGTTCCATGAATGTTTACCTCTGTCTTTTCTCTTCTCTGTAGCAATTGTACATATAGCATTATGAACCAACAGAATTTGGCGTATGTCCTTTCTTTCTTTCAGGTTGATTAAAACCATTTTCAATTTTACAGTTAATTGCACACATGTTCAAAACATATTAAAATTAATCTTTTCTTCCGTTGGCCTTTTTGCACACCAAAAACCCTATATGAAGAGGAAAGTAGCTATAAGAGAATATCAGATTGATGCTCAGGGCTTATTTAGATATTGTTCCTGTAGTTATTGTGATAAAATCTGCTTCCAGATTAAATGAAAAAAGATATTTCCTGATAGGCAAATAAATAACCACCTGAAGTCTCAGGTAAGGTTAAAAATTCCAAAAAAACATTGCGTGGAACAGGATACTGCAGGTTGCCATACATAAATTTGGAAAGATAAAAATTGTTCCTTGGAACACTCAATGAATTTCTGTCATGTGATATCTGGCAAAAGAGTAGAGGAAATGGAGAAATAGTTATGAATTTATTTTTAAGAGTATTGGGGGCGCAATTTGTATGTATGCAGGAGTCTGAAGCCAACTTATTACCCAAGTTTATGAAGTAAATATGATCCCAGCTGAGCACAGAACTCTTCCCAGATAAGGGAGACCTGAACCTGGAAAAATGGAGACTGCTCTATCATAGCAAGACTATTTCTGATGAGTGCTGACTATAGCAGTAGTAAACCTCCTGGTAGGAGTGTCAGCATGACCTTGCTGTATTTCTCCCTTGGGTTTATATAAAATTTTAGTTCCATAGCATCTTGGAAAATATAAAAAAAAAACCAGTTTCTGTTCCAGTATCCTTCAGAAACACAAATAAATGGTGAGGATGTGGATCCAGCCTTGTCTGATTTTGAGGAATAGATTTGATTATAAATGTTCCTATTTATTTCTCTAAACTGTGTTTTGCCATGTTAATAAAATACAAGAATTTGATGTGCTTTTTTGTGTTTTTCACCTTAGTCACAGTAAAAGTCAGAAGTTTACCTGAAACACAGAATAACAGATTGGTTCAGGTTGAAACAGACTTCTGGAAGTCATCTGGTCCAATGTGCCTGCTCCTGTAGGGCTACCTACAGTAAGACTGCCCAGGACTGTGTCCAGATGGCTTCTAAATACCACTAAAAGGACATCCCACAGGCTCCCAGGGCAACTTTTACCAGTTCTCAGCCACCCTTTACAAAAAAAATGTGTTTTCTGATGTTCAGACAGGATGCCCTGTGTTTCAGTTTGTTCGTCTTGTTTGTTGTCCTGTTTCTGGACACCACTGAAAAAAACCTAACTCTCTTTTAATTTTCCCTCCAGATAGTTTTGTACTGTGAAGAGTTACTGTGGTGTTTTCTGGGGTCCCCATCATTGGAAGGAAATGATGAATCTGACTCCATGGTCTTAGAAGGCAAATTTATTATTTTATGATCTATATTATATTAGAGAATGCTATACTAAACTATACTAAAGAATAGAGAAAGGATACAGACAGAATGGTTAAAAGATAATAATGGAAACTCTTGACTCTCTCTCCAGAGTCCTGACATAGCCTGACCATGATTGATCATTAAGTCAAAACAATTCACATGTTGGATAAACAATCTCCAACCACATTCCAAAGCAGCAAAACACAGGAGAAGCAAATGAGATGATATTGTTTTCCTTTTTCTCTGAGGCTTCTCAGCTTCCCAGGAAAAAAATCCTGGGCAAGGGGATTTTCCCAGAAAATATGACAGTGACAAATTACTACTTTGAGCCTGCATTTCTCCAGGCTAAATATCCTCAGCCTTTTCTTCTATGACAGATGTTTGCACCTCTTTATTGTTTTTGTCAGTCTTTTTGGACCTTCATGGCTGGACTCTTTTCAGCATGTCCTCCTCATCTCGTTCTGAGGAGCCCAGAACGGGGCATGGTACTCCAGATCTCACCAATGCTGAGTGAAGGGAAAGGATCACCCCCTTATTGTGCTGACAACACTCCTCCTAATACATCCTGGGATAGTTTTAGTCTTCTTTGCTACAAGAACAAATTGCTGGTTCACAGCTAACTTGGTGTCCAACAAGACCTCAGGACATTTTCAGCAAATCTCCTTATCCTGGTCCACCCCTGGAATGCACTGGTGAATGGGGATGTTCTGCCCCAGGAACATGACTTTGCGCTTCCCCTTGGATAGCGTATACCCTGCTGTACTGTCCCTCTGGAACATGTAGATTCTCATACTGCTCAAACAGAAATCCACTGTTAAAGGATATTTTTAACCGATGATGAAGTTGGAAAAACATTAATTGATGTTTTAGCAGCAGCAACTGTTGGAGTTCTGAAGTTGTCTGAACAGTGCACTAGGAATTGAGAGTTGTTATGTATTTTGCTTTGTAGTGACATCTATTTCTTCAATGGCTTTGGTATGTCTCTGCTCAATTGTACTCAATGGTGAAAGAAAGTATTTATTGGCTTAAATTATGATTTTTATTTATAAAATGAGGGAGACTTTCAGGAAAAAATGCTTTGAAGGGTTGATTTAGAAATTATTCTGGTTAATGCACTAAACTGGGACATAATCAATCTGGCTTTAGTTTTATCCTCTGTTATGTACTTTCTCATATGTAATGGACAGTTAATTACTAATTACGCCTTATTTTCTCCAGTATAAAGACGATTAAAAAATTTATTTCTTAGGTTTTTTTCTGCTTTGCTCAAGAAATAAGACTCCAGAATGGGATACTTTATCTCTTTAAGGTACCCTATGCTAGTTTAGACTCTCCAGCTGTTCACACTTTCATCTGCTACTCATTAGACTGAAACTACTTTGCTGCACTTTCCTTCTTGAAACCAATCAACATCATATAGGGATGCTTAAGCTTGTATTACTCCACCAAAGATGACTTCTATGTAGTTAGAGGCTGTAGTGTTTCCTTAAATCCTTTGAAAATTCCTCCACAAAGGATAAGCTGTATAACTTCTTGTCCTGATTCTGCCAGTAACTCATTGTACAACTGTCTGGATCTGAAATTAAAAATTATTCACATATACATTCCGATAAAAATATCTCAAATGGCAACTGTGGTATTCAACATCATTAACTCCATTTTACAATTATTTGACAGACCACATCTTCCTACAGCATCTGTTATCCTACACAAAATTTATAATATAGATTAGGAAAGTTTAAATGTGTATTTATGAATTAAGGACAATAACTATAACTTTTGATGCTCAAAGAAGCCCAGTATGCGCTTATTTAAATCAGAATCTTAATGCTTTATTAAGGAAACACAGGTTTGGAATTTTTCTGCAAAAGCATAAAAAACTCAATCAGCAATCTATTAATTCTTCCCTGTATTAACTATTTTTCTACTGAATCAGCAAATTTCTTTGCACACAAGCAGTCTGAATATAACGAATATTTCTAAAGTGCATTGCAGGTATTCTGTAATCTCAAACATTATAAAGAAGTTTGGAATAAAAATAAATGAATGATAGCCCAAGTAATAAATAGTATGAAATAACATAGACCTTAAATAAGTGAGTTTGTTCCTTTTTATATTATGTCCTTTTCAGATCACCTTGACCAGAGGTAAGTTTGGGCCTTCTTCTTTTTAATCAGATAGAGTTGAATTTATAGTTCCAGACAGGATGTCAGGAAATATGGCTTCTAGGTCAATGATTTAGGAGTTTTCTTATTCTTCACATGGCATAACTGTCACCTCCCTCAGAATCTCACCTTTCTAATGTCCATCATGAATATAGCATCCTATTTTAGGGCCTCTGTGTAACTAAACGAAGTAAATTGGCTCCTAACTCATATTTTCTGACTTACTCTTTGGAAAAGTATTCCTCACTCTACACACTGTTGATAGAAGTCTACAGGAAATACCTGGTAGGAAATTGCATCTTATTAAGGAAATGTTGTATTAAAAGAGCTTCCTTTCAGTTTCTGACACCAACAATGTAATTATATGCATCATATTCTGAAAAGTTTTTCAGCACTGATAGTCTATAAAGAAGGAAGGTTTACTCCAAAGAAGATTTTGAATCTGAGAAGAAAGGTTGATCTAACCCACTGGTAATTTTTTCCTTGTCTTAATTAACTAGCTACCTACAATGCAAACTGTAATCATCCCTCGCAAAAAATATATTTTCAAACCAGTATTTTTGTTTTCTTTGTCATGACTTGGATAGTTATCCATCAAAGTACTCAATTTTTCTCTTCCAGAGTCTTCTGTGAACTTTTCCTTTGCCACAGCCTAGTCTATTAACCAGTGTTGTCTCAGTTTTCCGCACACTCCTTTTTATAATTTTATTGAATATTTTTTCCATTAAACAAATTATAAAAAGTTTGAAAAATTAAGACCTCAGTCCACAGATTCCTTTGTGCTCTATATGTGCCTAGTGCTTTGAGAAAAGTATTCTATATATGAATAGCACAGCTGGATGCTGTGAGACTAATAAAGCAAAACAATAAGCACTATAGAAAAATAATTTTCACCAAAAATTTATTCCTTTCTACGGGGAATAAGCATCTGGTATAAGCAGAAGGAAAGAAGTCCTACCTCAAGGTTGGTCTCAATAAGAGCTTGAAAGAAATTTTTGGCTTTTTCCACAATTAAAAAAAATATATATAATTCAGAAGTTTTCGACCAAAATTAACTGCTGCAGACCTCTATTAATATATAAATATTTTCCATACTCTTAAAAGACTCCGGAATGCTCTACAGCTTAAACAGTTTTAGTCATCAGAATATGTCAACTAAAAGGGAACATTTTATACCAACATAATTAATGAAGTGAAAATGCTTTTAAATGTTGGAGTGACACAAATCACATGGTAGTTACTTTGGCTTATAACCTTGGTCAGAATGAAATTGTTACTTTCTGACTTCTGGCAGAGCTGTGACAAGATTTGCTGAACATAAGTTACACACAGTTGCTGTACACACAATCACACTTACTATGACTGAGATGTAGAAAACTGGCAGTGTACACAGTATGTACCTAGTTTCAGTTTAAAGATTTTTCCAGAAAATGTTAGAATTGTTAATTCCTGAAAAGGAGGTATGAACACTTCTAGTATTTGAAAAGTTGTGGCCATTGAATGACCTGCAGCGCATTAATACCAGCCTGAAGAGGAACCAAAAATTTGTAAATCCTAGTTAAGTTCCACAGAACCTTCAAAGGTTATCCACATGACATTTTTGAAAATAAGGGAAACCGCTTCTAGTTCCAGTCTAGAAGAACAGTTCTACATTTGTAGACACATATTTTCTCATTTCTGTAGAGGCTGTAGTGGAAAATGGTTCATCATGGGTCTGGGGAACTTTTATACAGGGGTTTTTTCAAAGGATAATATTATATGTTGCAATAGGAACTAAAGCTTCTCATAGCAACATACCTCACTGTATTTAGTAGGCTCAGAGGTAGAATTTGGGTTAACACAGAAAAAGCAGGGGAAAAAAATCTCAAGATTTTTATGGAATTGAAAATCATGTAAATATTTTTTTTCCCAGTTTTGGGATGAGAAAGAAAATGATTGAGTTTCTCGTTCTACCATTCTTCAATGTTGAGGTCACTACCAATGTATTTGCTATTCCTGCTAAAGTAGTAATCCTGATTCACTTTGCATAAATAATTGTATGCTAATTGGAACAAGGTGTTTACTCTCAGCCTCCCACAGGACAAATAAATGCCCTAATTACTGGGACTCTGCTATGGTCCACCAAATACGCAATTTAGAAAAAACAAAAACAGCTTCAAGTTTTTGAGAATGTGAAAGCATCTTATGTTATGTAGCACTCCTATGATAACTCATATTGCAGTACTGGAAACAGATTTAACATTAACTTCATGATTTTAAAAGGTCTTTTTAAAGGAATAATTTTTAAAGTAACTTTATTATTTCGGAAGATGGTGTTACAATTATATGTAAAACTTTATAACTTTTGGGAAAATGATCTGCAATAACAGTTGTCATTTAAATAGCAGTTTGCAGGAAAAATTATGCAATTCATCTAATGTTTTAAAAATCAGTTAAATGACACCCAGTAGCTCAGTTGGATATTTTAATAGTGGACACTAGAACTGCATAGGGAATTTTTTCTTAGTTTTTACTGTCATTATGTGTAAGTTATATAATTTGAGCAGACCCCATTTTTATTTCAATTTTTCATTTGACAAATTGCTATATTTCTTCAGTGGAAATTTATTATCATCACATTTGGGATCATATTGCAATTTTACAATGGGTAGTCAACACAACCCAGATATAAAATTAAAACTCATTATTGAAATATTCCCTGGTAGATTATCCCTGAAAGTGTTGAGTTATGCCAAATATAAGTTTCTGAGGGTTCAGAACAAGGATGTGACTTTGGTTTTGTTTTCCTGCTAATGGAAATGAGATGATTGCTGCTTCACAATGCTGTTTCTTTAAGGATGCTAATTTCTTTAACACTTCTGAGCAAATTGTACACTCACTGGAAGAGAATAGATTCACCTCTCCTCTCTCCTTTGGACTTGATTTTGAAATTTCCACTCAGCCTTAATGGCAAGCTGTTATCAAATTACATGAGACAGAAAAATCTATAATAAAAAAATACATATCTTTCCTTGACCTTCAAGTTTTCAAATAGGAATAAATTGTTAATTTAGGTCTATACTTCAGGTCATTTTAGAGTTACACTCTAGGCAAACAGACTGGGAATTGTTCAAGCTGTTACCAAAGAGATGGTGAATCATCCTGAATTTTCTAGGATCATTTAAAGGTGTTGCTGTTAAAAATATTAGATGTATAACTTATTCTGGAAGATCAAACCTGTTCAACAGATGTCTGTCAAATTTGCGGATTTCCCTCTCATTTTTAGCTGGCTTTTCTCAGGTCACTGACACTGAAGTCATGATAAAGTATTTTAATGATTTTTTTTCAATATAGAGGTAAATATCTGTCTCCAAACACCTTTTCTTTCTCACCACATCTCTTCTTCAGTCCTCTTGCAACTTTTCTCTTCTCTTAAATTATTTTAGAAATAAATAAATAAATAAATAAATAGGTACTTAGATATGTTATGTGCTAATCATGCTACACAAAGACTGAGTGCAACCCATTTTTAATCAATGTGACTTCATTGGCTATATTTATTCCTTCAGGAATTTACTTTTAAAAATTTTTACATTTTTTTGCCTCTAAGTAAAAATTGGGCCTTTTCTGATCTTGTTGCACTTGATCAAGCTCTTTGCCCATCTTAAGTTGATAAAATTAAAGCCATCTTGAATATATGATACTAAAAAAAAACAAGTAGACCTGGTTTTGTTATAATCCTATCAAATGAGAGAAATGCATACTTCTCTCTGTTCTTTTTCTTGATTCTGCATTAATCACAGTAAATTTTCTGGAATCCCCCGGCAGCACATGATGCTGTTGCTAGGCTAAAGTAAGAAAAGAAACAGACTAGAGAATCTCCCTGACAGAAAATTAAGCGTAAGATTTTCTTTGTTGGAACTCATTTCTGTTCTGCCTTTTTGCACATTGTGCAGTGACAGGTGAGTATCTCAAATGAGTAGGTTCAATACACAGTAAATAGAGGTTTCGTGCTTATCACAGTTCGTCAAGAAGCTGCTGTTTGGGTATGTGCTCTGATCATCAGAGCTTGAGGATTTCTGAAGCATTTCACAAAAATCTTTTTCTCTTTTTTCCCTCCAGGCATTCCAAAGTTGTTTTTTCTTTTTCACAGTGTGGACTGCATTCCTGCTTAGACAAGATGGCAACTCCTAATACCTTCATAATGGTTTATACCACCTGTGGTATAATCTGGGCACTCCACATACATATGCCCTGTTAAGTCTGAACATATTTTTCTTACAACCCCTGAAACTTTTCTGAAGTTCTACAGGAAAGCTCAGAAGTGTTACAGGAGTTCCAACTGTATTTTATGAAGGCGTGCCATGGTCCTCCAATAAGAAAAGAGTGTGGTGTTAGATTATGCGGTCTGTTCTGAGTGAAATAGAGAATTAAGTCATTTGTGATTTACAGAAAACTGGAAATTATTGACTTAGCAGTAACTCTGGGTTCAGCTTTAACTTTGCAAACTTAGAAATAGGTTTCTAAGAGTCACATGCCTTTGGAGCTGCCTAGCTTGTTGGCTAGGCAATTCTTGCCAAAACCCAAAGTCCTGACTACTATGGCGAAAACCCAAAGTCCTGACTACTTTCACAAAGATTTACTGACAGCTTTAACTTCAAAGCATGCAAGTTCTAAAGATTCAGTATTTATTGCTTCTCCATCCAAGCAAGACATTGTGCAGAATTACAACTTACTAAGCCCATTTTTTATCAACATAGCTGTGAAAGGGTCAAAGCTTGTTCTTAGAAGTCCTCAGAAGTGAGAAAAAATTTTAAAAAATAGTATTGTATGAACTACATAAAAATAAAAATAAATCACTTTTACACTAATTTTACCAGCAGTCATCCCAATAAGATTGTGGAAAATTGTGATAAACTAACTAAATTCTTATAATATCCCTGAATTTTCATGTTACGTTTCAAGTGACTATAAGGACAGATAAGCAAGTTTTCAGATTCACACTGCTCTAGGTCTAATTTGAACAAATAAAAGATTAATGAAATTATTCACTTTGATACAACAACAATATTTCAGGACCATCATAGAACTTCCCAGACAAAAAATGTTAGGATGATTTTGGATAGATATGTGGAAGGTTAAGAAGTTAATGACAAAACAAGATGTTTAAGAATTTAATGCTTTATTTTCATAAAGCCATGTTTGTTCTTTGAGGGCAAATGGTTTGAAAAGATGAATGACAGAAGTGCATAATTTAATTTGTGTAAAAGAACTGGTCGTTGTCAGACCCCTGAGTTGGAGTTCAGAGACTTCACTGTTGTTTAAGTAAGTCTTCTTACTGAGCTAGAGTATACAAATGATATAAACACCTTCTGAAATACCGATGAAATCTTCAAAAAGGCTGCTGAGCAGCACCACAGGAGCTGCTTATGTTATTCCTGTACTTGCAATAGACACATTCTTGTAAAGAATTAAGAGGCTTTGCCATATAAATTGATGTCTTTGAATTGAGGAAACAATCAGTAAAGTGTGAACTAAAATCTAGACAAAATGTACCCCTAAAGTTCAATTTCCTTTACAGTTTCTTCCTTCAAATGAGTTCACAACTGAAAACTTAATTTGATTTTTATATCAAATGAAACTATGGTAATTTCCATCATTTTTTGAAAGAAGATTCTTTTTTAAAAAACAATATTTTTCATGGCAATTTTTAATCATGTTAACAAATTTTAAAAACAAAAAATGCATTTTCTATGATTGTTTTTTTTTATTCCTAATTATTTTCAAGGTATCTCACAAATTTTCAAAAAATATCTGGATAGATTTTTTAGAAGTTACTTCGACTGTATTTTAATGAAATGTTGGTGTTTATTTTCAAAAATATTTAAAAGACAAGCAGGTAAAAATAAGAGTTAAATTCAGATGAGAATTTAATTTGTATCTATCCTTTGATTTTCCCCAGCTTCGACATTTCAGAAATCAATAAAATTTTCCTGCTTCTAAAACCTCCCAAAAAAGCTGTTTTTCTCCTCCTACCCTACTTTCATCTCTTTCATTCTCTGCTCTGAAAAACATGTACACTCTTAATTAGATCCTTTTTTGCGACTACATTTACCCACTGACACACTTTACATGGTATAATTATGTACCTATTTTATCCATCTTGCTCCTCTGGTGCACTGTCACTTGTACTTAAGACATAAAACTGGGAGACTAACAAATCCCTTGACTGATTTTGCTGAAGACATTCAGCAGTCTGCGGTCTCAAGTTGATCGCTGTGTTCATTAAAAGGTTGGTACAAATAATGCAACATATGCCATATTTCTAGAAGTAGCTTAATTATTTAAGTTCCTTTTTCTGGTGTTCTCAGCTTTGTGACTTTATTATTCTCTAAACATTTTTCATATGAGTTTGTGGGAGAAATAAGAAATACTCCTCTATTTGAATAATAAAGCTTCAAGTCACACAGTCAAACCTTCAATAATTTTACTAAATAAATTATATATATATATATATATATATATATATATAGTCTCCTCTGATTCAGCTTTCATTATGAATATGATACTCTATGAATGTCTGAATATTACAACATGCATAACATATTCCTTGGAGCTATCCTAATACTGATACAGAGCATAGAGCACCTCATCAATTTCATTGAAAACTCACAGAATATATATATTTGCTATTTATCTTGTGTTGATTTTATGTTAACAAACTCATCATAAAACTTAATGAAAATTATTGCTTAAGAGCAGTTAAAATACTATATATCTTCTAATTGTTAAATGCAATGATCCAGTTATTCTTGCAATTATATGTGATGTCTCTTTGATGTCTCTAGGAACAAATTCTATGAATTTAAACATATTCTTCCAACACATAGATTGCAAAATCTTTTAAAGACTGGTTTTCAATAAATAAAAACTAACCTCATAAAGATCTAGATTACAATCAATTAAATATATTATTTTTCTAAAGAAATGGAAATAATCTTTGCAGTTAAAAGTTGAAATTAATTTACAAGATAAGACAGATGGCTAACAGAAGCTAAAATGCAATTTCAGCTCGACAACTAAACAACCGTGGTAGAAATTTGCAAAAACCACAAGAAGCTCAAATTCTTCCCCTCTTCTACAATTAATTTTTTATAGTTTTTCCCATGCACAGTAACTTCCCTTCAACGCTCTTGTGTATTTTGCCTTTGCTGTTACATGTAATATAATCTGTTTTACTGTTTTTTTCTCTCTCTTTTTCTCTTTCTCCCACACAAATACACACACAGAGGCCATCTGGGCTTGATGTTCTAGACAAGAAGTTCATAGGTTCTACGTACCAACAGTGTACCCAGAGAAACCTTCAGCAGCAATGTAGCCTGCAGGGCTAAGAACCTGTTTTAAGCCTCGGGGTACAAAAGTTATACTTCTGAAGAGGTGCTGGTTTTCATCTATCAGTCTTCAAGTCCTGTTTTTAAGTTTTGCTCATTTTCTACCACATCCTAAATACTCATATCAGTTTTAACTCTCTAAGTCTTTTGTATCTCTTTAGGATTTTCAATTGATGTATACCTTTAAGATGGTGTGAAGTTTCTTACTAAAGTCATGTCTTTCATCTATTTAATACCTGAAAATTATAATTTTTTCCTTGAGTCTCTCTATTGTAACTACAAAAAATTGTGCTTCCCTTAATTATTCTTTTATTTCCATAGTGATTTTTTTTTACTACCTTTCTTTATATAAAAGAGGCGGCAAATCATGAGGAAACACAAAGCTGATCTGCACTGAACCGAACTAAAAACTCACCACAATAATTTTTCACACAGCGTTGTGTCATCTTCCCAAAGATGCCCAAAATTACATGCAAATGTAAAAGAAAGTGTGAATCATTGTCAGAATCTTAATTTAAATGAAAGCATAATATCAATAAAAAGCATGTATTCATTTCTTAATGAACTTGAATTTCATATTATTTAAATTGAAATTTCATTTTAATTAGAAAAATACATGAAATAAATTATAATGAGTGAAATTTTAATGCTAAGAGAGTGAAAAGGAGTGAAAAAAAGTGAAAAGCCTACATGAGACTTTTCTTCTCTCTTAGATAAACAGCAAAAATTAAGTTACTTTTCCTCATTTAGTACAATTTCTTAAATTATGAAAAATACACCATCACATAGAACTTAATTCCTAGAATAGGTTATCTGAATTCATTTCAAGTCAAATAAAAAATTTTCAAGTAAACCTTCTTTGTACAAATGTTGGCATAGAGTAGGAAAAGAGCCAAGTAATTGCAGTCTCTTGGGTTCTAAGAAAAATTGCATTTGCTAAAAGAGGATCAATCTGAAAATTAACACCTTTTTTTTCAGAATACAAAGAAAACAAATTCTGCTAGCATTTCTTTTTTAAGCATATTAATCTCAGGGTGACATTTTGATGTCTAGTTACCTGGGGAGCCTACCTCTGCTTAGGTTTCCTTTGCATGGGAAAATATAGATAGGCATTTCAGGCACCAAAAAATCTAAAAAGGCAGAATAATTTCTGCTATGTGACTTTGAGTTGTTCTCTCCTCTGGCAGCCTCAGCTCAGGACCCTCCTGCCCAGATGCCTGAAGACCCAAAGTCGCTGCTCTTCCCTTTGCAGGGTCGACCACTGGCAAAGCTGAGCTGGTGGCCCTGAGACACTCACCAGGGGACACTGCCACAGCAGTGCTTCCAACAGCACCTGCACACTGCACTCACTTTGAGCACACACAGGCAGCCAAGTCCCCTCCTCGAGCTGGCAGAGAGAGGAGCTCACTGGTGTGGGCACACACACAATTTTACAATGGCACTGCCGGTATCACAGACCTTCTTGCTCATCCCACGAGTCTCCTACTCCCTGACTGGTCCAGCATGGTACTTGCCAGCAGAAGGACACAGGCACTCACATGTATTGGATGGAGAGTGAGATTTTGCAGAGACAGTTGAGAAAAGAGTTTCTGAGAATATAGAACAGATTGCATTGATCAGGTGCAGGGTTCAATCAGGCATAAGGATAATCCACATTTTCATGCCAGCATCCCCTTTTATACCTGCTTTGCTTCTCCCTGATTCCTTTCCCTGCACATTTCCTCATCAGCTGGCATAGTCCTACTGACAGCCCATCCCCTTGCCCCCAGCATCCTGAACCCTCCTTTTTCCATCCTTCTCGGAGAGAAATATTATTACTTTATCTGACATGGATGTATTCCATGTGAGACGTGAAGGAGCTGCACATTTCAGATACCTAAAAAGAAGACTTGATATGAATTAGGCTCAGCCTGGCTGAGTCTGAGGCATTTGTGGATGTGAAAGAAAGCAACTTCTGAAAACACTGTTAAGAAATGCAGATAACTACACAGTTAAGACAACAAGGGTCTAAAAGAAAGTAATTAATGATTAAGGAAACTATATTTTGGGTTTTAAAATGTTAAAGAGCTTTATGTCTCTTGTGGAAGTACTTGACAATATTTTCTTTTGGAAAATGTATAAGAATGTGAAAATAATTCTGATACATGGATTATGCATTGTTTATGAAGTACATACAAGATAAAGATATCCAGATGACACTTTTTTATGAGACAATATTAATGTTAACTGTGGCAGTCCTCTTCATGTTGGCTTCTGTTTGGAAACCCAGTAAATAGATCTCCTGCTATAATCACTGAAAGCATAAATATTTCCATTATTTATCCCCAGTCTGAACTTCAAAACAAACTAGGACTTGTTCTTTATATTACAGACTATATAGTTCTGCCTCCTGGTTGATGTTCTTTCATATGTGAACCTTGATGCAAAGATATATGGCTTAATGCTCTCAGCAGATTGATTTTGAGGGGCCTTTCAGCACTTTATAACATCGGAACAGAAAAGTACCTGAGTTGTACTGAAGGAGAGGTGATAGAGAAGAGAAATTACTGAAATTCAGCAGAACACTCACTTCTGTGTCTGGAACAAGCTAAACAAGAAATAGAGTTATTTGGCTTTTTCCTAAGGAAAGATTTCCATTTCTGTGTGTTAAACTGTGCTGTAATGCCAAACTTTCTCATTTTCTAAAAGAATCGCTACTTGGTGGTGTATGACTGTAACATTGTTTAGTAAAAGCTCTAACTCTGAGCAATTAAATTAAACCTCAAAGTTCCTAGCATCACCTTTTCTTTGAAAGCACCATTTCTGCAGTTCCTTTTCTCAGGTCTCCTGCTTATAATTCAGTAGTGATCTGGATAAGCAGGTAAGATCTGTCAGAGCAAGAAAAGAAAATTTCAGGAGTGACAGAATTTGACATAACATCAGTTTGTAAAGGTTAAAATTCTTTGAAAAGCAGGTTTTGGTAATGCTTCTTATGCACAGAGATGAGTGCTGATCAGCTCCAAATGAGTGGTAATAAAATATCACTTATTTCTTCATGTGTAGTTGGTCTGATTCTTTCATACATTAGTAGAAAAAAGCTATTAAGTAAAGATCCAAGTCTGAAATGGTAGATGTTTTCAACCCAGGTTATTATTAAAAGTGCAGTGACTAACTAATTAATGAACTTTATGCTTCCAACAGTGCATTGGGCACTGACAATAACTGAGTAGTAAGAAGATCAAGAAGAGATGCTATCATAGAAATCACATTAAAGATTAGCATGTTCACTCATTTAATATAATGGTTTTGGGTTCTTACAGCTTATATTAGTAAATTGTGTTGATTTTGTAACACAAATGTAATTTCAGTGAAGTTCAGCTGAAACCTGCACTTACTAAAGAAATTAATCATTCATTTTTTAAGGAAAGAAAATGGTGCCACAGCATCACAGAGAACTTAAGAAACGAATTTATTTGCATCAAAATTAAAATTATTTGTCTTGATACTAGTAATAGTCGTACTCACTGGCCCTCAAATTAAATTAATTTTTTTCCAAGAAGTGTCTTCATTTGTTAGAGCATGACCAAAAATAGGCATTGAATAAATAAATACCTGTAATTTCTCTGTTGTTTTTTTTTTTTCCCAATATTTGCATGGGCCTTAACACTGACATAAGCAAGACATACCTCAAAAGCTACATGGAATTTGAGAAATGTAGGTGCTGTACTGGGGGCTATGTCACATGGACAGTGAATAAGGTGGCTCAGTGCCTCCTCTGGGGCTGACATGGCTACTGCCCAAGGGAGTAAATGAGAAATGCAGAGACCAGCACTGCTGTGTTTCCCTGCTCACCCAGCCTATCCAAATCACAGAGTGGAGAAGATGAGGTTTTGTTTTCATCTGGTTTGTGTTTAGGGTTTGCCTACATTTTAGGTGTGCCATGTGTACTTGAAGCGCCCTATGCCCCCTCATCAAGGTCACATAGAAAACTGCTTTATGTAAATGTTAGAGATCAGAATGCTGCCACTGGATTTGTGGCTGGCTGGGACCCTGGATAACACAAATCTAAATGCAATTACATGAGTGGTATGTTTAAAAATTGTTATGCCTTTTTTCAACTCTCATAATAGCTATTTTACTTTGCTGACTTCTTTGCTAAGAAAAATGGTGACCTAAACTGTCATTTTTTTATTATTCCTGTATAATTTTTATATTTTACATAATTTAAAAGCCAAAAACTGGAGAATGAATGAAAGTATGATGACACTGCACGTGAGAAATTTGAACAGTTATAAAAGAATGTCATTTATTCAGAAATTTTTTTTCAGTGCATTTTAAAATAATTGCTTTCTTTTTGATTTAATGAATATGTGGGAAAATTTCTCATCCCAGATAAAGCAACATTTAAAAACAGGAAAAATAATCTTAATGAACAAAAGAAATTTTACTCCCCTTTTTAAAATGAGAAAGAAGTAAAAGGCTGAAGTAATTTGTGCAAAATTATTTCTACCTTGCTCTTAAATACATGTGCTGCTGTAGAACACTGTAAATAGTAATGCTTACTACACTTGTAATAACTGGTGGTTGCAGGCAGTGCTGGTCAGGAAAATTATAGTTAATGTAACCCCAATGTCAAAATTTTACAGAAACATGTCAGCAAAATTATTTTTTTGTTTCTTACAGGAAAACAGTAACAGACTTATAAGTTTTCACAAAGTAAAAAAGAATCTCTTGGAACTGCTGTTGGGTACAACAGTACATGTCACCTCTTTTCTAATAGCGTATTACTGAATAAGATTTTTCAATGCTTGCAGTTCAGGGAAAATAATGAAAGGAATTGCCACTGCTCATTGTTATTTCCAGAAAAAATAATGGTTTTAACATTCCATGTAGGTAGGCTTGCAAAATACTTCAATATACACTTCTTTTTGTTTGTTCATAATGGACATATTTTCCTTTGACAATCACTGCATGTCATCATGACTTTATAAGATACCTTCCTTGAACCTAAAGTAGAGCTCTGAAGAGTTTCATGTTGTGCAGATGCCATGACTTGAATACAGTTGCTATGGAGTTTCTGAAATGCTATACAGAAAACTTCCTGCTATAATTCAACCACCCTCTGGCTTTTGAATCAAAAAGAAAAACATATATAATCTTCCACAGCAATCAGATAATGGATGCTGGGGTGAATGTTAAGTTTTAAGCTGTTAAGTTTTTCAGCAAACACTTCAACTTACAGAAAAACAAGGAGTTCTTTGCTGTTCAAATACAGACTAAATACCTTACTAACTATCCTTTAAAATTTTTAAATAATAAAAAATTTTTTAAAAATAGTTTTATGGAACAGTCAGTTTCTAATATTTTAAACAAGACAGCTGAAATCACTCTTGAGTTTGGCAGGTTTTTTTTTTTGCTTTTTTACTGTTTTTTTTGTGGGTTTTTTAAAATTTTCTTTTCTATAAGAACAACAATTACTTGTCTATTCCAGAAAAGAAAAGTTCTGGCAATATCTCAATATTACAAGGAATGTTAATTATGTTCATTGTTGCTTACATGAACACTTGCATGAAATCCAGAAAAGATTATTTTGAATTGCTTCACAGCTACTGTGCCAAAACTCTGAGAACGTGTTCTATATCAATTCAGCAATATTTACACAACAAATCAAATGGACATGATGTGGCAGTTTCAGTTTGAAACTAGGCAGAAACACCAATTTCACTTCCCTAAATGCCTCCCATGGAAAATCACTACATGGGAGAAAATAGAGCTTTTTCTTTAAGCAGAATCTTTATACAGAATTTTGTGCAGAAAAATGGGTATAAAGCCTATCACCTCAGTGAAATCATAATTTGATAGTTCTTTTTTAAGGATAATGTATCCTTTTTAAAAATATTTTGAATTCCACAATACCATGATTTGAATAAAATGATGAAATAATTTGTTTTGATTCTTCAGACCTGAAGGTAATTTGGCCCAAGTTATAATACATTCTTATTATAGAAAGAAAGATAGTAAAATAACCCCACAGGTGAAATTTTGCACGTCAAAGGAACAATGAAAATTTTCATTACCCATTTTGTGAATTTAAGTGACTGAAACAATAATTACATATTTGGTCATAAACACTAGAAAGGATAGATGTCCTTAAATATTTTTACTGCAAAGAGAAACCAAACCAAAAACAAACAACAACAACAACAAAAAACCTCTATGAAGGAAATAGAGAAGATCAGATTGATAAATTTCCTACTAAGGAGAAGGCATTTTTCAAACATGAATGATGAGGTAGAGCTGTAGCCAAGGCACTTGTCTTTAAAGCAGAGAACCTCAATGCTAAAGAAAATTCTTTAAAGCATTTTATTCCATGGTCTGAGATGAAATACACTCTGACCTTGATTAGGTCTCTGTTTTCTACAGCCTGTCTCTGGCTCAGCATTTTTCAGAACTCCCTCATATTTACATCCACAAGTTATTTCCCTACTTAACTGAAGATGTGACTTGAGCCCAAATGTGTTCTAGCATATTGGGCGTCCAGCTGAAAAGCTTAATTTAGGATTTATCTCAAAGGGTTTGTAATAGAAAAAAATCCTGGCTTAACTGATAATTTGAAAGTTACTCTTCACTAAAAGGCCTTTGAATCCTGTAAATTGTTGCATGCTTGTGCAACACAGTAGAAATGGCTTCGACATAGTTTGTAGCTGTTTTTGATTTCCAGACAAGAAGGATCTGACCTTGCAAGAAGCATATAATTAAAACTAACAGTAAGAAGAAATGGTTTATCTTTTAAATGTGGATTTTCACTGTAGAGAATCAGTTCCAGCCTGGTGGTATGAGGCAAGTCACTAAAGAACATTTAAAAACTGCCCATGCAAACAACTGTTGAGTGCATAGCCTCGGTGTAAGTTCTGCTGGAGCTTGTAACTTCATACTTTATGAAGAACCATACTAAATTGCAGTCTGCAGGCAGGTTGTTCACATCCCTCTTTTTTGTTACTTGTGACTGTCTACTTGTTTGAGAATAGAAGAATGAGACTAATGTAACTCCTTGTATTGCACAGAAAGTACCAGAAATGGTTACCTCATGAGCTCACAAATATTCTCTATTTATCTTTTCATGAGAGCACAAGGATTTGTATCATCAATGCTCTTGAACAACAGGGGTTAACAGAACATTTTATTTCTGTAATGAATTCCCTTTGTTTTTAATAAAATAAATCAGGTATATACTTTCTTTTATATTAACTCCATTTCAAGAAATTTTGATTATTGTAGGAAATTTGAGAATGAGTTTGTCTCATCAAGCCTAGCAGATGACTAGATTCTGACAACAAAAAATCTGTATTTAATTTCAAAATGCAGATTGTTTCCTGCACTTTTTAAAACTGGTCCAAGTGTATGAACTTAAATCTGAAATTCTCTGGAGTTGTAAAAATTATTTTATTGTTAGTATGTGTGCTGCTTAGCACAGTCAGGTATGGCCATAAGAGGTAGGACATTACAATACAAGGAAAGACAGGTTTTAAAGCTCTGGAATGTATGTTTGTTGTCAAGGAATCTTCAGGACACTTTGTGAATTATATTGGTTAAAAATTCTTGCAAATTTTATGTAAGCAAAGACTTTTTATTAATCACAACATAACTAAATCTGAATGTGCTTCTGCTTTTACCATCCATGTAAGACATCCAACAAAAGAACAGAAATTCATTCAGCTATAACAAATCTTATGCTGATCTGTAGTGGTCTGTGGGGCTTACCACATATCTTTGTATTCATTAACCTTCCTAAGATGCATTGTTATGCTTTATCCCAAATGACATTATTGCTTTTGCTTCTCTACTAACACAGATATCCAGATAGTATTTTTCTTAAGAAAACATTCATAGTTTTATTGAACTATTTTGAGATACTACTGACTTTTCAACTAAATCAGCTAATGGGATTTCCAAGATCTATGACAATAACGCTTATACCTCAGTAATGTAATTAATGTAAAAATTTGGGTACTCAAAGGGAAATTATTTAATCTTGCAGGATCATATTGAAAGATCCAGCTTTTGAAATGCATTTAATCATAGCAAAACTAAAAATGAATGACATAGTTTTTATTCTTTTTAAGAAAAAGAAGCTGAAATCAAATGGTTTTCTGCAATTACAAGGATTCCAGTGTTACTGTAGTGTGACACTACAGGGAAATGTAAATGTTGGCAAGGGCTCACTTAAAAGAATTCAGTCTGATTAGTAAACATGCAGTCTTTTAAATGGTAGCATAATGTCTGTTTCTTTCTCTAAATAACTGATAGCTGGATTATGGAAATTGCCTCAAAGAAAAGGAAGTAGTTGTAACATTTTCCAACTAGGCATGATGAAGCCAGATTGTTTTCCCTGGAGCAGAAACATTTCATATAGAGTTTCTGCATCCCCACTTTTGGGAAGGGTGGATGGGGTGTCATGGATTTTTTTTTTCCCTTTCTTTCTTGCTATCATAGCACAGAAATGAACTTTCTTTGGGTATCTTTTTTATGTGTATCTTTTGTGTATATATATATTTATGCTGGTTAGAGCAGATGACTACTGATTTTGCTTTGACAGCAGGAATACATGGCTTAAAATCATCTTCAGATTTATCTTAGGGTTGGTAGAAGGACCATGCTTGCTCATCTGTGTGAGTTTTGACTTGTATATGTGTCAATTGGTAAGAAGTTTCCCAAAGTAAAATTACTATTAAATAAAATATGGATCTAATTAAATAATTAACCATTTTCCCCTCACAGTTGAATGGCTGCTACCCTACATAGAGCCCTTCTTAACACAGTGTAAGCAGAGTCACTGCATGGAGTTTTTAAAAGATACAACCAGGTATCAGAATGTCAATATTTGTTATGAGGTCTTTTAGATACCATCTGTTTCTTTGTTTTTATCATCAGAAAACAAAAAAAAATGTAAACTGAGGGAAATCAGCTCTTTAGAGGCAAAGATATTTTCCTCGTGGTTAAATTGTATCAAACATTACAAAGCCAAATATCCTCACAAAATTCCAGTGCATATAAATTAATACTATCCACTTATCACAAGAAAGAGAGGAGGGAGAAAATGTAAGGCTTGCAGCAAATAATGCTTTAAAATATACTTGAGGTAGAGTTAGCACACATGATTATTTGAAATTATTTACATAATTTGGATCTAATTGTGACTAAACAAATGTGTTTCCTGGATACAAACTTATCTGGAGATCCAAGTGTTAAGACAGTGTGCAGTCTATACAATATGCAGCGTGATATTCCACTTTTTAAAAAACAGCTTATCAGAATTATAACGTGTATCAATAGAGTTTGTTGAGTTTTATCCTTGCTTCACTGCCTCTTATTTAAAAGAACTAAGCTCGTGAACACATGACATAGAAAATTTATTGATAGCTGCTGTTGGAAGTAGCAACTTTTTTCTCCAAAACCAAATCCCACTGTTTGTTTCTACTGTTTGTTTCAGCAGCTGCAGCTCAGCACAAAATCCAGCTTACTTACAAAACAACTGTGTGTGAAGGTGAACAGACCACCCACATACGAAACAATAAGCGGCAAAATTCTGCACTCTGTTATTGCTTATTTTCATCTTTGGCTAATAGCTGAATTTGCCATATTTGAACTAAAGCAATGTTTTAAACGGTTTATTCTAACTTTTCTCTGCTTCCCATCTGCTGCCCAGGGCTTTTCCTCCTGAGATAGAAAACTATATTCTGTGTGAATGGGAAAAATTTTTTTAACAGGAAGAAGATTTCAGCTGCCTCAAACCTCAGGCTCCTGGTCCAAAGGAAGGTTTAGTTGCTAACGCAGGTCAGAAATGGTAAGAGGATCACACTGAATCACAGCATTCCTTCATAATCTTTAAAAAATAAAGGAAAAATTACTTCAAGTGTCTGAGGATTTTATCAGATAGTTAATGAAAGTAAGTTTATATTTTCTACTATTTAGATACTTTAGTAAGTGGGAGGGAAACACCAAGGTTAGATGTCCTGCTCTTGTTTGGATTTCACTTTGCAGAATGGCATATGTAATCCAGGTTGCATTTCTGATAACTAAAAGAATGTAAATACTTTAAAAAATGCAGTTACATTTTTCAAAAGTGGCAAAAATCAGAGAATGCAGAAGTTAAAAAGTATGTCCAAGACACTGGATCAATGGGCCAGCCCCTCCGAAGCTGTTCCTGTCAGAACAGGAACATGTCAGTGGTGCTGTCATTAAAACTAATAGGATTCAGTTTGAGTTATTGTTCAGGGATATGTAACTGCCATATTAGGCTGAAGTGACCTTTGTGATGTTCTGCACTTTGTACACTTTTGTTTTTTTTAAACCAGAGGTGCACAAAATTCACATTGTCTGCTGTCTGGACACATGGATTAGCATCAAAACAGTATTTAAAGCAGTTTGTACTCAATTTGGTGGCTTGCTTCAATTTCTTGGTGATTAAAACTCAGTAGTACCTTTGCTTACTTCAGAGCCATTGAAAATAATTGTGAGGGGACTGGAGAGAACTTATGGGTTGATCCAAAGGACACTGAAATCAGCAGGAGATTTCCATTAACTTCTATAAGCATTCAGAGCTCTTCATAACAATTTCTTTTCTGACTGCTGAGAAAAAAATGATGGAAGTTTAAACATTTTTTGAATCAAAGTTCTAAATGAACATTAAGTGTTTTGATGAATAATGTACAACAACTCCTTACACAGCTGCTGAGAAGACCTTTTTGAGAATTATTTGTCTGTAAAATCTCTTGGAGTTTGAGAGTCTCAGCCTAGAATCTCATTATTTTTAGTGTCAGCTTTGAGCTTAGATATACGACCTATAACATTATTGTAAGAGATATTTAATGTTCTTTAAAATATAGACGGACTATTTCTTTTTTTTTTTTTTTTTCTGATGGCTATTCCCAAATACTTGCAACCTGTCAAGAGAATCTGTCCATCAATAGCACACAATATTATGCATCAGTTACTTTGTTCGCTCCTTGGCTGTCAAGATCATTTTTTAAAGGGCTGTCACTTAGAAAGTCACACAAATGAAAACTGAGTTATGCTGTAGACTGTATGAACCTGCAGTCCTAATTTACTTGATGTGGAGAAGAAGGTGAGAAAAAATTTAAAATACTGCACAAAAAAAGTAGCTGAAACTGTATCATTACTGACTAATACAGTTCTAAGGCAAGTTTACAAGATTAAGGTCTGTGCTGGTTTGGGACGGGCTAGCATTAATTTTCCTCCCAGTAGCTCTGATGTGGGCTGTGTTTTGGATTTGTGCTAAACACAGCGTTGATAATATTGAGATATTTTCATTATTGCTGAGCAGGGCTTACATACAGATGCACAAGATATTGGGAGGGGACACAGGATAGCTGATCCCAACTTATCCAAGGGATATCCCAGACCATATGGCATCATGCTCAGCACATAAATCTGGGGGAGGAAGGTGGAGATATTAAATCTGATGGTGTTTGTATTCCCAAGTCACTGTTATGTGGAATGCAGCCCTGCTTTTCTGGGAATGGCTGAACACCTTCCTGCCCATGGAAGTGGGAAACAAATTCCTTGTTTTTCTTTGCTTGTATGTGTGGCTTTTGATTTGCCAATTAAATTGCTTTTATCTCAACCCATGAGTTTCTTTCACTTTTAACCTCTCAATTCTATCCCCATCCCATCTGGAGGATAAGTGAACAAGGGACTGCATGGGAATTAGTTGCCAGACGGGGTTAAAATCCTAATTTTCCCTATAAATCTTCATTTCATTTTTGTTGTTATTCTAATTTCTATTACTATTGCAATTTCAAGAAATAAACAGGACAGAAAAAACCCTCAAAACATAAAACACAGTCATTAATTGATGGAATCCCTGTTGCTTAGGTCTTAAACACAATGACAGAACATACATACAATATTCTCAAAAGAAGTAGCAAATTATATGAGGTAATTTTTGTTATATTTTTCATTAAAAAATAAATGTAAGCCAAAATTATGATACAAATAGCTAGCCACAGCAAAGGCTTGGGGGAAATAAGCTAAACTTAAGTGATCTACCTCTGACCAAACAAAAAGCTCTGTAAAGTTTAGGACCTCAGAACATTCCTGAAACTCATTGTCTATATTATAAAATTCTTAGAAAAAAAATTTAATTGACACGGTGACACAAATGTGGACCGCAACTCAGGCATGGTTGGGGAATCAAAATGAGCCAGGAAATTGTCCATGTAGGTAAAATCTGTTTTAGAGTCTGAAATGTAATGTATCAATTATGCCTGGCCAATGGTAGGCAACTGCAGGGCCAGAAAACACCCCCTGGTATGTTTAATATAACAGAGAGCCTGCAGTCCACCCAAAGGCAGTTTGACTGTTGAACTTGGTCGTACAGTGTGCCAAATTTCCTGCTGATATGTCTTTGTTGACCTAAAATATCTCAGTAATAAAGAATTTGACACTGCAAGTACATTTCAGAGATATGAATTTTATTGCTAAAATTTAGTTTAATATGTTTTCTAAGTTTTTTCAATTTCTTATATATTTTATCATTAATAAATATATTTGTTTCTTAATTGTACAGGGGGAAAAAAAGTAGAAGAAGCCTAAGAAAGATAGATAGATAGATAGATAGATAGATAGATAGATAGATAGATAGGTAGATAACATTTGTTGCCATGACACATTTGATTCAGTCAGTCACCTAAAGTTGTATTTAGGTGTATTTATAAGCCTATAGGAAAATATGTTGATCTCATTGTAAATGCTGAATGTCTGATTTATTCTTTTATTCCCAGGCAATCTTATGGTAAAGAGAGAGGTTACAGATGTATTTAGTCTAGAACAGTTGTCCTAAGTCTTCAGCTGGTACATTTGGTGGGAAATGCTATCCCTTTGGGAAAATAACTAAGTTAACAGTAAATTCTGCAACTTCAGACAATACTTTGGGCACTCTTTTCCTACATGCCCTTTGTACAAACATTTTATAAAGTAAGCTGACAAAAACCAGTAGATATTAGAGCCAAGACCACAAGCAAGTGAAAGTACATAAAGAAACAGAATGCATATATGACTTTACACTTCAATATGAAAAACATCAAACCATGTAAATAATTGATATTAAGAGATGCTGGACAGTTTAGGAATTTTGCTGACATTGTGCTGCTCTGCTAGGTTTTCTGAGTTTTCTATTGTTAATTTCTATTGACTTTGTAAGATAATTTCAGATGATTCTAAATATATCTTTGAAAACTTTATGAGATGCTACCTTCTCTGAAAACATTAAAAAATAGTTCTTCCAGCAGGTTAAAGATATAAAATTTTCTGTTACTGATTCTCACTTTTTTGTCTACTTTATAAAAATTGTAATCTTTATAATTCACACTACCTGCGTATTGCAAAATACAATTGTGATTTTTTTAATGGGTTTGTGAAGCTTGTGAAGAATATTGCATTGTATTCAGGTAGGTAAAATTTCTAAATAATTAATCTAATACTGGATAATGAATTTTAGTTTAGTAAACAGAAATTCCTAATAAAGAATATGTTGATTATTAGAAACTCAGAGTATTTAAAATAGCAGTATACTTATAGCAGGATTAAGTTTATTTAACTTTATCCCATCAAAAGCTCTAAAATCAAGTCTAAGCATTAGATCCCTCTCCAGTAAGGGATAAGGTATTTCATAAAGAGTTAGATAAACCTGCACGATGATTCATTTAACCTCCCTGAGGTCTGGATGAAACCAGCACCAGCTTTTCTCTCTAAATTCTATCCCTGCAAGTAATGAGAGATCTGATAAGCTCTATATATAATTGGAAGAGTAATATTATTCTGTTGAGGTAAGAAAGCAAAGTTACTGACCTTCACAGAGCTAATTGAAATGAAAGCATTTTGTACAGTCCCTCTATTTATTTTCAAGCCTGGCACGCACTACTTATGCATTCCTGCTTGCATACATGCAATCTATAGAATTGCTGTGAAAAGGCTGTGAATATCTGAACCTTGATGCTAATGATATTGTGACAGTAATTAATACTAATTAATATATTCTTGGCACAATGTAAGGCACCATGGAGACACATAAAATGTGTTAGTTATTTCATTATTCAAAAGTGCAAGACTATATACACTTTTTTCCTAATCTAAATTTAGCTTATATCTGTATGTCAAAAGAGACCCGTATCATCTTCATCCCAACAACTGTAGGAATTTTTTGTCTCCAGCACAGATGTTTCCAAAGATTGTCATAGCTCATGTATTATCCTTAGCTTAATAATAACAAGTTATTTTGTCTCTTACTGTACTTGCGAAGCCTCTGTCCTCTGCAAAGTAATAGGAATTTTAAATTAACAATTTTTGTTTCTTCTTAAGTATAGTTGAGTTCAAGAAAGCTAAATTATAATATGATGTTTCCTTCTTTCACCAATGTAGAGTTACTCAGAAGTAATTCTATTGGTTGTCAGAGGTTTTTTACACTATTTCTAAAAGCACCATGTGTACTGATGAGTTACAATCTAGATAATTTTGCCTGACTAGTGGAGTAATATCCTTATCTAATATTTTTTTCATCTTTGTTGTGCACTTCATGTCAGACAAAACACTGGGTATAGTTTTAGATTTATGATTCAGGCCAAACAAGTGCTATAAGTGCTTATCAAGGTGGTTGATAGGTGGCTTGAACAACCATAGTCTGCTTCCTTGGTTGTTCTTCCAGAAGACAGCTTCAACTGTGCACAGCACTTCCTGCTCTTCCATATGCTACAGAGGGAAAAAACCTTACAAAATTGCTTATTCTGGAAATGAAAAAAAAAAAAAAGCATGGAAATTATTTTCTTCCTTATTTTTCCATTTGATTCTAAAGTCAGAAGTCAAATTCTGTCAGTTTTGCCTTACATATGAAATATAATTTACTGAGTGATATCACTAATCTATGACTAAGGATTATGATGTTGGTCTCTTCCTTTTTGAAATGCTAAATTTAGCTTCAATCAACTTAGTGAACCTGTATGCAATTTCTGTAAGTAGAAATGAATTTTCTGCATGGTTTCATAGGCCTCCATGCAGGAGGAGCTAAAGGGCACGACCAGAGACAGAACAGTTAAAATAATATCCTGCAGCCAGGTAATACCCTGCAGCCAGTTTTCTAAAGCAATGACAAATTATCACTACTGAAGAATTTAAGATAGTATTTTAAAGACTTTGTGGGAACTCAGCGCACCTCTCCTGATGCCCAGAGCTACCGAGAGAACCCTTGGGGGGCTCGGGAGCCTTGGAAAGTTGCCAAAAGTACCTGGTGGCTCAACTTTGACCCTACAAGAGATGTACCACCTATATGTGGGGATATAAGAATCACTGGTGTGTAAAGGATATAGAAATAGAACATTTATAGGTTAAAGCACAGATTTTAAGATTTTGGTACAGGGGGGTTGGAAAAAAACAAGATGGAGGGAGTTGGGGCCTGCCACATGGTTCTTCCTCCTTCTTCATGTCTTCCATTTTCCGTGTGACGTAGGTATTTTTGATAGGTTTATAGTAAAAGTACACTTAGTAATAAAAATTATAAGTATTGGAGACGAAAGATAAATATAGTTTACGTAGACTTTGTTATAAAAAGATGTGACCGCCCTGTGGGCAGTCAGAGTGCCTTTGGCTGCCTTGCTGGTCAGACCCTGGCTGGGCAGAAAGAAAATTTTTGTAGATAAGAAATAATAAACAACCTTGAAGACCGAACCTGAGAGTCCAGCCTTGTCTTTTGGAGCCCGAGAAGCGAGCCCATCTCACCCTTGTCTGGGCAGAGACAAATAACAGCCCGAGCCCAGACAGACTTAAAAATTATTGCCAAAATAATCAATCTTCATAAGTTAAGATATACTTGCAGAAATGTATCTCCCTAATTTCCTATATGAGACCATATTGATAAAATATTATAAAAGATAATTAATTCTGCTACATTTATCATTTTATGATTTTTTTTGAAAAGTATGACTTTTGTTTGGATGCAGTGTGAGATAACTAACTCAAAAGGCCACTAAAGCTCTGTCACACTTTTTATTTTGGCTAGAAAATCTACATGAACTCAGAAAATCTATGACACATAAAAATGCTTACTAAGTGTTAACAATATGAAGGTCTTAAAAAAAATACAAGCTTTTGTTGCAGAGTACATTTAGAAGATAGACAGCAATCTTCCTTTTTATAAATGCATGCAAATTATCATTGTTAGCAACAGTTATCTATACAATTTCTAAAATCTACTTGTTTAACATTCCATCCATGTCTGGGCCCTGAACTTTATTACAATTCAAGACTTCAGATCTTTCTCTTCAGGATTTTTTTGGCCTCTGTTCCTCACTCAAAATGTTTCTTATCCCAGTATTTTCACCTTTTGTATGTTTGCAGGAGCCCTGTTTAATCTGCTAATAGTTTCTGACAGATTTATGAACATATTACACAAGATTAATCGTACGAACGTAACCTATATTTGCTTTAAAACAAACACACATGTACATGAAGACATTTTCAAAGATATTTAACTCTCCCATCTCCTCTTTTTCATTTGACTTATAATGTCTCAGAAAACTTATGCTTAGAAATTCCATGTTCTTCAACATACAGAATTGCTTTCAGGTAATCCCAGTGCTTTTGTTAGATAAAGTTGCATTTCCCTCATGATGCCTCTAACAGACTACTTAGGGGGTAATCAGAGAAAGGTTGGGATGTTCTGAATAATACCTACATTTTGTAACACAGGCACCATGGGCATTGATTTTTCATCTACTGAGAATTTTTTCATATTTTTCATTTCTGGACACTGGAGTGCTTTCATAAGAATTTTATTCTCTGAAGGTGAAACAGGCTGTTGGCTGCTCAGCATTTTGTCAGCAATTTTTTCATAGATGCACACAGTCTATTCTAAAGTGGCTGGTATTTGTTCATATGTTTCAAAAGTTCATTACTGCCACATGGAGGTGATGCAGTTTAAGACGATCTAAGGCAAAGTCTCTCTGTTATCTCTGTTGAAATATACTTGCAGTGAGAGAATTTTTCACTATCTTAGCAAAAAATGTCATTATATGAAAGGAAAGAAGAGGTCATTCTTGTCATGCTGGTGTTCTCTTCTCTGAGCTGTTGATAAAATTCTGATCGCCGCAGGTTGCGGGCTTTCTCTGTAATTTCCTGACATTAGATTTGAGAGAGAGCACCTTCTGTTGCTTTTACAGAAGCTATATTTCCTTTTACTTTATTACCACCAGCCTATTTCATATCATCCTGGAATTTTTTCTGATGTTTCCCATGATTCTTGTCTTTGAGTTCCTGCATAGTTCAGAGTATTTCACTCAAATGTCTTTTTATCTTTCTTAACCAAACATTTTCTAACCTCTTCTCTGTATATCTATTTCAGTGGCATGAATCTGGACATCCAAACTGATTTCCACTGATTTCTAGGCATTCTCTTGTTATGAATTAAATGCCTTTACAGTCATGCTGAAATTGCCACATTTTGCTGTTGGAAAAAATAAAAGGAGGAAATATGTCAACGGGCTGGAATGGTAGCAAGGTTCATCACTTATCACTGGTGATGTATGATGGTCAAGAACCAGAGGAAAAGACATGACTTCTGAGCAGGGAAAAAACAAACTTTTCATCAAAAATATCACTAATATTTATTTTATTTGTCCAGAAAGAATCTGGGAACTAAGTTATTTGACATTATGTAAAAATAAGTCACCTGATGACTTTGTCAACAACATTTGGTGGGGGGGTGGGTTAGGTACAGGAAAAGTGCTCATAAATAACAATCAATTTATTGTCTCATGAAAAACTGATATATATTTTTTTTTAAAATATACATTATTTTTTTATAAAAATTTTATATTTCCTCCTATGTACGATGTTTTATATTTAAAAAAAAGAAAGAAAGGTGGGACATTTTGCTTAGTATATCTTTGTCTACAGATATGTCTTGTTCTTTCATTAGGACACAGTATTGTCCAAACACATGGCTTTCAGTAATAAGGAATTCCCATACTTCCCTTATCAATTAATCAATAAAGGCTAAACTTTATACTCCTAAAATCAATGATAAATACAGTGGCATGAGATATCCCTTATGAAAAAAAAATAGTTGCACCAAACTACTACTGCTATTGTAATTATCATTGTTATTGCATGTAAATTATGACTACTCTTAATTTAGCTTTTCATTACCTGTGATGATAAGAAATGACCCTTGATCTATCACACAAAATTATAATGGATCAAAATATTCATAAGTAACTGTAAATATGTATCTGCGGACAGAAATACCTAGAAAGCAAGCAATGAGGAGTTTTAAATTTAGATGTTTAAATCTTTTTATTCCAGTCTGTTGCTTTTGATAAAATTACAGGATTAGTAGTTTCAGAGAACACAACAGATGTAATATATTTTGATTTCACTAAAACCTTTGATGTGCTGTGTTGTGAAACCACAAAGTACTAATTCAAATTGTCTTCTATAGGAACTCTGCCACAAAGATTGACAAAAATCATTGTAGAGTGATAAACAAATAAGCATGATGATAATTTGAACTTTGCTGTGGAAAGGTTTCTGAGATTGATAAGATCAATTCCCTCTTTTTCTCATGTCTTTTATTCTATTGTGTGATGATACAAATAACATAAGCGTAACTTTTTTTTATGTAGTTGAGGGAATAAATAACACCCAGACAGATTTGGAGAAGACTGAGAAGTCAGCCAAACAGGCCCATCAGGTTCAACCAGACCAAGTACAAGGTTCTGCATCTGGGTCATGATAATCTCTGGGTAACAGGGTGTGGAGGGATTGAGAGGCCTGATGAGAAGGATTTGGGGATAGTGCTGGATGAAATACTGGACATGACTGAGTAGTGTTCTGGACTCACAGCCCAGAATCATAGAACCATGGAACTGTAAAGTTTGGAAAAGACCTCTAAGAACAAGTCCAACCATCAACCCAGCACCATGACCATGTTCACCACTAAACCATGTCATAGTGCCATATCCACATATTTTTTTGAACATTTCTGGGGATGGTGACTCCACCACTCTCTGGGCACTCTTTTCCAATGCTTGACAACCATTTCTGTGAAAAAAGTTTCCATAATATCTGATGCAAACCTCTGCTGGTGCAACTTGAAGCCATTTTCTCTCATCTTGTCGCTTGATACCTGTGAGAAGAGATTGACACCCACATCACCATATCCTCCTTTTAGGTAGCTGTAGATAGAAATAAGGTCCCACCTTCCTCCTCCTTTTCTCCAGATTTAAAGTTTTCTCCAGACTTTCATTGGTGGAAAGCCAACCACACCCTGGGCTGCCTGAAAAGAGGTATAACCAGCAGGTCAAGGAAGGGGATTCTGCCCCTCTACCCCTCTCTGGTGAGGTCTCACCTGGAGCAGTGCATCTTGTTTTGAGGCCCTCAGCACAGGAAAGAGGTGCACCTGTTGGAGCAAGTTCAGAGGAGACACAAAAATTATTTAGAAGTCTGGAACACCCCTCCTATAAGGATAGGCTGAGAGAAGAGAAAGCCTGATCATACTGAAGAAGAGAAAGCTCTGGGAACACTTTTTTACAGCCTTTTAGCAGGGCCTGTTATGGTAGAACAAGGGGCTTAAACAAGAACAATGGCTTAAACAAAAAGAGGGTAGATTTAGACTAGATGGTGGGAGACATTTTTGCCAGTGAGGGCAGTGAAGGATTGGAATGTGTTGCCCAAAGAGGGTAGATGCCCCCTCCCTGGAAACATTCAATGTCAGGTTGGATATGGCTCTGAGCAACCCAATTTATTTGAAGATGTCCAATCTCATTGCATGGGGATTGGACCAGACAACTTCTAAAGAACCTTTCCAAGGCTAACTATTCTGATTTTATGATTCCATGAAAATTATTAGGCATGTACTTTATTCTTGAACTTAGGTTGAGAATATGGAAGTAGAATCTGTGGACAGTTTTTTTTTCCTGTTTTTGTTTTCCCAAAAAAATTTAAAGTTATGAGAGAAAAGCTCAGAAAAAGTCTCCAACAATGCTCTTATTGGTTAGAATTGGAGCAATATTTTTTGCTAAGATAGATTGTGCTTAAAACTTTATACTCACTCAAGTGTTTTTGCCACAATAAGGAAGTCATGACTGCCCTACCTACCAAGTACACTGATAAAAGCAGTGATTTTGAATTAAATACTTCAATAAGTTATGAAGGATTCTATAAAATTACACAGAAACTGAGAATAGATATCTGTGTAAATTCTAGACTGTGAAAGGGTGGAGTGAAAACAGTAAGAAGGATTTGATAGTTTTAACTGGTGAATGATGGAACTTCCTTATTTCTGTAATCTAAATAACTCTATGTGTACCTTTCAACTGATTTTATAATTTCTATTTCTATGTAATAATAGGTTTATTCTATTTGTACAGAGTAAATCATTCTCCCCCTACATTTTTGCTTCAATTTATGCCTAGTCCCACTAAAAATAAAGTGAAATGCTTTGACAGAAGATTTTAATGAGAGTTTAGAGATTTGGGAAATTTCTGGCTAGTTAGTCAGCTCACTTTAAAATAAATAAATAAGAATTTGCAAGCGTCTGTGCCTGGGGAGACCTTAATTAAAGTGAATGGGGAAATCAAGCTGAAAAAACAAACAAACTAAGGCAGCAAGAAAGGAAGGAAAATCAGTCAGGGAAACTGTTGTGGATGAGAGTAGAAAACAAGTACCACAAAATCAAAACACAATGCTTCATAATCATGCTGCAGTTATTCTTTCTGGTTGTTCTTCCTACAGATGCTCTCCACAGACACCCATCACATGGGAAGGAGATCTCCCTAGTGGAAGGAGAAGCACTGTGCTCCCATTGTGGGACTGGCTGTGCAAAGGAGCTTGTATCAACTGAAGGGTTTGTCTACACAGAGGCATTTTCAGACATAGAACTGGCAGAATAATTAGTCCACTTTAAACTATCCCAATATGACTCCCCACTGTCAAAATTATTTCCAAAAAATTGCTTTTATTATTTAGAAGTAAAGTAATTAATCTGGAAGGCAGCTGGATTTACTCAGTGATTGACTGTCTGTGTGGGGAAGTTATATAAGCAGAGCTAAATTGATTGCTGTAGCTATGCTGGAAATTATCCCAGCAAAAATAGATGTACCATAGACTATAATAACAATACATGCTTGTTTTCCAAGTATATAAATTCTAAAGCATAGATAAAAAATTTTAACATGTGACTAAAAAAAACCAGTTTTGTTTGGTTTTTTTTAAAGTGGTACAATATGAGTCCTTGGAAGTCTTGAAAATATATTCCATGAAGGGCAATTGAACTACTGGATCCTCTGACCTGTGGAACAGAAAGCTGATAGAGGTCATGAAAGCATTTTGTAGGAAAAGGTAATAGCTTTTATTAGGCTAAACTGTGAGCTTAAAATAAATTAACAAAATCTGACAAGAAGCAGCAAATCCAAGCTAAAATCTGGTTAGAGACAGGTGCTCTTAATTACTGCTTATTATGTTAATAAGGCTACAGAACAAAAGTGTCATTAGACATTTGCAGTAGTGAAGGTTTTTATGGGTAGGACAGCTGGCTGTGAGCTGGATTTCAGACCCTCAGCACTGGTCCATCTATGAAAGAAGTCACATTTGGGCAGAGATAGCAAATGCAATATTGCACCTGAGTGGACATAAAGGTATTTTATTAAAGCATGATTAATGTGTCTTGATTTTGAATTTTTTTTTGGTTTTGTTGTGTTAACCTCTTCCCAGGTGTTTTGTATGAAGTTTTAGCTCTGGTTTGTGGATGGAGGTTTTTTTCTCTCAGTTTCCATGAAAATTTAGTCTACGAGTTGAGGTTTTTTTGATGACATATAAGAATCAAGCACATGATTGCCATTAATTTTCTCTGGAAATTGAAACCATACCCTGAGTTTATGCCTTTTTTTTCTTTAAATCCCACTCAGTAATTCATATTACTTTGACAAGCTGCTTTGAGTTTTAAAAGGCATGTGTTCTGTCCCAAGAACAGAAAATTCACTTGTTCATCTCAAAAGTATATTATCTATGTGCAATCATGTTGGCTTTTTGACATAAGTAAATTTATTTTTAAATCTGATGTGAATCTGTAAGTAATTCTAGCTTTCCAAATACATGAAAGTGAAAAGTTTTTCTAACATATAGAAAAGTGAGCACAAACAAGAGAAATCTGGTCACTTAAGAGAATTGAAATGTGAACAAGAACCAAATCCATTTGATTGCAAACTTGTTTGGTAATAAACTATTTCATAATGGTAGTCATGGAGGAAAATAGTTGAATACTAACATTACGAAATAACATCCTATGAGGACATCAAACACACTTTGTTTTGTTTTAAAAGTTAGTGAGTTCTGTTTTGGCTATGAGCTTAAAAAGCTAATTTAAGAAACGCTCAAAGCTTTCTTCAGCCATCACTCAGAACTTTTCTGACTGCCAAAGTATTTTGGCTTCACAAGGAAAATTTCTAGTGCCAGAGGCAAAAGTATGTTAGTTAAAGCTGGGGGACAGACATGAATACGTGTTTGGCTTTGCAGCTGTAAACCCTGGTTAGCTCATCTCCCCACATCACAAATCTAATGCTCAGGGACTTAGAATATCTATGCTGCATTAACTAGGAGCTAAAGTCACTAATGAAAAGTCCTGTAAACAAGCATCAAACAGCAAATTAATAAAAAAATGTAAGGCAATTACCACACACAGAGCATGATTTTCAAGTAATTTAAAATCTGTTCATATTTTAAATGTCAAACTGAATTGAAATGAAATGCATTTTAGATTTCACCGTATGTTTTCCCAGAGAGAGAATCATCTGTCTGTTTATCCATTCATAGTATTTACACAGTAGCTCACATGTGATGCCTGCAGCCCTGAGAGGTGGTTTATGTTTGGAAAGATTAGACATTTCATTAAAATAAATAAATTTTAAAAAAGAAAAAGAAGAAAGTTATAAACTGAAATAAGAAAGATAATTTGCTATTGAATCTAAAATATAAAAAATCCTGAGACCTTTCAATTCTAAATATCATCCTCAGCTTATTTCATGAAGTGTTTGCGTGAGAGAAACCATGCTTGTAATTTTTAATTCACATAGTTTAGGCACTTAAGCCACTTTTTAACACGTTGATCAGTTACACCATGAGGTGTGTCTTGTTAAAGTAAGAACTAGATGCAACATAGATGAGTAACTGCGTTCATGAAAAGATGAAGGATGTTTTTAGAAAATCTCCAGGACTTCATCCCCCCATATCCAGTACCCTGTGATGAAAGATGCATGTAAATTATAATTGATAATAAAAGGTGCTGCATGCCATTGCAATGCTGGTTTTAAAGTTCTCCTGGGAAACTAAGCAGAGCCTGATATGACTTCTTCACCTGGGATTGATTCTGTGCAGAATCAAAGCACCTCCCAGCAGCAGAACTCAGTGGGGCAGATTGTAATTCCTTTAATGCTCAGTGGACAGAATCCAGGTGGATCTTTCTGGTGTGAGGGATTCTTCAGTATTCATCACCTTGACAGTGAGAAATAACTACATTACCCAATAGTATGACTTGATACACAGTTTGACTGGAACACAGGGAGTTTTACTGAACATGAGGAAGAATTTCACTGTGTGGGTGACTGAGACTGAAACACACTGCTGGGAGAGGGTGTGGAATCGCCTTCTCTGGAGATACACAAAATCAAATTCTGTGATTCTGCGATAGAAGCAGACCAAAAGTGCTTGTGCATGTCACCTCTGTAAATGATATGTGCAGTTCAGTTTGTTTATTTAAGGCTGTATTTTTTCTAATTTCCTATTAAATATATGTCTCCAGTGCCCATGACCTAAAGCTAACTGAAAGGCCAGGTCTTTGCCTTTCGCAAGAATGGCTGAACCACAGCTGAAGCACACGTGGGATAGAGCATCTACTTGAAGGAATCTATTTCACATAGAAAAACTCTTAGACTTTACTCAAGAGGAAGTGAATATGGACAATCTTGCACTAGTTTTGTGCAAGTATTGTTAGCAAAAGTTCATTTAAATTTGCTTCTCTGCTTATGCAAGAACTGCCAGACTGAACAAATCAGGAAAAGGTCCCCTGGCCCCAGTTTTTGCTTCCAACTACAGTCAACACTATGTGCTCAGGAACAGAAAAATAAGATCTGAGTAATTACAGTAATTTGGGGGGTAAGAGGCAGAGACTGGATACAAAGAAGGTGAGGTATATACAGAGTTAAAGGGGTGCCAACTTAATTTGGCAGAAAAATAAGTTGCCATCAGTTGTAATGAGAAATGAATCCAAAACTTCAGGAGCAGAGTTTGGTGGAAAAGCCTTTCTAATGCTTTAACTTGTAAAACTACTTTAACTTGTATAACTAACTGCAGCCTAACATCATGTAAGGAAAGAGCACCAGAATAACTATGGATTTAAAGATCTAGCTGAAATCCTTACCCACTGGTGTTTTAGAAACACCCTAAGCCAAAAATCCAACAAGCATAACAATTGTTACTAAAGTATGTGCATGCTGTACACAGGCCACTTATACTTTTTACTCCCTCTCTTACTGTACAACGAATCCACAAGGTGATTGTTTCACATTGTTTTCCATTTGATGATAGATAGATTTCTTCAGTTAAACTTCTGTTCCTTTGATGTCCACAATGTTCAATATGTATGTTATCATCATGAATTTGGATCAAACAGATAGGCAAGAATTAAAAAAACAGGGTAACAAAATAAAGAATGACAAAAAATGATGTCCATGTAGGATAAAAATCTATTGTGATTTGACTCAGTGTTCCAGTGCACAGTTTGCAATTGATCAGCCATGGAATACTTTGATGACCAAGTTATATTATAAAGCAACACATAATTCTATATTTGGCTAAGTTTAGGGTTGAACTGCTGGCACTACTATTGAGCTGGATTATTTTTCTACCTTATTATTATTTGATAATTTTATGTTGTTTATGTTTTAGTCTAAGGTTAGGTTCCTTCCTTCATTCACTTTGGTGATGTCTGTGAACTGCTGATACTGAGTGGAAAAGCTGCAAAAATTATTATTTTTTTTTTATTTAGTTCCCTTTTTTTTTAGTTTCCTTACTCTTGATAATTAATGGGTAGAGAAGAATTTGTTCTGTCACTGTAAAGAAAATAAAGAAATATATCAAACAGATAAATCTTCAGTAAACTACCTAAGAGGTAGAATTTATAGCATAAAATGGCTAAAGTAGTAATGAACTAACACTTCATGGGAAATGCAATAGAAATGAACAACAGTGACATAAGCATGTATATTGCCTAAGGCATAAAAGAAAATTGTTAATTCACAGTACAAAGGAGCAAAGATGTCCTGATTTTAATGTGGTTGTTGCATCTATATACTCCGAAGATGTACTTTGACTATACATGTTGTTCTATTCTTCTAAATCTCATTTCAGCCACCAATTTTTCCTAGGGGAAAAAAAAATTAGAGTATTGTTAATGTAGTAGTCAGATGTCCAAAGAAGAATAAGAGTTATGTACTAAGAATATAGCTATACTGAGCTAAATTTTCTTTGTTTATAAAATCTTAAGAATTTAACCAGCAAAAAAATACATTGGGGTTTTTTTTTCAAAGTTTGACAAAATTTTAACAAGTATGACAAAACAGATTGAGGTTTGTATTCAATAAGATTTTTCTAGATTTTTCTAGCCTGGAAGATATGAACCACCTGCAAAATGAACCTTCTGTTACAGATATATATTGTATGCTCCATTTTAGTTCCTGAATTAACAAAATTATACATATTTTCATGGCCCAGTCTGAAGTGATGAAAATTTTGCTTAAGACATGAAAGAGAAAGAGCAAAATGCAGTAAATTTTGGGCCAAGTTCTTCAAAATGTAATTAGTTGAAAGTCTCCACATATTAAATAACATTTTTCCATAGTAGAAGGGACAACCTTTTGAACTACTTTTGAGATAGACTGTGTAGTGATTTTAGAGTAATCTTAAAAGAACTCAAATCTTAAAATCTCAATCTTAAAACCTCTCTCTTTAGCAGGTTTTGGAGTTATGTTGTGGAATTTACCCTTGTATATGAAGGGTAGACATGAGCTACATAGCGATTCACAGGCAATCTACAACTCCCAATCTGTCAGACATCTGATCCCAATAGATCTTTCTCCCAAAATGTAGTGTTGACACTTTTGCAACTTTTTAATAGGAGCATTATATTATACATTTTAGGGTTTGGAGTTTTTTTCTTAAATTATATTAATCTCACTATATCAAAACAAGACTACTTTTTATGTTTTTTACGGGAGGGTTTGACAATTAAATAGTATATTGAGCAAGTTTTTCGTAATGTTTACTCTTCTCTCACTCTTATTTTTGAATTTTTAAAATGAAAACCATAAGGCACCTACACACTATAAGAAATGCTGAGCATTTATTTAACAAACTGTTAAATGAATATATTATATTATAATAATATATATATTATAATATTATTATAATATAATATATTATAATTTGGTATTATGCTTTGTGTAACAATGTATCAAATTGCATTTGGTCTGTGGACAGACAGAAAATCAAAGGAAAAATTATGAATGGGCTTAAATTCACTCAGACTTAAAATTAGATCATATGGTCCATTGCACACAAGGATCTATTTCAGAAATATGATCAGCCTTAGTGTGCAAGCCGTACCACCCTGCATAAAGTGAAACTTCTTCAAATATTAGAAAAGGTGCCTATGGCAACTATGTTCCTAACTGATAGGCTGGAAATGAGACTGGACCAAAGAAAAAGCTTTTAATGCAAAGAAGATTTTCTTCATTTTTACATAGCTTCAGAAGAAAAAAGGAGAAAGGAAAGTAAGAAGTTAAAACCCACTTCTCTTTCCTTCTCTGTTTGTAATACACAGGAAGCCTAGCTCTGTGAATTTGCAATATATAATTCTGTGCTGCAGATTTGTGGTAGTGGGGTAGGGGTTTGCTGGGTAGTAGCTCAATTTCTATGAAGATCCATCCATTATGGAGCGACACAACCGGCTATAGCCATGATCCAAGACCTTCCCAAACTTTTGGGTCTCACCAAAGTACTTGAGAATGTGGATAGCTATAACCAGAAGGCAGCACAAATTACTTCAATTAGATTCTTGTGAATTTGAAGCCTAGTCACTTATATTGAAAGAAAACTCCAAACTGAAAATAAATTAAATGCATGGCGTCATCATTATCAAAGCCTCCATTTATCATTCTATTTATCCTCCACTTAAGAAAAAAAAAGAATAGTCCTAAATATATTTTCCTAGTAAATCCAAACTATTGGAAAACCTAACATGGACCACATGATTCTATAATGTAAATCATTAGAAACCTGCAATATTCTATTTCCTTATATTTTATTCAAACCATATTGGAAAATGTAAAAAATATAAAGACATTAAAAACCCCTTCCTAAAACCCCCAAAACTTATTTTCCTTTTCTTCTTCCCTGTAGATATCTTGCAGACATAGAACTTGAATAAGTTAAACTTTTCCTATTTCATTCAGGTTCTCTATATTTATTTATTAAGAAACTTAACAAAGTGGTACTTCTCTCATTTGCCTTCAAGACAACTTTTTCATCAAATTGCTGCTTCACACAGCACATGGTTGTGGGCTTTCCTTCCCTAAACAAGCACTTCCAAGTAGCCTCAGAAACAGCAGAGATTAATTTAAGAGGGGTTTATACAAGCTTGTCAGTGAACCACTCTGCTTGTCAAAGAGATAGGACTCTAAATGTTTGTCTCTTTGTGAGGAAACTTGAAGGTAATTTGTGAAAATAGCCCTCTATTCAAAAGAATACATCCAGATGTCATTACCAGCCATTCCACGTGAGTTTCAAAGATTAGCTAGAGTTGTATTTTGATTTCTCAGCGGCTTGAACAAAATTCAAGGAACCACTTAGAAAGGGAAGCACACAGAATCCTTTAGAAATAGGCATTAAATTAGCTTTTCCTTTTCCATCCAAGGAAAGGGAAAGAAATACTTCACAGTATAAAATATGGTTACAATCAGTACATGTTAAAATCCTAGGAGAAATGTTCTTCTGTGTTCTACTGCCATTTGCAAATCGTTTAAAATGGGTTTTTGAGAATATATTGAGGAAGCCTGGTATTATTTTTGAAGGGAAAGAGAAAATGAAGAATGTCCATCTTCACTATTAGGTTAGAAGGAGCTTTATGAAATATATATGAAGAAGGTACTTGCTTTCTTTGCAAAGCCAGAAAATCTTGAGAAACAGGGGATAATTTCTATTAAAAAAACAGATGGTGAAGCTATTTTACCAGTTTTATGTGCACAACTGCAAAAACAAAGAGCTACAAGTTGCTGTAAAGCACCATATACACTATTTTAATAAAAACAGCATCTATACGTTATACAGATTTATATATTAGTTGAGTTTCAGTAACAATTTTTGCTAAGTACCTGGCTAGCCTTTCTAAATCTTTGTAGTTATTTGTATGTACCATTTCTCTGATACCTTAGCCAAGTCTAGATGTTGCCAAGAAGTACAAGATTTATTATAAAAACTTGCTTATTCTTTTTGCATCTTACAGCATAAATTTCCATTCTTTCTTATTTCCCCTGACACTCAGCTGTGTTTCCAAATTCTACCATCCTACTGAACCTAGAAAAGTCTCATTTGGCTCTATTTCATTGTCTTCTGATGGCTGCTTCATTATCTTTTCACTTTTTAAAAATATTTGCTCCTCCCCTTTAATTTTTTTTTTGTTGTTTTAAATCCACTTCTGCCTTCTGCTTTCATCTTCTTAAAGAGGATTCTTGAGATATCTATATGTGTGTAACATATTTTTATATACATACCTATGAATATATGTATGCATATACAAATACAAATGGGTTTGGGTGAAATATAAAAATATATTCCTGGTTTTATTCGCTGTCATTACCGCCCTTTCCTTATAATTTTAGGTTGCTTTTTTTGGTACTTTCTTCTTTCCTCAACTTTTATAAAGACTGTCTCACACATTTTCCTGAGCTTTAGCAAACATTCTTTAAATTTAATCTTTAAAAGGTAGGATTTTCTGAAAATATGGCTTAGAATTTAAATGATTAATTGAAATACATTGACAGCCTATTTTCAAAATAAACTTTAATCCAAGTGAATCTAAGAACTGTACAGCTACAAAGGCATTTTCTCCAGTGATACTAACCAGAAAAATATTACAGCAGACAGGTATCAGATAAGTAAATCCCAGGAAAATTTTTCTTCATCAGATTCTACTTCAGAATTGATAAATATTTATTGGGGACATCTCAGAAGACAGCCAAAGGTGCAGGACTAAACATCCAATACTGAGGAGCCAACACACAAAAGAGGTACTAGTGACTCTTTAACAAAGTCTCTGTAAGATTTGCTATTAAATCTTTCTTCACATAAATTTATAAAATTTATTCCAGTCAGTGTTTGAAATCAATAACAAAATCTTTTTTTAATAGGAAAGCCTCCAAGAAAATCCATTCTCTTTTTTTATGAGATTTTTTTTTTTACAGATAAATCAATGTAATCAGGGTGAAAAAACTGTGGAGCGAGTCTCAAACATAAGCAGGGATAACACTGACTTTTCAACACTTTCTCAAGTACTCTGAAGGTTTCTTCAGAAAAATCTTTTTCTTTTACAAAAAAAGCCTCTCTCCAACAAGCAGTGTATGACATTTTAAAAATTGGCAGAAATTTGTATGATTGCTAAAATATTTCTAAATTAAGGCTGTGAAATACCTTTGGAGCAAACTGCATTATAAGCTTCTACTTCCGGGTAAATCTTTCTCTTTTCTTTCAAAAACTAATTTGATGTGTCCTGTGAACAGGTATTGAATGAAACATGTCAGGAGTGTAGCACACCTCCTCATTGCACTGTCAAAGCTTCCCTTTCCCTTTCCCTTTCCCTTTCCCTTTCCCTTTCCCTTTCCCTTTCCCTTTCCCTTTCCCTTTCCCTTTCCCTTTCCCTTTCCCTTTCCCTTTCCCTTTCCCTTTCTCTTTCCCACCTTTTCCCTTCCTTATTTATTTCATTGCTCTGTGACACTCAGCAATACATTCTGCAATTTAGCAGGCCCAGTGTGAAACCAAAAGGGAAACTAAAAAATTATTTCACTCCTGTGGAACACTAAAGTAAGGCTGAAAGCATTTTCCAACCCACCAAACACCTGTTTGCCTCATATCTTGCACTTGCACTGCCAGGGTCAAGCATGTTTTTTTAAATAGAATTTGATGATTCTTTTTTTTGGTATGTGTGATGTCTAAGTCTGTTACCTAGGACTGAAAAGACTTTAAACAAAAACTTCAAATGAAAAAAATCAAACAAATAACAAAACAAGCAGCAAAAACAAGAGGAGAATTAAAAAAACCAACCCAAATCCACAGAAACTTAACCTAATGTGGAAATAGGAATTTGTGATTATTTCTTTCCTATTTGTCTCCAGATTTGATTGCTTAATTTCTATTTCTTTTGCTACATCAGAAGTAACCTTGATACCAGTGAAATAGCCTCCCCTTAAATGGAGAAGTAATATTATTTTGTAAATGACGTAGACAGATATGAAGTGAGTGGAATTTTATTTTTTTTTACTTTTGAAATGGGTACCTATCAATGACTGACCTGATGTGGAAAAGAGCATTGAGCTTTAGTCTTTGAAAACTGAAAGAATTGGCTCAAATATGGCATCAACTGTTTTGAAGTTTATTAAAGCAGGAAATGAGTGGAGAATAAAACAAAGAGCAATCTGCAATCAATCTTAATGCAATTATTGCCCATTTTCTTCAGAAACAAACCAAACCCAAGCAAACAAAGCAAAACGGGATGCCAGCATTTTTTTCAGAATTATTCCTAGAGAGTGTACAGATCATCAGAGTAAAATCCTACTGATTTTTGTGTGCTTTTAAGGGCTCCACAAAAACTTTGGTAGCAGCCAAATTTAAAAAAAAAGTCTTCTAATTTATTTTTGACATCAAATCAATAATTTGAAATTATGATGATTTTGGCCATGGTAAATTGAATTTTCTTCACAGTAGCTAGTGTATGAGGCTGTGCTTTGGATTTTTGCTGCAAACAGTGTTGATAATTCAAGGACTATTCATGATTGCTGAGCAATACTTGCACAGTCAAGGCCTTTTCTGCTCCTCACTCCACCCCACCAGTGAGGAGGCTGGGGATGCACAAGGAGCTGGGAGGGTGCACAGCCAGGACAGCTGACCCCGAGTCACCCAAGGGCTGTTACATAACTTTTGGCATCATGCTCACCATATGAAGCTGGGGGGCAAAGGAGGAAGGGGGTGAAATTCTGAGTTATGGATGGTTGTGATGGTTTAAAAACCAGCTGGAAAGTTAACTCAAAGTGAGCTGCTCCCCTTCACCTTGCCCCACCACTGGTGAGAGAGAGACAAAGGCAGAGACTAAGTTGAGACAACAATTTGCTGAAAGCAAACAGCATTGGAATAAGAAAAGCACAATAACAACAATAATATTAATAACAAAGGTACACAAAAGAGAAGGTGCTTTACACATGAAAGGTGCTCACCATCTCAACCCAGTTCTGCATGACCGCCCTGACAAAGGCAAGATGGCAGAAACTCCCACAGCTTCTGTTCCCCATCCCTGAGCCCCAGACAATGAAAACAACGATGGACAAAGACCTAAAAAGTTGGATTGTCCATGTCATGCCACCCACTCTTGGGCTGCTAGGCTCAGCTCTGCTTACCGCTTGGAGTTGTGCTCTTTCCAAGGGATGGGAAGGGATGGGCGGCAGTGGGAGAAGGACAGAATGGTCTCCAGGCGTGGTCCTAGCAACTTCCCCTGGAAAGAGGAAGAAAACAGAACAAAATGACAGCACTTCCATGGTGTGTTCACCTTTCCTTCACCCAAAAGCCACAGCCAGCTGTGATGATAGCAAACCTCACTGTGCCCACACGGCTCTGTCTCTGCCCCTTCTCAGCCGGATCTTGTCTCCTGCCACCATTGCTCCTGATGGGGCCCTGCTCTCCTGGAGGTGGCTGAACACCTGCCTACTTGTGGGAAATTGTGATTAATTCCTTGTTTTGTTATGCCTTGCTTCTGCATATGGCTTTTGTTTTTCCTATTAAACTGTCTTTATCTCAACTCACAAGTTTTTCCACCTTTACCCTTCCAAGTTTTTCCCTCATCACATTGAGGGAGAGTGACCAGTGAGCAGCTGCCTGGCACTTAGTTGCCATCTGGGATTAAACCACAACAACAGTCATCTGCTAAACACGTTTCACATTTCACCTGATCACAGAAACATTCTGAGACAAATTTTTGTCATGATTTCAAAGTAGTTTTATTAAGTCCAACTTCAGATAATATTTAAGTACAGCCTAAAACTCCTGCTATTGTAAAATTAGGCAAGAGATGCGGGTTCACTACCTAGAAGAAGGTTACAAGCATCTTTATGAACTGCAGACAAAGACTCTTATAAGTATTATATAATGTTGCAGTTACTCTTTCCATTCAGCTTTGCAAGAGATATTGATATGAATCTTTGCACACACACGCAGAGTATCCAGTCATTTTGCCAAAACTTTTGAGACTGAGGATTGACTCCCAAAATTTCAGGACCTTTGTGCGCTTTCCATATTCTTCTATTAGATAATCTGACCAGTGTGTCAAGTTTTTCACATTCTTCAGCAAATTCCTTCTGAATTTTACAGGAGCTTTTTGACACTGAGGGTGGAGTCTGTAGAAGAGAAGCACTACTACCAAGACAGGTTAACACCTTATAATGCTTTTACTGAGGGTGAAGTGAGTTACAGCAGGGCCAGCAAGACCCTTAATAATATCAATACCTACTATTTTCTCTTGGAATGCTCCAGTCCATAGACTTGTCACTGCATGTCATCTGCAAACACTCCTGAGCTGCTGAAGCTCTGAATGGGGGCAGCACAGCTGTTACTGATGTGTTTCAACCTCACAGGGATCAATGTACTTTGTCTGGGTTGAGCTGCATGAAAAAAAGAGAGGCTAGCACCCTGAGCAGGTGCTTATTTTACTCAAAACAGGGACACATAGAAATGTAATCACTAATGTGCTGAGAATAAAGAGCAGTCTTTGAGTATAAGCCCAACAGTTGCATCAGTACAGAATTTGTACCTCAAAATGAACCTCATTAAGCAACCTCTGGCATGTAAACGAGTCTGTTATCTGCTTCAGTTTGTTTTTTTTTTTTTTGCTGATGGGAGAAAAATAACATGTTCATATACTTTTTATATGAACTCTTAATAATATTTGCTGGCTCAAAAGGAACTAGTTCAAAAACCAAAAAATGTCCCTCAGTTTTAGATAGCCATTTTATGTAACATTGGTAATAAGGTATTTCTTTCTCTCTCTCTTATTAAATAACAGCTGGATAAAACTAAAATAAGGAGATTGTTTTCATATAAGTGAAGTTTTATATTATAAAAAACCCCACTCCTTTGTATTGCCATCAAGTAGAGAATAGCTTAAGGGGCAGGGAGAAGCAAATTGAGATTTTTTTCATGGAAAAAGTCAGATTTATGAGTCTATACTCCTGAAAAATTCATTTTGACTGGTAAAAATGTCTTTGCCAGAAAGAAGGTTTTGCCAGAATCTTGAAAAGGGAATTTATAAATTAATAAAAAAATAGAAAAAATGATGAGAATATGGATTTATTTGTTCGTGGACTATCTGGAAGATCAGAAGTCTTAGTGGGAGATTTTTAAATAAAAAAGACATAACTTTTTTACTGTATAAGAATTTGCTTCTATATTGTGAATTTGTTCAACATTTTGAGATTTATTTCAGAAAAAAGAAATTATATCTTTGGGAACTAGAGTTTAAAATAAAAGTTAATTGACTGTGCCTTTGTACAATACTGACTCTGTGGACAGTATGTTCACTAGTTAGCAGATGGCTTTTTTCATATTTCTGAACTGTCTATATTAATTTTAGTTTGGAGACAGATTGAAGAAATTTAGTTTTATTATGTAGCTTTTCCTGGACATTTTCCAGTATCTACCTGTCCCAAGTTGTTTCTAGCCATATGTGAATGTAGGATCACAGTATATTTCATATCAAAAATTCTTTTCATTCAGTTACATGTGCATTATTTTAACAAGAGCTTTTTCTACCTTAAGTTTTTGATTTATACCTAATCATCAATTCGTGGATGATGTTTGGCTTCACCTGCAGCAATGAATGTTTGAATTATGAGAAATTTTCCTTAAACTTTAGTAGTTTTTTCTTTCACCATTATGTTTGTCCACTCATTCAAAAATAAACACATTTAAAGCATGGGAAAGAATTTGGGAAAAAAAAATATCAACAACTACTTCACAAGTTAACAGATGACATATTGAAAAAAAACGAAGACAAGCTATTCTACGATTCCATGATTTTGGCTTTGTTTCTGAAGGGTGTTGGCGTTTCTCCATAAGGGCAGCGTTGAGTGTGTCTCTTCAAGACAAAGTTCTTGGTTCAATCACTTGTCCTAAGCATTTACTTTGGATAGCCTGCTAGGGGTCTCACAGACATCCTCAGACCTTACTGAAATTGTGAACTTGTTAGGTTTTTCTGTTGTTTGCTTGAATGAGTGGATGGAGTCTTTCGAACCGGTGTTTCTTCGGATGACAAATGTAATGGGAAAACACACACAGCAACACACAGGATTTGGATCAAATTTCTGAGCATATGGTTCATCTTCTTACCAAGAAGAGAAAGTGCAAAATAACGCAGGTCACTGGTAAATGTCCCCTGTATCAGTTCATCCTTTCTGTGGAAAGAGACTGTTTTACCAGGGAGTTATCCCTACCTATTCTCTTCATGCTACCCATATGGTCAAATTCTTCTCTAGCTTCCTCCACCAAATTGTGGTCTTTTCCACACAAGTGGAAAAAAGTTCAGACAGAAAAGTCTGTAAAGCTTTACTCTTGAAGTTTTGCAAACTGAGTAGAAAGCCTTTGGTTTGTTACTAGCAATGGCAATCATGCTTAACTGTGGGGCACAGGATTACAGCATCATGTTTAACTTTGTTAGAATCCAGTAGGGCAGAGGTGTTTCAGATTTAGCAGCTGAAGTTAACACTTGAAACAGGTAAAAGGGCACTCAGTCATGAAATAACTGGGTTAAAAAATACTGACAAGCTAAGGTTTTTGTATCTTCCTGAAATGCAACAAGAAGGAGCACAAAAGACTTGAACATAGATATAATATCTCACTACAGAGTAAATACTTACAAAACATAGAGGTTTGGGCAGCAATGGCATTGGCCATCTCCCTCTCTCATTGATATCTCGCCTTGGAAAATGAGCTGTAGTGTATTGTTTCATGAAGCCTAAAGTGACATACAGGAAAATCCATTTGGAAGAAAGAAGTTTCAATGACTATAAATACCAAGATATATGAATGAATTTGAAGTTCATTTTTATAAACTGGGAAAAAATATTTTTCAGAAGTAGTATATAAACTGAGTGTCTAGGGAAGTTGCAGCCATTAGAAAATGCTTAAAAGAGTATATAAATGACAAATACCATTACAGTGTATTATTTACAGTATTTATTACTGTATATAATAAATATATGTATAATATATATCACTATGAATAATACTATATACAGTATTATTACTGTATTTACAGTACAGCAAGACTGCTCCTAATTTTATATCCAGTGAAAAGTTCCACACTTCTGTAAAAAATGTTAGAAGCTGGAAATACTTTGTTGAGGTTTTATCCCCAAGGTATGAAATTTAGCCACCAAATTTAGTGCTTTAGATCTGAAATGAAATATTTTCAGTGTGACATACTGAAAAAATAACACATAGGAGGAAAATTCAAAACTAAAAAGTTAAAAGGATAACAGAAGAGTACACAGACCAAATTTATCAGCAGTGAAAAGGAGAACCTTGGTATTACAGTCAGTAAAGCATCAGTCAAGCATATGGCATAAAGAAAAATTTGGCAGACTAAAGTCCATGAAAAAAAGGTAGATGCATAAAGAACTCATTTTATTTTAAATATTTCTGAGTAACAAAATTCATAAAAGTTTGAATAAATTCTGTTATATTTTTGCCAAATATCCATCACGTATGGCTGATTTACATAAAAGAGCTAAAGAATTCTTCTCTGTCATTAATTTTTATTAACTTCAAATCAGCTTAAGCAATAAAATGACATAGACCACAAAAACAGACCTGTGCAAAAACTAGTCAAGGACTAAGCCTGAGACAGGATTTGGGAAAATAGGACTCAATCAAGGAAATGAAATGCAGAGAGAACAAAAATCTGATAGCTAAGAGGGAGGAGAAGGAATGGAGCATGTCACATGAGGAGCAGCTCAGAGAGCTGGGGTTGTTTAGACTGAAAAATGGAGGCTCAGGGAGGAACTTATCACTTTCTACAACTACCTGACAGGTGGTTGTGGTGAGGTGGGTGTCAGCCTCTTCTCACAGATTACAAGTGACAGGATGGGAGAAGTTAGCCTTAAGTTGCACCAGGGGAGGTTTGGTTGGGTTCTAGTGGTAAAAAAATCATGGAAAAGGATGTAAAACATTGAAAACAGTTGCTCAGGGAAGTGAAGTCAACCTCCCAGGAAGTGTTCCAAAAATGTGTGGATATGATACTTGAAGACATGGTTTAATGGTGGATGTGGTTTAGTGGTGGTGGTGCTGGGCTGACTGTTGGACTTGATAATCTTAGAGGTAATTTCCAATCTTAATATTTCTATTAATAGCATCAACAGGCACACAAAAAAAAAAGGTTCTTTAAAAACTTCATGTGTAAAAGTGGTTTGCATAGTAACGGGGAAGTCAGGTGAGTGATAGCATCAAGATGTAACTGGTAAACCTATCCAATGAGCATAAGAGCTAAAAATGTAGTGGGCCCTTTTTAGTATTGTTTTTTTCCTACTGTTTTTATGCTCAACTGAGTATGACTTAGGCAAACGTGCCTTTGCATATTTTTAATACATTATGTTTGATTCTGTGTTTAATTTTACTGATTCAAAGCTTAAGGGAATTTGGAAAATGGCCTCTTTCCTATTTGACTGAAGAAAAAACACACTATTTCTACCCATTCAGTATGTGCTAGTAACAGAGTGAACAGTTATTTCTGATTCTGTAAAATATTGTTGCAAAAGGTGATGCTAACATCAAGATGCCTTTGAAGAAAACTAATCCCAGGTGGTCTCCTGATATTTCTTTTTTTCCCAAAGCCTCTGTAATAGCTAATTAAGTGTGATAGTGAGATTATTCAAGATAAATTTAAGCTGGTTGAAACCTGAGTCAAAAAAATCCATTTACTTATTTTTTCAATATGGAAGTCATTACCTAATAATGATAATGTGATAATTTATTTGATGATTTGATGATTTTACCCTGGAAACTGTTTTCTTTTGTTGCTTAACAAAGTAAGCAACAAAGGTAAGCCTGTTTGTCTTACCTTTCTTTATTCTAACATTATGCATGTTAATATTAACATGCATATTAGTTTGTACTCTGGCACATGTTTTAGGACTTGAATACAAGTAGGACAAAGATGAACACAGACCCAGGCATTAAGGTATTTTCTACAGTAGAATGGAATACGTTTTGTCGCTCTATCATATTTAGCATGTTTGTTTCCCAGTAACTCATGTATAGAATTAGGATTTTTGATTTTCACTCATTTGACAATTTAAGCTGAAATTCAAATTCAAATTTGACTGATTGTTTTAATGTCCTTTTTTATTACTTTGCTGCCTTCTGTCTTCCAACCCGAATAGGAGACTGTTTACCCTTAGAAAAGGCCTAGAATTCAGGGGCATTTTAAATACTATTGAAAAACTTTAGAATTTTTTTATTTAAATAAGTGTTTCTAAAATAGGAAACACTGGTAGGGAAGCATGAAATGTAACTAGAGAAAGGAAAATCTGCCATAGTCCAAGAAGTTCAAGAAAAAAATATGACAAATTTTTGTGTCTCCCCCCTTCTCTTCTTTCATTTCTCTTTCTTCTCCAGTAATAACTGTGAGAGCATAACATGACCTTTCAGCCAAAGGAGGCACTAATCAAGGATGCATATGGGGCCAAAATCTGCATGTGAGGCTGAGGCACACTCTTAGTACATAAAAACAATTACTTAAATAAGAAGCAGATGCTTTTTGATGTTATACAGAAATACAAACTTCAGTCTCTAGTGGTTAGATGGTAATGTAATCTTTTTTTTTTTGTCCTTTAGATGAAACTGAGTTGTGTCACTTGTTAAAACATCCAGAGATGAAGCTTCAGATTAAACCTCAAAAACATTACCAAGTTTCTCCATTTTGGAAGAAAACAAGCAAGTATATATGTATTTCAGATGCTATTTAATAAATGTGCTGAGAAATCAAATTTAGAAGCTTACTTTGAAATGGATATTAGAAAGAACCAAGTTATTCTAGTTTCTTTTTTGAAAATTATGAATATTCAATTATATGACTGAGGTGATTAGCAGTGTGTAGCAGTCATCTTACCTAACTTATGCTGTTTGAAGGAAAAGGTCTGCTACTTTTATATTTTTTTTTCCTTCCCATAGTTGATGACAGCTGCAGAAAGTCACAGAAGCACAGAATCTGCCGAGTTGGAAGAGACCCACAAGGACCACTGAGCTCAGCTCCTGGCCTTGCACAGGACCATCCCCAAAAGTCACACCATATGCCTGAGAGTATTGTCCAAACACTTCTTGAACTCTGCGAGGTTTGGTGCTGTGACCACTTTTCTGGGGAGCCTGTTCCAATGCCCAGCCACCCTTTTTCTAATATCCAGCCTAAAGCTCTTCTGACTCAGCTTCTGGCCATTGCCTCACCCTATTTTCCTAACCCTCAATCTGAAAGTTTGTGCTGGTTTTGGCAGGGGGAGAGTGGTATGGGGTTAGATTTTGGATTTCTGCTGGAAAGAATGTTGATAATGCAGGGATCTTTCTGATACTGATGAGCAGTGCTGAACAACATTTTTTCTGCTTCTCATCCCAAGGATGCTGAGGGTGCTGAAGTATTTGGGAGAGGAAAAAGCTGGGACAGCTGATCCCAACTGACCCAAGGGACATTCCATACCATGTAGCATCATGCTCAGCACATGAAGCTGTGGGAAGTAGGAGGAAGTGGTTTACAGTTGAAATCACGTTTGTCTTTTCAAGTCACTTTTACCTGCAATGGAGATGGTTGAGCACCTTCCTGCTCACAGGAAGGGGTGAATCCTTTCTTTGTTTTGCTTTGTGTGTGTGTGTGTGTCTTTTCCCTTCCTTATAAGACTGACTTTATCCCAACCCACAAGTTTTCCCACTTTTACCCTCCCAGTTCTTTCCCCTATCCCACCAAGGGGAAGTGAATGAGCAGCTGAATAGTGTTTTGCCATGGGCCAGGGTTAAAACCCAGCAAAGTTAAACAAAAACCTAGGTAAAAGTGCTTACTTCCCATCAATGTGTAAAAAGGTTCTTGCAAGACCATCTTAGACTGTATTTTTAAATCTCGGTTGCCTTAAGGCTCACAAAATATATCCCTTACCATATCAGACGGAAAATCAGAGAAACATATTTCTTTTAAATAAAGTAGGGATGACTAGCATTTTTTGTCATCATTTATATGGTTTAGTTAATGTTTCACTTCTGAATACTTTGCTTCTTTCCACATTATTCCAATTGTTCTTTTTTCTCTCTAAAGGTTTTTTCCATTCATTTTATTTTCCTTCCCTTCCTCTTAGTTGTTATTCTCTGACAGTGAGCAATTATGTTGATTCCCCTGTTCACAGAAACCAGTGAGTTTACTATGTTCCTCCTAGAAAAGACATAACACATTGTAACTCATGTTACCTTTAGATGGGTATGGTCCCTGTGACCTAATGTATATTAACCTGTACCTGATACACCTGACAAAATATGTACCTAAATTGGAATTTCCTATATAACTTGATCTTCGTGATACGTTGACCAAACAATATTTATCAAATTCCACTGAAAATTACCTGTTGTATTTAAGGTTCTACATGTCCTTCCTCAACCCAGCACACAGGATTCATGAGCTGTGAATTTATTTGGGTTAACTAAGCTGTAGAGTTCAGCTCTACCATTCGTTTTCTGAACGAGTGCTCTAGCTATTATGGGAATATACAAGATGATTTTAACTCTGAGACAATGCTGTGTGAAGGAGAAACTTGAAATGCAAGAAGATCATTGCAGGAAATTGAGCAGCACATTATATACATATTTTTATTTATCTTTCAGTTGTGAGTTTACTGACCTGTTGCAGTGCTTGAGATAGGAAGAAATCTTTTCAAAGTATTGGGTGAATAGAGTGACATGAAATAGAAATGCTCATCTATTATGGGTGTATCATGGTACTAGAAACCTCCCTACATTGTGTAGTTTACACAAAGTTTAGACACAGAGAATATGGGATCTCTTTATAATGAGGGTACTGAGTAATATATCAAGCAACATTATTATTAGAAAACTGTTACAGAAAACAACAAAATTCACAGAAATTGTTAAAAATCTTGATAATTAAACTGAATTTCATCTTTTTATTCTCTTTTCACTGAACAAATTTTTAATAATCATTCTGCCTTCATAATTCAGATATAAAGTGTTGCATTTGTTCTCACAGAAACAATCTCATCTGATAGTCAAAATCCAGACTCATCCCAAAGATATATCCTGGACTTCCCTTATAAGCAATCTTAGTCTTAATTTAATAGATTCATCAAGACTTGAAGATGAAGCCATCTCTTCATTAAACTCAGCGCTGAGCTACTGAGACAAGAAATGCTCTTCCTAAAGAGTTTTTATACCTCATATCATGATAAAGTCTTGATCTTCTTAGGGTTTATGGGAAATGATGAAATTAACAAAGCTGAAATCAAAACCTTTTTTAATCTTGTTTTTTTAAATATACTGAATAAAATATAAATAGGTATACATATATATAGACAGATACAGAACATGAATTTTTCATTCCATTTTGTCCCATTTTGAAAAATGTCTCTTTAAAGTTACTTTAGCAAGAAAGTAAAAATCGTGCTGATGGGTTAATCTGCTGTATCTGCAGCGTTCACAATCTCTAAACAGCTATACAGGCACTTAAGAGTTTTTATTTTGAACAGAATTATTCCCAAAGTACTGGGAACATTATTGTAGCAAAAATACAGGAGTAGCAAAAACCAGGATGTTGTGCTATGTAAGTACTAATGGGATGTCACATCAGCAGCAAAAGTATTTGAGAGACATAAAAAGAAATCTGGTAGATAAGATGAACTTTCTAACAGTGCTCTGTGAATGCTAATTTCTCTCTTCATTTGCCTTAAAATTCATAGTACTTAAATTAAAGATAAAAAGGAAAATAGAAAATGCTTTATTGTTCTCTTTAAGTTGTTGTTTTAAAATTGGTGAATTCTGATGGATTGGAAGTTGCTGCATAGTTGTAAAAAACCTGGATAGGTCCCTGAGCAGAACATTTTCAATAGGAAGGACTTGGTCTTGAGAATTTAGCTTGACATATTCTAACCATCAAGAAAATTTTTAGCATGGGCACTGACTCTAGGCTACATTGTAGATTGCACATCAGAATAAGAGGGCAGATTAATTAGATGATTCAAATCATTTCCAGATTTTCTTATGATGGGAAAATTTAAAATTCTTTTTCATATTAGATTTATAGGTATTATAGTATTCAAAAATTTATTTCCCTCATTAAAACTATAAATTATAATCTGCACATAAATTAGTGTATAAATGTTTTCCAATTTATTTCCAAGCCTCATCATTAGTAATTATGTTACATCATAGTACCTATTCTCCTCTATCTTACCTTTGTCCATTTGAGCTTCCATGACATCTTTGTGAAGCAGTTTCTGAATAAAATTTTGGACATTTTCTAAGCTATGCATGAAAGTAAGGAAAGAAATTAGGAGGTCTTATTTTGCTCTCCATTCCCAAAACCTAATATTAGCACCTAATGATCATCTTTATATTTGACAACTGCAATCACCTTTTCTCTGGCTTCTACAGGTTATTGCATAACTTCCATGTTCAAATGAATCCCTCTAAGAATATCTTACCTAGCTATTACTTTGACCAGTCTCAAGAAGATCCTCGAAGATTTATCAGAGACTACACTATCAGAACTCTATAGAAATATTATGAAGTACTACTAGAGATATTCTAAAATGTACAAATGAATATAATATTTCATTTTAAAAATCTAAAACTAGCAAAGAAAACAAGAATGGAATAGAATTGAGCATTTACATTATTTTAAATTTTGTTTAGATGTTTTAAATTTACTTATTTTCTTTCCCCTTAAGAAAGAGACTTCTCAAGGAAGGACTTCTTCTGGATAAATTAGACTGAGATTAGGAAAAAGCAATTTTCAAGCTTCTGTTAAAAATATATATACTGAAAACTAAGGTTGTTAAGAATTCTTTTCAGTGAATCCTTTAACATAAACTCAAGCCTGTATTGCTTTTGTGTTTAAAAGCATTTTAATTTCATTTTTCTATTGCAAAATGAATTTTGAAATTGTTGAAATTCCTTTGTCTGTGTCTTAGATTAAAATTGATATTTTCTTAATCCAAAGTAAACATCAATTTGAAACTCAATCTAAAACTATTTTTTTTCAGATACTAAAGACTTAGTGGCTGTGCTTTTGTATCTCAAACTTTTCCAATGATTGATAAATGACAATCAGTTTTCACTAAAGGTTAAAGGATGCCATGTGCAGCCAGCTAATTAGTGAATCTTCAGTGCACTAACCAGAACATTAAATTCATACATTGATACATTTGCTGTGGGATTCATCTTGCATGAATGTATGTCTGTAAGTCAAACAAGAACATTGTCATAGTCTGTGGACTAATAAAATTATTAGTCCACAGTTAATTAGGTAATTCCAACAAAACACTTATTTCAATATGGAATAGCAATCTAAGATAAATTAATAGAACCAGATCCTACTTCTTCAAATGGACTATATTACATTACCAAAGTCCATAAGTGCCTTTTTTTAGGCAGTAGTATTCCTCCCTCATGTCTGAGTCTGACTTGTTCTATTTACTTGTCCTCCTAACTATTTCTATATAAATGGTTATAACTGGTTTTGTTCAATGAGTTCATTGTGGTTTTTCTCAAAGATTTCATATTCCTCCTGATAATTTGTCTACATTATGACCAATGTTGTAACTTACTATTTAGAATAGGATAGTTGACATGATTTGAGATTTCCCTTGGATTACTACAGTAAATCAACATTTTTCATGTTTAGTGTTTGTATTGTAATACAAAGAGGTATCCATTTTCTTTGCTTTTTTTCAAATCCATATATGTTTTTTAGAGGAAAGTCAGTGTAAAGCTACCATAAATGCTAAAATAACGTGCAAAGATTTAAAAAATATAATTTTGTTCATACTTTCACAATAGTTTTGGGTATAAAAACCCCCAAACATTAGATGTGCAAATCTATATAGTGGGAAAAAATGCTGAAGTTTTATCAGCCATGGAATTACAATCCTGATTGCATTTTTGTGGTTTTTCTCTACATAGAAATGAAACATTTCCTTTGTTTCCACTCTTACAGGAAATAAGCAATGACTTCTAGAAGGCAATTTTTGTTATGTATTCCACATAAGTGGAATAACTTATTCCAATCATGGAATAAGTTTAATTTAGTAAGTCACTCCTTTTTTCTTTTTTATTCTGTGTGTTCCTTGAACTGGTATTCCTCATGTAGAGAGCAATAAAACATAGTAAATGCCAGTCAACAATGTCTGATTATTAAAGAAATGTATGTTAACCTGCCAACATTTTCAGTATATTACTAACAATGTAGTCATAATTGTCACTCCCTAGTTCCCTCAATATATTACAAAAAGACTACATCTCTGCTTGAAACACTTGAGTTCATTATGTATGATTAATAGAGTGATTACAGCTCATACTTGAAGGCTGACATTTGAAATCTCATTGCTGTGTCATCTTTAAGGACAGAAATTATTCTCATAATTTCTCAACATATTTGCTATTCTGTCTCTGAGCCATCTAACTATTCTGATTCCTCTCTGCCTTCCAGAGGTCCTCTGCAGTATTGCTTTTGATTTTGCTGCTTCAGAGCATTCTGCACACTTGTAATTATAAAGCAGAAACATGTAAGTTAACTGACTCCTTTTGGAACAGGAAATCTCAGCTCAATGAAACCCACTTCTGAAAAGCTGAATGTGCTGTTTTTTTCTCATGCAGGTCATGAGAAGATCTTGTGTTTCATTATATCAGATGACTTACTGACATCCTCTGTAGCCTTTGAAAAAACTCCCAATAAAACAATGAAATTAATAATTAGAATCTTTAGGCTGAATTTTGTTCTTTCTGTGTCTATTCTTGTCAATATATGCTTCCTCACACAAAAATACTTGGTATAAACAAGGATGTCTATTTCTTGAAATAAAATTACATTTTTTGCTTATTTAAACTTGTAAGATCATTCAGATATTCCTATTTTTTTTTTATTCACCAATGCATTAGTGGAAAAAACTAATAATTTTTTAAAGTCTGCATTCCCAAGATAACACAAATCTAATTTGCATTTGTAGAGTGTGTCCAATATCTGCCATTTCCTTCTCTCTTTACTCCATTTTCCCTCAAGCCTTTTTCAAATATAATTATCTGTACAGAGGATAAATGACCTCAGCGAGTAAAATCCTGTGATAGAAGTTCGCTTCTGTATAACAGTTAAAGAATATTTCAGAGAGGCGAATAGGAGGTAAATAATAAATTTCAAACCTCTGAAAAACCTTTGTCAGCCACGAGGGACCTGCCCATTGTGGCGCTCTGGCCTTTCTGTGCTTGGCTGTGGGCAGCATTCAGCTGCATTAGCAGCTCCTGCTTGAGCGTGATGCACACCTCATGCTGCCCTTCTCTGCTGCACTACAGGGACATCAAACCACAAGAGTGAAAGACCTCAGTAACCCAATAAAAAATTCAGCCCTACCTTTGCATGTCTCTGTTTAACAGAGGTGAAATAGAAGCACTCCACAACTCCTTCTGTCAGAAACGCCAAGAGAACAAGAGGTACCAATAGCTGTGGCTTGGAACTTAGTGGTTTTCATGCTTTGTCAGTGCAGGATGGTATCTGGAAAATGGAAGTAAATATAAAATTTGCCCCAACCCCCCCTGACTTTCTTTGTGTAGGGCAGACAATGAAATAGTAAAAAAACCAAAAACATGCATCTTATCAGATAGACAAGATTAAAGGGCTCCAGGATTTGTTGTGAGATGATTGTTACCTGACTATAACCAGTTAAAAGTTAACATCTGTGTTTTGCCATTTTATGATCAATGAGAAAGGACAAACACCCATGAGGAGAGTCATCCACTCATTTCATGCATATGTCTTTTGATGGAGTAAACTCTACTGAAAAGTGATTCACTTCTCTTCCTTGACTACAGAAGGATTTTACATGACTGATTTAGTGTGATTGTTTTACCATGACTGCACTTAAATATTGATGAACAATACAGAAGCAAAGCTATCATGATTTCATCTATATTCAGCCTTGGCTCATATTATCATACAGCTTTTACTTAAGGCTTATAAGCACATAAGTTTTAGTGTCTTTATTCTATATATGCAATATATTTTCTTTCACAATTTATTGAGAAATTGTCAATATTTCTTTTACTTGACATATAAATAGTACAATTTCTAATTCCAATTACTTTTGAGCCTCTTTTTAAAAGAATAGAACCTATCTTATCACTGAATTGGGATTAAAAAAATGTTTTCCTTTGAAGAAAATATTTGCTTAGCACGATTACTGGAATGAATTTGTGTGGATCCTGTCTACATCTCTAGATTTGAAAAACCTTCTGGGACAGTGGTGTATGAAATGTTTATCCAAAAACTTTAATCCATTTAACATACCTACAAATATCAGCTCAGAACCATGATATCTGGGAGAATTTATGTGCTGCACTTTCTAGACACTGAAATCTCCAATTTCACCAGCAGGAGCTGGCCCCGGGCCTGCCATGACTTCCTTCTGCAATGTCCATTTTCTCCAGTATAAACAGACCAGTGTGCCCAGCCCATGTCAAAACAATGCTGAGTTCTGCAACACAGCCACTGTATCTGGTCATACAAGCTCTTTCCAAATGTTCAGTTTAACCCTATGTTAGATGCATATTTATGCCTTTCATTTTCAACTCGTGGAAGAGTGGGGGACCCTTGACATCAAGACCAACCTCTTGGACAGTAATAACAAGGAGCATTCCAGAGCATAATTCTGTTTTATACTAAAACTTACTTATCAGAGAAAAAAAAATAAAAATTCAGTTAAGATAATTGATGAAGGATCAACTTTAATATTGGATAACAATCAGTATCTAATTGTAGAAGAAGATTGGGAAACAGTAGAGACATTCAGAAAGATTGCTTACGTTAAAGAATAAAATAATATTTTTCCAGCAGTGTTTTGGTGAGGGACAGGGGAAGATTTCACTTATCTAGAATTTTGTAGTAACCAAAGCCCCTTATGATAAAGTCTCGATTAATATATTACACATAAACAAATTTTATTCATATTGAAGTCCAAAAAAAGTATGATGTCAATTTTCCCCATTTCTTATTAGGTCTTAATGATTTTGAGCCCTTGTAAGGTACTAAAAAAGGATTAACAAGATGCAGTTCTAGTATCCCTCTGAATTTCAAAGAAAACATTTTATGCTTTCATATGCTACTTGTTCAGACTTAAGATCATAGCTTTCATTAAAAAGCTCAAGTTTTAAGGCAATATCTGAGTGAAATAATCCAAGAACATTCTGAAAACTGAAAAGCCAACCAAACAATAAAAATTCCCACAAATGACAAAAAAAAAAAAGGTCAGGACTTCTAATTTATAGGTTTACCTAAGTAATATCTTTGGAAATTGACACTACTGAAAAAATCTTTTATTTGCCTTCTTTTTCTAGAGCTTTGGGAAGAAATGGCTAGATTCATTTGCAAGTTGGGAGCCACTGCTTTAGATCTTATTTCACTTTCCTCTGTCTTTCATGCATAGCAGTGATTCTTGCTCACATCATTTTTTTTTACATCAATCATCTCCTTTCTGGCGTTTTCTGGATGTTTTGCTTTCAATTAGTTACTTCAAAATAATTATCTTCTTAATTTAAGATTAATTTCTCTACCTCCATTTAAACTAAGCTGTTCTATATGAGAAAGTGAGAAAAAAAAAAGAGGATTTTATTTTTTTCTTACTTCTACAAATTTGCCTGAAACATTCAAGGGAACAGAAGGTCCTGTTCCTATTACATTAGATTAATTTTATTTCTAATTTTTTTTTGCTTAACATTTTTAGAATGTCTATCAAACTGTGAAGAGCTGTCAGTACTATCAACCCTTCAAGTTGGTTTTATAAAGCTGTAAATTTTATGGAGCTTTACCGAGTGTAACTGGAGTAATTTAAGTGCTGGCAGTTCAAAGTTCTTAAAATGCACTCTAAAATTGGAGGATTATTAATTATAATCACATCTTATTTGCAGGCATAATCTTCATATAGTGTATTTTATTAGTTTAGCATGTTAAACCAGATTATAAAACCAAAGCAACATGGCTGGGGAAGATTACACTCTCAAAATTCGAGCACTTCAGAATCTCAAAACTGCAGTTCTCCTGTCACCCAAATGTGTCTCTTCTGTCTTCGAATTTAGGATGGATATATAGTACCAAGGTATATGTAATGTTGAAATTGCTGCTATATAAAACTGATTATCTGGCAGCACATATCAGCCAGTTTGTCTCCTAGCTTTAGTGTCAGCAAATAGATAGCCTCAATGAAACTATAATTTCTATTAATCCAGAATGAGAGCGACACCTTTGGATCACTTTGCATGATGCAGCACAATAATGTATCCTAATTATTCTGCTTTGCTTACATTCAGTATACCAAGTTCTCTTTCCTTATTATAACTCATGGAAAACTCCATGGGAGAGAAGAAGAAGAGGTAGGAAAAGGCACCACACAGCTGGAGACTGCTGAGCAGGGACAGGAGCCAGTTGTTGGAGACAAGACTATGCCTGGTGAGGGAAGTGCTTGGGGGACAGCATGATGGGAGAGCCTCTCATACTTCCTCTGTGAATTCTGCATGACAAGGTCCATCTCAAGGCAAATGCAGGCAGGATGGTGCAAAGTTCATCATATTCTGCTTCACAGAGTTGCGGCTTGTATGGTTGCTATCAGCTTTTGATTAATGTTTGCAGAAAATACTGAAAAACAAGCTGAAAATGAGTCAGCACTATGTAATTGCAGCAAAGACCAAAGGCTTACTGGCTATACTAGAAAAAGAAAAGGAAATAAAACATTTTAATTAATTCAGTAAAAGAAACCAAACCCAAAACTTATCTTTGAAACCCTGTGCTAAAGCTCTAATGACATTATTCACAGTGGAAGAACAAGAGTCCTGAGTGCTTTGAAATACAGTAAAGAGATGTAGAAAAGTGTCAGAGGCTTTCCAAGATAACATTTACAGAGAATTTTAACATGAAGAGGTGTTTCTTGCCCTTCAAGACTGCTCTTATTTTAGAGGACTTGTAAATTTGTATGAGGAATATGAAAAATACTTGAGGAAAAGTTAAAGTATTTCCTGCTGATGTTCCAGATAATGGGGTAATGTTATCATTTTCTTCTGAAAAACCTATTTGGAACAAGTCTCTTTCTCTTCTTTGTCTCTGATAGTTGTTGGAAGAATGCCTGTGCAGCAAAGCTATAAAAATAACAGGAAGTCATGGAATGGTACAATCCTGTTTAAACATGTCAGCATCATTTAGTCAGCAAAGTCTAAACGTTGTTCATGGACTTATTGTTCAGCAATATCTGCTTTCAAAGGAAAAAAAAAATCACTAAACACTTGTGTAATAATTTCTTTCAGTTGTGGAAGTTTCTCCTGAACAAGGTTATCTAAAATACAGGAGCAATTATATTCAGCATCTGGTAAGACAAGACTTCTAAAGGGATAGCAGGAGCATTTGGTCTTCTCATATACTCAGTAGGGTTGGGCATTTCACCTTCTCTTCCTCAGCAGTGGAGGTTTAAAAAATGGAAGCTGATGAAAATCCCTTAAACTAATACTGTGACTAAAGAAAGTAGAAGCCTTGCAGAGCAAAAGCAAGCCCTCTGCTCATTTATCTTGTGTCATGTTTTTCTGTGGTAAATAATATTTCTATGTTTCTTCTCAAGATAATTCTGTAATATCTAATGGTGGGCTTAAAAATAATACATAAACATATAAATGTTTTAAAAACCACAAGCATTTCAATACCACTGTGTCACCTTTTGGGAATTTTGAAAGCAATTTATCCTGGATGGGGAGGAGTCAAATAAAACTAAGTGTCTAATAAAGGAACAGTAAATCAAATAGAGTTCCTGTCAGATGTGTACAGAGAGAAATGTATTTCTCCCATGGCAAACAATGGCACTAAACAATTACATAGTTTGTATTAAGAATAAGAAGTTGAGTGGTGTGGTTGACATCACTGAGGGATAGGAAGCCATCCACAGGGACCTGGACAAGTGGCCCATGGCAATCTCATGAGATTAGACAAGGCCAGGTGTAAGGTTCTGTACCTGGGCCAGAGTGGACCCTGATGCCAATACCAGCTGGGGATGAACACACAGAGAGCAGCTCTGCCCAGGAGGACTTGGGGGTGGATTAAACACAAGACATGACCCAGCAATAGGCTTGAAGCCCAGAGACCCAACTGTATTTTGGGCTGCATCAAAAGCAGGGTGGGCAGCAGGTGGAGAGAGGTGATTCTGTCCCTCACCTTGGCTCTGGTGAGACCCCACCTGCAGCGCTGCATCCTCCTCTGGATCCTCAGCACAGGTAAGACATGGACCTATGGGAGCGGGTCCAGACAAGGGCCATGAAGATGATCTGAGGGCTGGAGCATCTCTCCTCTGAGGACAGGCTGAAAGGGTTTCTCAGAAGACTTTCTATCAGCCTTCCAGTACCTAAAGGGAGCTGCAAGAAAGATGGGGACAGATTTTTTCAGCATGGCTTGTTCTGATAGGACAAAGGATATAAAAGACTGCAGATTCAGACTAGATATAGGTAAGACTCTTTTTTTGTGATAAGGGTGGTGAAACAGTGGAACAGGTTACCCAGATGCCCTGCTCAGTATTCTGAGAGCCACAGGCTGGTTGAGCCTGTATTAACATAGTTTCATCTGATTAAGAGTGTCTAAGCGGCGGATTGATCCTGGCTGGATGCCAGCTACCCGCCAAAGCTACTCTATTACTTCCCTCTGCAATTGGACAGGGAAAATATAACTAAAGGCTCATGAGTTGAGACAAGGACAGGGAAGAGATCACTCATCAGTTACTGCTGTGGGAAAAACAAACTGAACTTGGGGAAATTAATTAAATTTATTACCAATCAAAATCAAAGCAGGATTATAAGTAAAAACTATCTTAAAACCACCTTTCCCCCACCCCTCCCTCCTTCTCAGACTGTACCTTCTCCCCCTCAGCAGCACAGAGAGACAGGGAATGGGGGTTGTGGTCAGATTGTTTCTCCCACTGCTTCCTCCTCAGGAGAGGAGCCCTTCTCCTGCTCCAGCATGAGGTCCCTCCCATGGGAGATAATCCATGAACTTCTCCAACATGGGACCTCCCCACGGCTTACAGTTCTCAAGCTTCAGTGTGGGTCCATTTCACAAGGTGCAATCTCTCAGGAAAGGGCTGCCGCAGCATGGGCCCTCAGTAAACCTTCTGCTGTGTGAATTCCTCTCTCCACAGGCCTGTAGATCCTTGCCGGAGCCTGCTCCAACACAGGCTTCCCATGGAGTCAGCCTACTCCAGGCATTCGCCTGCTCCAGCATGGGCTCCTGCATGGGCTGCAGGGGCATCTCTGCATCCCTGTGATCCTCCATGGGCTGCAGGGGCATTTCTGCATCCTTGTGATCCTGCATGGGCTGCAGGGGCATCTCTGCATCCCTGTGATCCTCCATGGGCTGCAAGGACATCTCTGCATCCCTGTCATCCTCCATGGGCTGCAGGGGCATCTCTGCATCCCTGTGATCCTCCATGGGCTGCAGGGGCATCTCTGCATCCCTGTCATCCTGCATGGGCTGCAGGGGCATCTCTGCATCCCTGTGATCCTCCATGGGCTGCAGGGGCATCTCTGCATCCCTGTCATCCTCCATGGGCTGCAGGGACATCTCTGCATCCCTGTGATCCTCCATGGGCTGCAGGGGCACAGCTGCCTCACCATGGGCTGCACCACAGGCTGCAGGGGAATCTCTGCTCTGGCACCTGGAGCACCTCCTGCCCCTCCTTCCTCACTGAGCTGGGTGCCTGCAGAGATGTTTCTCTCACATATTCTCATTCCTCTCTTCTCTGGCTACAATTGCTTCTGGACAAGAATGTTTTTTTTTGTTCTTGAATACATTATCCCAGAGGTATTACCACCCTCTCTGCTTGGCTCAGCCTTGGCCAGCAGTGGGTCGGTCCATCTTGGAGCTGGCTGGCATTGGCCCTGTCAGACACAGCAGCTTCTCATAGCAATTGCATCTATAGCTCCCACAATACTAGAATCTTGCCATTGAAACCAAAGACAGTCTTTTGAATTCCTTGTACTTGGAACAAGAAATGTTCTAAGGAAAGAAAAAAATCTGTTTTTAGAGAAGATGTAAGTTTTGAAGAAAAATATTAGACCCTGTGGCAGAGGCTTCCTAAACATATTAGGAAAATTTTGTTAGGTAATTAAAAAGAAATCAATGCATATTGTGTTTGAAATTAAGCATTTCCTTGTTATGCTATTAGTTAAGGTATTACAGAGCCAAGGATGAAGGAAGCAGAAAACTGTTTATTGGGAATACAGGAAATAATATGAGGGAGAAGAAGAAATAAAAGATTTATAGAAATAATTTTCTAGACTAGTCTTTCTAGATCTTGCTTGTATCATAAAGATCTTTGTCTAATGAATGCATTGGGTAAAACATAGTGCAATGGTGGCAGTACATATCTGAGGATTTCACAGTGCTCCCAATGATCCATTTCTCTGTAGACAGCAAATTTACCTATACTTAGCTACATTAACATAGAATTCATTATTTGTTTTTCATTTATTTTTTCAGAAAGTCAACCTGATAGAAACAAAATAGAACAATTCAAAACACAATCAGAGAAATATTTTTTAACTCAAGACCATCGAATCAGTGTTTATGGTAAGGGAATACATTGGAGCAATACAAAAAATATTGACATGGAGGCTGGAAACCCCATACAATGAAAGGAGTAATTTTAGTGGAAACCTGAGAATCCATACTAAAGAGTCATCCTAAGATATAACTTTGCTGTCCCATTATATACTTATGGCCTTTTCTAACTGCTGTTTACCACCTGTACATGAGGGATTCACAATACACAACTGACATGATTAAAAAAAAGCAGTATATTCACTAACTATATTAATTGCTTTTTATAAACACTTTGTGTGATTAAAAAAATATTACACACCTCTTCCCAATCTGGGTGGCTTTCCTGGTGGAATGAAGAGCACTCTGAAAGGCCAATGGGAAAGGATAGTAGTAAAGACACAACTGATTACCCTTCTCTTCTTCCCTGCTTCTCTCATCCCCATTAATACACACATATCCAAACCACCCATCCTTCTGTTTGGCTGAGCTCAAAGCAACTGCTCTCAGTTTTCTCTTACTTTTCAAAAACAACCATCTCAAATATGGCACTGGTTTAAGGGGCTAAAATAAAAAAAAGGTCATCTTAATGTGCTTCTTACAAATGACTTTTCTGAGACATTCTCAAAATGCATTTCAAGAACTGTTATTCTCTAGACATTCTTATTTGCTGTATAATGAAAATATCTTTTCACAAAGAGAGGTGTAACAGTTTGTGATTTTCCGTTATTTTTCAGTTGTGGGTTACAGCAAAATGTCCAGAAAAATAAATAAGTGCATTTTGGAGTCATTGTCCCAGCATCCTTTGAAATGCAGCAGTGGCAGTACATTTTACCTGGTAACTTAACTTGACCGACAGACAACTGGAAGAAACCAGGAATAAACACATGTAGGTCTGAAATTAAAATCAAATCAACAGCCTATGGTTTCTGATACCAGCTAGATAAATAAATATTTCGCAGTTTTACCTTAAAGTACTGTGTACTTAGGTAATAGAATCACAAAGATTTTTCCCCACAGGCTTCTGAAAAATTCAATAGAGCCAAGATATTGTTACTGTCACTTCTATCATCAAAAAAGGCAAAATATTTTTTGGGTATAAGAGGTCATTTGTTAAGTGAGCAACCATTTGGGAAGCTATTTTCCAACAATAAAACAAGAAAAAATAAAAGAGGTTAGAAACCAGGCAGGAAAACAAGTTAGGCTACTTTGCTAATTGTCCCCAAAATAACTTTTCTATAAACAAAAGCAATAGTGAAAAAAAGACCTTAAATATTGATAAATGGAGAAAAGTCAGCAAAGAATCTAATTAGAAAAGGTATAATCAATAACCTTGTTATGGAGACATTTGATTTTTCTTAGTATCAGATAGATTCTGAAAATAAAAAATAGAACAGAATGCAGAACAGCTCAGTTCCTACCAAACTTTCACCAACAAACACCAATAATATCTCAGGGAAAAAAGGGAAAACTATTAGTCTGTTGGTAAATTTTTGATGTCGGTTTACCAAATTTTTTTATAAGTTCTCTTGGTAGAGGGTACTAATTTTATTCCTGTGTTCAGCTAGGAGGGATTGTGGCTTTCCAAAATGAAGTAAATTTTTTGTGGAACAAATTTTTAATGCCAACTCTCTTGTGAAACAGAACCTTTAGAATAACACTTAAAAGAAGGGCAGTTTGCAGTTAGTTTGTACACACTTTGCAGGAAGTTTTTGCTGAACTTGCTAATTCCTAAAAACAAAAAATAACATTTCAGAAGGCTATCTAGTTCTCCATTAGCTTTATCCACAGACCAGGTATTTTGGGCATTCTGTGCTGAGGATCACCAGAAAGAACTGAAATGTCTTCAGCCATGTGTGATACCTGTATTTATTCAGGACTGAAATTGATCTAGGCAGCTACAGCCAATACTCACGACAAATTTTAACACTAATTAACTTAGACAAATTATGCAGAATACAATATTTTCCAAAACACGGGTTTCATTTTGTTAAGACTAATTTCTGAGAGACCCCATTGTTTATTCCCAAGCTCTGTGTCCAAATGCAACTGAGTTAAAAATGTAGCAGGGGAAAGCATGGTGTCATTTCACACTTCCTGTCAGAAGTGGTTTCCCTGCTCACTTCACATTACTTAAGAATTAGAGCCCCTTGTAAATGTTTGGAGTGGTGGGGTATGCTAAAATACAACAGTGACTAAGTTAGGCATCATCTTATTTGTGTCACATCTGTTATACTGAGGAAACCAGGAGTCATTGCCATAACATGGAATAGCTGCAAGGCTCTGGTTGTGTTCTTGTGCTCTATCACACGTTAAGAAGAACAAATCCTTGGTTGTTGTGGGGTTTCCATATTCTGATCTCATAGCAGAAATGTCTCGAGTCTGAAGAACAGAGGGCAGGGTGGATAGCACTGTTAAAATCCTTATAGGAGAATAAAAGCATCATGCCTGGACACCTCTTGTAGCACATAAAAACTGATTGGAGCAGCTCCATTTAGTTTTCAGGGGGTTGATAAGCTAGAGCATCGTGACTCACTTTGTTCATCTGTGATCTGGAATTCCCCTGTAATCAATCCAGAGGTTGCTTGGCTCAGTTGATACTGTCAGTGGAAAGCAATGATTCTGTTTTCTAAGCTTCATCCAAACTCATGGGAGCTTTCATGACAGCTATCATCCTTCTTGCTAGATCAGGTCAATCTTGTGTGACACCATCACCATTCCACTGTCAGAAAGAAAAATAAGGAGGAAAACAATGCTATAAATAAATTCAAGCTGCAGAAAATGGCAATGGAATATGAATTTCTAATAGAAAATTTTTGCTTGTTTATTATAAAAACCTGCTTTATAAAGCTACTTTTCCTTCCAATTACTTTTGCAATTGCTTCTTTTCTTCCTACAGCAAATTCTACAGGCTGAGAACTGTAAAATACTACTAATACCTCAGAGTGCAGGCAGATTGGCTATAAAACAGTCTACAGGTGGCTATATAGGAAAGTGTCTACAGAACTCTGGCAGATCAGTAGTGTTACTTAAGTCTGTCTGTGGTGCACACAGGAAAGAAGCCAATCCAGAGAAATGTTCTTAATCCTGGGGGCTTTTTGTAAGCATTCACTGCAAGTTCTCAGTGTTAGCAATTCAGTTAGACACAGGACAAATAGCCTGAAACCTAAGCAATATTTTATCTAATGGGGAAAGAACATAGTTTTACCTTGCTGAGATAAGGATTAACTCTTTATAGTGTTAAATTAATTTCCTGCCATGCTTTCTTAAATTAATCATTGTTTTAGTATGACTGTCAGTAACTTGATTTACTGTTCTGTTTGGGCAAAAACAGATTTCAGGAAGTAACACCTGGTGCTGAAAAAAATTGGAAAGAACACTTATTTACATACTATTTGTTTGTATCTGATCAAAGATTTTTAAAAATAAGAAGACTATGCCTAAAATATTAAATTTAGGCTTCTTGATGTCCTGTGCCTAATGACTCTGTTGTAGTCTCACTGTACACATCCATTTTCACAGAAAACTAAGAAAACTTACACGAGAAGTTTGTAACATAGCACATTTTTACAAATGTTTAAACTGAAATTTCTAGCAGTAAAACTTGTATTACTGCTCTGAAACACAGGTCTCAAATATTGTTTCTCCTGGTGGCCTTTAGGAAAATATCAAATAAAATTTAAAAATAAAATATATTAGAGTATTGATGCAGATTAAATATGTATTAGTGGTAAACTGCAGAGGCAGAGAATTTGCTGACCCTTCTTCTACTGGCAATGACTGGGGTTTGTTCTCTGGTAGAAAGAAAAACACCTATAAAAGTTTGGATGAGAAAAAATCATATTTGCTGTTTTCTGGATAAATTGTATAAATATTAGCTGTTCAATGAAAAGGAAACACATTACTTCCTTCATGATCCAAACTTTAAAAAAATAAACTCTGGTCAGCACTGTATTTTGTCAAGTGTATTAATCAAGATTGGACAACAGGCACAGGATGGAACCCGAGAGTCCTCAGTGTGGACTACAAACGGTTTCAGAGCCCAAATTTGGCATGGGCATGCTCAGACTGCTGAGTTATATGGCCCATCAAAATATGGCCAGGTCCAAGAACACACAGATATGTGGAAACTGGGTAGCTTGAAACAGAAAGCAAATAGAAAGCAAAATAAGAGAGCTTTTAAACTTAAATATTTTAGAGTCACTTTGATACCTAAGATCTTGAATAGAACTTGCTATAATTTATCAGTTCTGGCCAAAACCCAAATATTTTGTTTTGCTGTTTCTGAGTAAAAATTAATAAAGCCAAATTTGACCCCTAGCAGGCAATAAATCTGAGTGTGGAATGTTAATTGAAAAATTATTTCTTGAAAAGATTTTTGAGGCTATATCAGTTTTACATTTTGCTCAAGAATCTGATTCAACAATTACTGTAGCTTAAAACTTAGTATAAATTGCCATATACAGAATAGTTATTGAATTCAAGACCACCATATTAAAAACAGATACATAACTTTAGTTTTAATTTCAGTTAATGATATTTTTTTAACTGATGAAATAGTTTTTAGAAAATACTACAGCCAATAGAAAACAAAATTGACAAGAAATTAAACGAAGATGGCTACGACTATTGTTCTCCCTGAAAGGAGAACTGCTGCTCCTTTTCAGCTCTTCTGTGTTACATGGCTCTGTGTTTATATGTCAACTTCATATTCAAAAATAATTTCATTAATACTTGCAGGGGTCAGAGGATCCTTTTCTGAACACTCAAAATTTCCTTCAATAAGTATAGAATGATACCCTAAACAGACAAACTTCTTTAGACAGAATTTTGTGTTCAGTGATTCATCTTTATTTTCCTCTAATAAATGCTTGCCATCCAGGGATTGGCATTGTTTGATGTTAAATCAGGAAATAAGAAATAAGAAATAAATATATCTTTATTAATTTTATAAAGGAAAGAAACTGGCTTCCTAACTCTGAATTAAATTCAACATGTACATACTCAGTAGAAAATAATTATGTTATCCTTATTTTATTTAGTTTACTTTTCTCATAGAGATGGATAAAAGAAATGAATTTGGTGAATTAAATATTATTGTTACAGTGAACAAATAGCTATTATGGAATATGTAACTCAATTAACTGGAAACAGAATACATAGCATGTATCTCTGGAAATTAATACAGCAACATATTTTTTGGTGATTACATTCATAGCTTGAGAAACTGCATAGCTTGTGAATGAATAATTTAGTTTTCTTGATATAAAATATAAAATTTATTAAAAATAAGCAGTTTTGGTCTGACTGTAATGCAAATACATAATTCTCAAAGAAATATTATTTAAATCATTTACTCCTCAAAATGCCAGCTATCCCATGGAAGAATGAGCAAAATTATAATTTTTTAAATTACTTCATTATAATTACTTATTCTTGTAAGTTATTTAATTATTATTATATTATTTTTAATATTTTATTATATTAATTTATTATAATATATTTATATTTATTTTATTTTATATTATTATATTTTAATAATAATAATGATAATATCCTTATTATTCATTAATTTTTTTTAAATGTAACTACATATTCATGCCATGTTATATAGAGAATTTATTCATCTTAAATGTATATATTCCTATACCTGTAATAATACTATTTTTCCTACTTGCTTATTCAGGCCTATCAGAAGAACACTGCATTCCAAATCTTTAACTTTCTAATTTTAAGGAATTGTTTCTACCTAGCCAGTAAAAAGCAGCATAGATTAATCCAAAGAATTAATAAATAGAGGAACTGTGACACCATTGGTGTGTTCTGATAGCTCAATTGAAAAAAAAAACCCAGGCAATTAAACAAGCAGATAAAAGTAAAAATAAATCACAATGACTGATACATACTATTATCACTCAAACACTGCTTTACTAAAGGTGTCATATAGATTCTGTTCAGTAAAACTACAGACCTTTAATAGCTTCCCTGGATTTGCAGCTTTAAAAGCAACCTTAAACTAGTCAGCAACATTTTTTCAAACACAGTTTAGGAATAACACTTTTTGTTTTCAAAATAGTTTACTGAGTGATCCTAAAATAAACTCAAAAATATTTTTTATTAGAATCTATTTTTTTTTTTGTATCCTCTTCTCATTTTTTTTCAGGTGAGAAATTTCAGATACTGTTACAAACAGTGTCAGTAAAAAGGATGGATATTGCTTAGCCAAAGTAATATTTAGGACACTAATAGTGAAATATTTTACTTTTGTGATGCTTAGGACTGTGATACAGGAAAAAAAAATTAAGATCAGTTTTTGTCCAATGCCTCCCACATTTCTGTACAGGACAGAATTCCTTTTAGACATCGCAGGATTTAGAAATGTTATTTTGCTACATTTAGATATTGCTTGAGACACAGAAATTCTACCACCTAAGTAGTCTCCTGGTAGGACAGACATTTTTTTATTTTCTCTTAGAATTGATAGTATATTGCATGATTTTATTTCTGTGTTGCATGCAAAGACAAGGACAGCTCTCATAACAAAAACCCACACCCATAATTTCTTTGTAATAATACTCAAAACAAAGTAGGAATTTTATTGAGAGCATTCTATTATATTTCTCTCTCAAGCCTAACCTAAAATAATTGGACTTTTGCACAGATTATGTTGGATTTTCAGGGATGATGACAGCCTCACACTCCTGTTGATTAATCTCTCAGACACATTTGTAGCATGTGTTAAGCTGTATCACATAATGTTGGTTACTGCTCAGGAGCACTCATTACAGAGCTTCATCCTAAGAAAGACTGATAAAAGTTGAAAAGAAATCAGCACATGACAATCTGATGAGCAGAAAGACATACTGTTCAAGCTCTATGTTGTCATTAATGGCATCTTAAACAGTAATTTGTTGGTAAAGCCAAAAGACAAAGTACAGCACCAGTGAAATGGCACAGCTATTATTTGATCCAAAAATATAAAGTCACGAGGTTGAATTAATCCTTTGCAAGACAGTAAAGCCATATAAATAGCCAGCCTGTAAAACAAATTTACATATAATAAAGTCATGAGCAACTTGATCTAGTTTCAGGTTTTTACCTGAATTCAAAGCTGATCCTTCTTTGACCAGCATATTGAATTCAAGGGTATCCAGAAATCCCTTTCAGCCTACCTTATTCTTTAACTTTATGAACTCAGATAATAAAATCATGTAAATGGAGGGAAACATGGGTATATATATGTTCATAATGATACTTTGACAATTCAAGGACAGGAATTAATAATGAAGGAGAAAAGATCAGAAGAACCAAAGAATTATGTCTACACTCCTCATGTCATGTGATCTTGCAGAAGATTAAACCATACTGTTCTGCGTTTTGCTGGCACAGACCTGCACAGCAGGGTGCAGTGAGAGCAAACTAAATGTACTCCTAAGATACCTATTCTGCTTCCTTTTCCTTCCTGTGCAAATTCTGAAGCTTCATAGCACCAGGGTACCTCCTGTAAAGTCTGATGATACAAGGAAAGCCATTCCAAACCCTCTGAACTCCATTTTCTTTGCCTGCCAAGTAAAAATTTCTCCATTTTGAGAGCCATTTCTAACTGCTGTGATAAAGATACACCACAGAAACATTGGTGAAGGCTTCTATTCTGAAACTGGTTTATATCTGCTTAAGAAACATTTTAGCCTGCCAGAAACCATGAAGATATGCAACTGGGACAGGTGATCTTACTATAAAAAAAAAAAAAGTCACATTACAAAATTGTTTCAGTCACAAAAATTTGATGTAGTTGCAAATGATAGTTCAGGAACTACAGAGTGTCCATCAAGGACACAAGAGAGCAAAGCACACAAGCACTCTAATGCTTCATTTCAAATATCAACATACATTGTATTGTCACTTCACCTCTACCTTTACTCCCTCTTTGTGTCAGTGGGATCACTGACACAGTGAAGAATTATCCAAGCCCTGTGTAGCCCTTTCCAGGGCACAAAATAAATGCTTTTCTCTGTGACTGAATAATGGCCAAGTGCAATTCCAGCCCTCCTAACTGCATTCACTTGTGCAATGAACACTACCCCAAATAAAAAAACGAAGACATGGCGACAGAAGGAAAAGTTCCCTTCTCAAAAGAGATGATTTTGATTGTTAACATCTCTCCTCCCCAGAGCTACTTTGCCTCTGGCAATTCTTGAGGTCTCAGTCTCACTGTGCTTTCTTCCCCTATTCCCTCCCTATATTCATTATTGCTGTTTCTTTGAGATTGAGTAAAGTCCTAGAGGATCACAGAACAGGTGAATCAGAGGCTAAAGTCTTATCAACTAACTTTCTCATCTCATTTTCCTAGTTCTGCTTTCAAAACATTCACTAGAACACATTTTAATGAGATGATCTCAAGATAACCAGGATTAGTCTATTTTATTTCACAATTCTTGACCCAGTTTTAAACTTGTACTTGTATATATACTGCATTTTTTAAAGGTTGAAGACATTTGAACAGTAAAATTATTAATGACTAATCATGCTGCATTAATCACACATCGATTTGTTACTTAATTGAAGAGCTGAAAGAAACTGAGAGTACAAGAGTTTGAAGTGTCTTATTTATGAGTGCATCTTTTAGCAATCTATGCATAGCCTGGTGTATTTTGGGCGCCACCACTAATATGTTAATATATTAGCACTGTCAGGCTAACTGAAATAAGTTTTAGCTGAGGAAAATAATAGGAAGTGGTTCATTGTAAAGGTAAGCAGTATGCAGAGAATTGTCTCCCAATACAGCCAACGCTGTCACCATTAAGGGCAAGGACTCTGATAGTAGAACTCCTTACTAAAATATTCACTTTTCAAATAAGCAGAGGGATTTAAGACCACTCTTCATTCTGTCTCAAACGGTCCTGATATATATCCAGAACATTGCCAGCAGGTCAAGGGAGGTGGTTCTGCTGTGCCTAGCACTGGCGAGACACATCTGGAGTGCTTTGTACAGTGCTGAGTTCTCCGGCGAGAAACAGAGAGGGATGTATTGCAGTATGCTCAGTAAGGCAGGGGAGCATCTGGAGGATATGAGGAAAGTCTGAGAGAGCTGAGACTGTTCAGCCTGGGGCAAAGAAGGCTCAGGGAATCAGTGGTTATAAATGCCTGATGGGACCTAAAGGGAGAGGTGTAAAGAAGATGGAGCCAGATAGCAAGACTTTTCTCAATGGTCCCCAGTTACAAGAAGCAAGAAAATGAGCCCAAGCCTAAACACACAAAATTCCAATTAACCATAACTGATATGTTCTCTTTTTTCCTTTTTACCGTGAAAGTTGTGAAACACCAGAAAGAGGATATCTAGAGCTGTGGAATTTCCATCTTTGAAGGTATTCAAAACTGGACAGAGGATGTACCTGAAGAACCTACCGTAGGTAACTGTATTGAGCAGGGGCTTGGACTAGGCTATGTCTAGAGGTCTCAGTCATTCTCTAATTCTGTCTCTAGAAATGATACCCTTTGCAGTGGAAACACTCAGCAGCAGGATCAGATCCTGAAAAGAATAATTTTTGACATTGTAAATACAGAAATGAACATGATTTAGGTGTAATGGATGCAAACAAATCATTCTCTCACCTGGATTAGCTCACAGGTACAAAAGTAGCTGTAAATCCTCTCCAAAATCTTCTTCCTGGTACAGCATTAAAAGCACAACTTTGCCCATAGTTGTTTGATAAAAAAGAAGAATCAAGGATCAAGTAAACCAGAAAGGATTTTCTTGCTAGATTGCCATGGAAGTGGGTATGTAGCTCAACCTCTTGTAAATCTGCTTCTGCCAACTGGAGGTCACTGCTTGGTATTTTATACCTAATATGTGCCTTGCACAGACTTAGCTGGTATTTTCCCTGTTGTGTCAGTATATCATAAGAAAAAAAGCCGCTGGTGGCAATGGCAGAAGCTTTTCTATTTGGCAATTATATGAAGAGTTTGGACTCAACTGCAGGAATTCTGTATTGACAGAATTGAATATATTAGGAGTTTGTAGCAAAGAAAGAGATGTTTCTAAATTAGGAGCCATCTCAGGCTCCTCAAAGAGCTTGCCAAGGGAATGTGAACTGCAGGCTTTAATCATGGGGGAGCTCTTAGGCACCTTGAGGACTGACCTGGTTACTGTGCATGAGCATCACGTTGAAAGGAACAGAGTGCGACATGAGGTGTCTTTGCCAAAAGCTTCTGCTCACTGAGTATTACAAGAGAAACAAAATTCTGCTTCCACTGAATCACAGATCAGGAAGCAACTACAGAATTTTTCAGATGAGACCACACACAGAAAACCCCGTAACTAAATGTTTAGGGCTCTTTTATTCTGAAAGCTCTCCTGGCACCCAAGGCTTAACTTTCCTGTTTCTTTCTTGGGAAACAGAACTGTGAAAATATTTTTCAGTACTTGGATACTAATTCTGCCAGATGTGAAAATGTAGAGTAGGAAAATTATGTTCTATATGTCCAAAGGCCCGGTTTCAAATAACCCTGCATACTTTAAAAATAGTTTTTGGAGAATATGATTCCCGGATTCACTTATACTTACCTAAAAGAATCTGATGAGACACAGGGAACTTTAGTTAATGAGTATTGAAAGTTTTTTAGGCTTTCCTGATATTTTACTCTTTATCTCCAGCCAAGGTAAGCTGTCATTATAAAATAGGGAGTATTGGGAACATTTCTGAATAATAGGGATTTTTCATGTCTCTCTGGTCTGAGGTGCAATTCTTCACAGAAATTTTTCATTATAAACTTTCCAGTTAAAATATTTTGTTAGTACTGTAACAGAAAATACAAAATGTACATATGTGATTAATTGACATCACACATTGATACAAAATTTAGGATGTAAATAGTAGTTTAAAGTGTAGTTTAAATTGATTCCTATAACTAAATGTGAAATATTTATGAATGTAGGCATAATTCTTCTCTGTTAGTTTGTGATATTTGTATTTGTCTTCTTTTTCCTTTCTGACTTTTTTCTGACTCTGCGATATAATTTCTACAATAAAACTCTTAATTTTCTTCCTAATATTAAATCACATTTAGATATGCTGATGTTTTTTAAACTTTACTTCTATATGGAAGACAAATTAATTTCTGTTGGTCAGATATAAACAGCCGAATACATTTTTTTTAGCTTTACAACTGGCTTTAGATAAAAGCATTTAGAATAATGTATAGTGGCAAACAAAATGTCATTAACAGTGGCAAACAAAATGTCATTAACAGATATGTTTTTTTATATTGTCTCTGGTTTCATAAGATTTTAATATCATCCTTTATTTTCTGCCTCATTTATACATGAGACTAAAAATTTATCATGTTTTGTAGATATAGTATCTGTTGTCAATATAAGCAGCAAAAATATCTAATTAAAAGTAGGATTCCACTATTGTGATTATTATTGAGAATTCATAGAGCTAAAATATAACAAAGGGAAAAAGTTTTAATTGTTTGTCAAATTACACAGAAAGGAAATTCTGGAGGACCTCATCTCTGTCACATCCCTTATTGATAAGAGTTAGATGCACAAGTTTCTTCTTGTTAAAATTAAAGTCAGAGATTTCATATTCTTCTCCTTCAATTCTATTCACTGAATTATCCAGTGGGAAAAAATAATCGTGAGAGTTTATAACTTGGTACTTAAAACCTTTTATTCTTTCAGTGTTACTGAAAATGTTCTATCCCCTGATTTTCATTTCCATTGAAATAATTAGTTTGCCTCTCATAATAGAAATGGATAATTTCACTATTTGCGCTATAAATGTGCACATCTGGATTTGGATGGGTTCCTAAGTGGTGCAACTTTGCACTTCAACATCTACAGAGTTTTCTTTGATATCTACTTTTTCAGATTATTACTCTTCTTCTTTCTCCTTTGATTCACCATTTGACTGTAGCAGACTCTAACTTTGGGGTTTTTACCCATTTCTGGATTTATGATACATGTGGAGGATTTCTAAGGTACATTTTTCACTGGAATGGGTTCTCCAGCTAATATCTCATTGAAAAGATTCATCCTGCTGTTGTAGAAAAAACGCATTTGTAAATATATGGACATATGGTAAGTGCAAGGAGAAATTATTTCTGTCTTGTGGCATTCTGTTTTTTTATTTTGTCTAAGACAAATAAGAAATTTATCTACGCAAACAAGCACGATTAGAGTAACAGCACCCAGAAGAAAAAATTTGGGAACGGATAGCTCATAAAAACATACACATGTACAAGACATATAAAGTGTAGGTAAAAGGATATATATTCTTTTTTGTCTCTAAAGAAATGGAATTGCCACAAAATTAGCATTCAGTGATATGCAGGGGAAAGAAATACCAAGAGTCTGACAGAGACAGTCCATCAGCTTGTTGCTGTTTTAAATCAGTACATCTGTACTCTCTATGCCTTCCTCACAGTTGGCATCTGTTAGCTTCCAGTTCAACAATCTTCAGGCCATCCTGAGGGCCAATTTTTTCAAAATGCTCTGAGATTTTTCTGCATCTCACACACTTACCTTTTCTAGCACAGACTTCAAACCTTGGGAAAAAATGTATAAATTTATATCCTATACTTTCTACAGAAGGGTGAAATATTTATTTTTCAAGTCTATTATTTCACAAAAAAATTCAATGCAATTTTGCAATCAGTGGATGTTCCCTGAAAAACTTATTTTTGACAGTAAAGAGTATGTTTTTCAGTATGATTTTTTGATTTTTTTTTACATAAAATTATTTTTTCCCCTTCTTGCATGCACCAGGAAGTAATAACTTACAATCAGCATCAGCAGTTCCACTTTATAGGTTTTTAATTATCAGTTTTTATTTATTCAAAGCAAATTAAAAATTAAATTTTCACTTTACCATCATTTCTTTTACCTAAAATAATTATCTCAAGCATCCCACTCTACTCCTGATCTCCAGTTTGCCTGCCTCTAGGAAATTTTGAAGACTGCGTTCTTGTGACATTTACATATCCAAATGGTCACAGTCAAGGTTCTCAGTGTTTTAGGCTCTGTGCAGGCTCAGTTTTGTACCATGTCATGCTTGGTTCAGAGTTGTGCTAGATGTATAATATCTAAATAAGCTTACAGAGAATTTCTCAATTTTGTTGCTTTCCAAAATTGAAGGACACACAGCTTTTCTCCAGTTCTACATGTTAAACACTGATGTTTTTCCATACCTTCCCTTCTTTAAAAATTTCTCCAGTACCCAAATCTGAGCTGTTCTACCCTTTCTGTACAATTTTTGTGACATCTCATTTTGTCCTTTTTTTTTATTTAGAAACTGATAAGCAAGACCAGGCATCATAGAACCTTTCTTCACAACCAGTTTTAGCCAGTCATTTGTACTAAAGTATAAATATCAAATAGAAGGCAGCAAAAAGTACATGCTATTCTGCAACAAGTTGTAAGAGTTTCTTCAAGTGCCCAGCCACACAAGGAAAACCAGGAAGAAGCTAAAATAGACTTGCAGCTAAAAGAAAGATTGACTTACCAATACTTCTGTGGATTCATGAGCATGATGAAACTGAGCATGTATCTAAGCTAGAGCAAGCCAAAAAGCCATAAAAGTTGAAAGTGATTGGGTAAGAAGGACATACTAAATAAAAATTAAAACCATTAGGTACTAGTTCTTACTCCTCTAGCCAGCTAGTATATTAAGTGCTTTTCCTTTTTTTAAGAGCATACAATTTTGGAAAAAAGTCTTAAAATAAAAATATCAATATTGTGTTATCTATGTTTATTATTAGAACCTGAGAAATCAAACTTAAAATATACTGAGCTCAAATTGAGAAAGTGAGTTAAAGTTCCTAAACTTAAAGATAATATTTTGGATGTCTTATTTCGGAGCTGAAAGGCTGGCTGAGAAAGATGTGGGATCTCCATCAACAGAAAATTTTAAGAACAGCTCTTGACAAGCCACCCCTCTCTTAAAATAGGAGATTGGACTAGAAGTTTCTTCCAGCCTTAACTTTCCTGTGACAAAGGTGATACTTCATCAGGCAGGAAATCTTCTCAGGAAATCTGCGTTAGCAACTACTACAATGGAAAGGAATTAATTTCACATTTCACTTTCTGTGGAAGTGCTTAAGTACAGAGTGTAAAAAAATGAGAGAAAGTCAGGAATTCAGGCAGATAGGTAAAAAGATAATAAGACAAAGGAAGATAAATCATATTTATATCAGGGAAAATTAACATTCCACTAAATATTTTCATTCCATTGCTGTTTTTTTTTAATACCAGATATCTACAAAATGCTATCATCTCCAATTGCACTGAACTAGTGTGGTCATAATTAAAATTACATGATACTAAAAATGCGGCTAATTATCTCAAGCTTTTAAATGTCTGTATTTTGATGACTGCTGTCTAAAATTTTAGGCTTTTCTTGTCACTCCTTTTTTCTCCATAATGATTTTGGTTGCTGCTCTCCAAACTCATTCCAGTATGTCCATCTTTCTGATAAATCACTTCCAAAATCTAACACAATGTTCCAGCTAGAGCTGCACTACTGCCACATCATTAGTAACTAATGCGGTAAACATTGATATTGATAGATGGGATACTACAAAATAGATTCATTTTTAACTGAATCAACATTAAAATTTTGGTTTCTGGTATCCACTCCATATTTTATAAATTTTAATCTGAAAGAAGATTAAAAATACGGGTTTTTTAAAAAAGATATGAAAAAGAATTTAGTTTTTGAAAATATTCTGAGATTTCAAAAGTTAGATTTATTCTGTGTCAGTATGAGCAGGGTGCCAATAGCAAGAGAAAAGAGCCCTGAATCAGGGCCTTCTGTTTAGGATAATGATGAATAATGTGAGATCTGAATTGCTACTCTGCTTGAGTCAGGGTCAAGTCAGGTTTCTCACCTCCCCCAAAACAGCTCTAATTACCAAATTGTACAAGATGCAATCCCTGCTATTCTGACCTTGCCTGAGTGTTCAGTCACACAAATTGTGATCAGGATATTTTTATTTGATCTTCTTAGGGAGAATAAATGAGTAATTGATACAGACAAATGACTGCAGATTTTTCAAATCACTTTCAATTAAATATCTCAGTTAATTCTTATGAAACTATGTCTGGTTAATCTTTGTAGTCCAAGATACAAATTTCCATAGTTTATCTGTAGCCAATTGGTCACTTTTAGCCTCATGGACCAGATTTACATAATATTAAGCGAGGTATGATGGACCCAGTTCATTCCAGTGCAGTAGAAGATGTAAAAGTCCCAGAGCTCTAATCCCTCACCTCCTCTCCAAAGAGCAGGGAGAACACTGGCCATGCTCAGTCCTGAGGGCCCTCTGGCACAGCTCTCTCCTATGCACTGGCTATCTCATTCTGTAACTCCCATCCCAGCCTCACCCTGCCTTTGTAGGTTCCAATCAACTGCGTGATTTTTGATTTAACAGAACATCACTGCCTTGCATAGAATCTCTGCAAAATATGGCAGGTATCAGTGTGAGTTAGACCAACTTTAGTTAATGGTTTGAAACTCCAGGCAGATATTCTAACTGACCTGCTCTGTCAGTAGATTAAAGTGTAAACAGAGTCCAAATACGGTTAATACAACAAATATTTTTGAAAAACAAAACAGAACAGAACAAAAAAAAAAAACCAAACAGAAACACACACCAGGGACTGGAAGACAACACTTATCAAAGTGCATTTCATAGGTATGAGGTTCCATATGACTTTTTTCCTTTAAAAATGATACAAACTTTTGAATAATAACATTGAGAATTGATTCTTTTCATAGCCAATGTAGGTATTTTGCTGAGATATACAAATTTAGAAGTTTAATTAGCTGCTCTGTATTTTTACTGGTATCCATGAAAAGAGAACAGAAATTTTCCAGGCTTATTTCATATACCACTCTCTATGGCTAACTGGGTATTTCTGATCTTCCACGTGAAAAATAGGAGAACATACACTATGACTTAACACTGAGTACCATAACTGAGAAAAATCACTGAAGGAAATCATTGGGGGTCAATACTTAAATTTACATTCAGCATAACTTTATTGAAGACTCATATTTCACAGATCCCAGAGTACTTGCACACACTTTCTGTTGGAAAGAGTTGGATTAACTTTTGTGCCTTCATTTACCATTTACCAAAGTAAGAAAGGTACTGAATAGCTCCTACCTAACAGAGCAGTAAGTGAAAAGCAAAGAATAACCCAAGGAAAACCTCATTATAGATCAACTGGACAGAGAATTTAACACATAACCACTACACCAAAGGCTCTCATGTATATGCCAAAGTTGTATATACACCTGTATTGTAGTTTCTCAGGAGATCACTCAGGTAGTTTGTATCTTGTTACATGTTCTAATAATTTGCTTGATTTTTAAAAAAAGATATAAAACCTAACAGAACTTGTTCTGGTCAGCAAAGAAAACTTAAATTAACCTTTTAAACATCTATGATCCTGAGATAAATTAGAAATATTAAGTCCAGAGAGATTATATTTATAAATTAAATAATCTTGGAACTCTCCACAGTCAATATGACAGGAGTCATAAGCAAAGTTTTAAATTTAATTTAATAGCCAGATGAAAAATCTGAGCAGAGTATTTCTTTTTCTCTTAGCTGGTTTCTTTTTTTTTACCAGTGCCAGAGAAAGAAATAAACTTAAATGTAGTACTTCCCTAATTTAAAGCTGAAATATGTCAATGAAAGAAAACAGGGAAGTACTTTAAGATGCTGTGTAGAAAAGACTGTGGGGAAAGACGAAAAGATGAATCCCTTAACCTTCTTTAGCAAACCTGTCATTACAATCTGTGGCAGGCAAAATCTCTTTTGCTTTTTACAGGTTAGTATATGAAAAACAAATCCTGGTATCTGATACTGAACTCAGTTCTCTGTTTCTTAAAGATACAAATCTATTATTGTCCTTATCAAGGCTGGTGGAAATTTAGGAATGCACAATGGACTAGATTAAGGTTGTTCTCTATTCCAGATACTTCTGGATATGCAGTTTAAGATTTTGGCATTTTCTGCCTTTTGCATAATTGATTTTACAATCTTAATGACATTCCTTTAATGCTTATCTTCAGTGAGATGGAAAATCTGCTCAAAATTAATTTAGAGTACATCTCAGAGATCTTGGCAGATGGAGGGACCTTACCATCAGCCTCTAGGACAAAATTAATGTTATCAAAATGAAAATGCCTTCTCTAACTCTGCATGTCCTAAGAGGTCTCCTGTTTATCATTCATCTGTATGACTCTGGGAAAATTAACTTGATTTTAAATATTTCTTTTGCAGATAGATGAGAGGAAAAAAATTTGTGAACATGTGCAGCATTTGTCTGATCTGAAAACTTCTGTGTGCCTATTTTGCATCTCTTTCAAACAAACTCCCTTTTTTCTCTGGAAAAAACAAACTTCATCATCCAGCACTGCTTAACCTTCACTGCAGGAATCAGATTTTGTCTCTTATTCACAGAGTGGTTTGGGTTAGCCTGCTGCAACTTAAACTGCTTGATGCCTCCTACAACACCTCTTAGGAACGAACATACACTGCTTTGGTATAAACTGATAAATAATCACTTCTTGAAAGTTAACTCTAAAAACTGGAAATAATTAGTCCAGTGTACTGGAAAATCAAGATAAGAAGACAGATTTTGTCTTTCAGTTAATTTTGGAGACTGCATTTCAGCCACTGTAGTATTAACAACCATCAATACGTATAGGCTGTAGAGAAGTATCTATAATCTAACCCATTGAACCTGAAGAGCAAACACATCCTTAAGAACTTGGGGTTCTTTGGTTTGTTTGTTTTGTTATGTTCTGTTTTGTTTTAATTCAGGACAGAGAATAGCAATAAACAATATTGCTTTTGATGTGAAAATGGTGTATCAGGTTCAAGCAGGCAGCTGCAAGCAGCCGGGTGCCAGTGCACAGACTGATTTGTGCATAATATCTAAACCTTGCCTATGGGAAAACACAGTGAAAGACATTAAAAACTTTATTATGGATTTTGATGAAGGCTGTCCCAAGCACTTGTCCCACACATACTCTGCCAAAGCAGACATGTTGGATTTGTGGATTACCAAGATGTTTTGGCACTGTACCAGATTTCAACTGTCTTGGCTAAAATAAGATAAATCTGATAATGGTAAGTAAATGAATATGATAATGCTTCCTAGAACTTTGTTTTGGGATATAACCCAGCCTTTTGGAAGGTCTCTAAGTTCTGGAAAGCCAGATTCTCTAAAGCAATTCTTGTAGCCAAGAACATATATTGCTTCAGATAGAAAATAGATTCTCTCCAGGGACAGAAACTTGGCGCATTAACCTGGGGGAAATAGAAGCTAAGAAATGAGTGCAGTTTCAAATAATAGGGACCTTGGGAAAAATATAAAAAGCTTTCATCCAACTTTTTACAACCTTTGATTAATCCTTAGAAATTGAATACTGAGAGATCTCTTTCCACTGTCTCAATCTCTCCAATGTTTCCCCCACCCATGTAGACTTCCTGTCTCCTTGCCCAACAAATCCTCCAGTCCCCTACTTCTTGTTTGGCAAGTCCCTTGTTTTCTTTCTAGTTCATTGGGCTGTTTTTCTGCTGCTACAGCCTTTAATCACCATCTTAGGTACATATGAGTGCTTCCTAATCCCAGTTTTTTTATTGCAAATATTTTGTAGAGTCACTATATTGCATATGCACCTGAAGGACAGGATCCCATCCAGAGGGACCTGGACAAACTTGAGAAATGGCACAGGGGAATCTCATAAGTTTTAATAAAACTGAGTGCTAGGTGCTGCACCTGGGTTGGCACAAACCCCAGGCATCAGTCCAGGCTGGGAGATGAAGAGATTGAGAGGAGCCATGCTGAGGAGGACTTTGGGGGTGCTACTGGGTGAAAAGCTGGACATGAGCTGGCAATGTGCAGTCACAGGCCAGAAAGCCAAATGTGCCCTGGGCTGAATCCAAAGCAGCATGGGCTACTTTTCAAGGGAGGTGATTCTTCGTCTCTACTCCTTTCTCATGGGATTCCACCTCTAGCACTGCATCCAGCTCTAGTGTTTCCAGCCCAAGAAAACCATGGACCCAATCGAGTGAGTTCAGAGGAAGCCATCAATATGATTAGAGGGTTGGAGCACCTCTCAATTGAGAAAAGACTGAGAGAATCAGGCATGTCCATGCCAGAAAAGAGAAGGCTTTTGGGTGATCAAATTGTGTCCTTCCAGTACCTGGAGAAAGCCTATGAAAAAGACAGAGAGGGACGGTTTACAGGAGCAGTTGATGAAAGAACGAAGGGAGATGGATTCATTCCAAAAGGGAATAGGCTTAGATTAGACATTAGGAGGAAATTCTTTGCTGTGAAAGTGTTGAAGCAGTGGAACAGGTTGCTCAGAGAAGTTGTGGATGCCCTGTCTCTGGAGATGTTCCAGACCAAACTGGATGGACCTCTGAGAAACCTGGTCTAGTGGAAGATGTCCCTGCATATGGCAGGAAGCTGGAACTAGATGATCACTAAGGTCTCTTCCAACCCAAACCATTCTATGATTCTATATGTGTTGCTAAGTTTTATTGAGTGCTAGAGTAGGTCTGAGAAGACTGTTTGCAGACAAAATGTGTTGGAAATTTTACTGGTGGATGGTAACCAGTTTCTGCTAGGTCTTAAAAGCTTTCTCTACTGTGGAGAACAACAAATGTCTGTTATCACCAGCTGTGGTATGCATTAAGTGATACCTCAAACTGAGTTTTATGTGCTCCACTTAAAATTTATCTGTGATTTAATTGTGATAGCAAATTCATATTATTCCTCCATTTCTAAAAGCATGTAGGAACTGTTCAGGAGAAGTTACAATAGATGGAACATCTTGATTTTCAAGTAACATAACTTTTGGTTAAGAAAGTTTTGGTTTTATTACTAGAATGGTGGCAGTAGTATTGTTAAGTTGGCATTGGATGCAGTCTGAGTGAGCAGTGGCAGAGCTGTTTTGCATGGAGGTGAATATTTATCTGGCTTCATCATAAACTCTGAGCCTTCCAGCAGTCTGTGGCTCCACAGCCTGCCAGGGAGGAAGAAACAAAGCCTGTACTGACAAAGCTAACTCAAATGTCTGGATCAATTTTAATTTAATCTGTATTACATGTGATAGTGCGCCTTTTAGTGATGTCCTGGATCTAAAATGAGGAAAAAATCTGTTCCAAATTATGATACAATGATTTGAAATTCTCAAAATATTTTCATGTGGGTTTTTTTCTGATGTTTTCACTTCCAACTAAAATGATATATATCATTTCATGTTTCAGAGGAACAAGGCCTGGCAAAAGGAAGAGAGAAAAACCTGCGAAGTGATTGCATGTGCAGATTTCACTTTCTCAGAGCTGGTGATAGAAACATGGCTGTATAGGAATTATTGAGCCATTGCAGCTGATAATTTGGAAAAGGATTTAAAAAAATCTTTCCATTTGTGTTGCCACAAATTGTGATAAAAATTTAATGTCTGTAATGGTATAAAAATAGTAATGGTACAAATGTAATATTAGTATAAAGGTTGCCTTTAGCTATACTGATGGATATTTTAAGAAATTTTTAATGACTCTTATGTTACACTGAAGTTGTCTAGACTGATATTTCACTCTTCTCCTTACTCTTTTTCTGAAGAACTAGAGAGTGTAGTCTCATGGGTGGCTTTGCTAATGGAAGGTAATGATCACAGGCCAGGTGAACATGAGAAGCAAGAAGCCCTTTGACACATTGTTATGACCTGCCCTGGTTTGGTTAATGGATCCCTTGGGACAGATTAGAGTGAAACAACACAGAAAGATTAGTGTTTTCCAAATATATACAGATATATGCATATTTGAAAGGAAGTATGTGGTTGTTTGGTAATTATCTATAGAAATATAACAATAGATAAGGAAAAGAAAGAAAAAGAACAGTTAAGAGTAGACAATGAGTAGATACCACCACCACTGGATCTAGCAACCAGACTTGATTGTTGCAATTTACATGTCCATTAGTCGATGTGGTGGTCACAGTCTTGATCCAGGAGGGATTTGGGGGAGCCCCACAAAACACAAATTAACAAATGGGTTAATATGCACTCAGGTTCAGGTCGGAATGCCAAGGTACCTCCCCTACTGTGGGAGTTTTAGAGTGTCTGACATACCACTGTAGATCAGGCACAGGTGGATGGCCTCAGAAATTAGTCTGGGGCTGCTTTGGGAGTATTCAATAGTTTATGATCCCTTTGAAGACATGACACCTACCCCTTAGATTTGCAAAGTTGATCCAGTTTTGTCTTGTCAGAAGGGATGAATAGGATGAATACCTTCAGTCTTACATGTGAATGTGTGATACATCCCTGGGGGGGTCAGGAGGGAGGGAGGACGTTGCCAGATTGGGATAGAAAACATTGCAGCTTCTTACCAGCCTTTTCTCTTATCTGGCTCAAATGTCATTAGTCCCAGTTTCTCAGGGACACAAATACTGCAGGGCTCAACGAGTTCATCTAAACAAACGTTGGTTTGTCATTCTTCAGTGGCGGATGCACACCCTGTCTGCACCTGGGCTGTTTTTACGCAGATGAGAGGTTTCACCACTTCATATCCAAAAACTCTTCTCCTCCCTCTTGGCTGGGAGGTTGCAAACTTGGCCTCAGCAAAGCACTTGCTGCTTTTGCAAAAGGTCAATTGCTTGAGTCATTAAACCTTACAATTTCAGTCTCTCGCACATATCAGAAAATGAACTCCATAAAAATAACCCCTTCCAAAATGCTGATTTGGATTGATCCCATGAATGTTTGTTAAAATGGCAATAATTGAGAATGTGATGTAAAGGAAGGTGGAGAAGGAACCCAAGGAAGACAGAAAGTTTACTTTAAAGAACGATAAAGACTTAATTTGACTTATTGCTTGAGAAGACACCAACTTAAATGTACATTGAGACTTCATTATAATGAAATGCCAAAGAAGCAGCAGATCTGTTTTATAATGGAGACTCTTTTTTGACACAAATGATGACTTTTAAGTCTTTAAAACATTCTGCACGTAATGGTTGGATAACCATTTAGGAGTGCTGATTTAGGAGGTTTATTTCTTCAGAGACCTAATAATAGCAGAAATACTAAAATGTGTTTCAGTATTTCTGAAATGGAGCTTCATTTGACTTGTGAGTGTGAAATAAATCAAATTATATACTGCTAAGTAGTTACAGGCTCTAATTCATTGCTTTTGATGCTACCTTTCATTTTAAATTAATGCTGAAGTTTCAATACCTTTGGCTCTGCAAATCTGCTAAGTCCTGCTTTGTCTCTTTTATTCCTTTTGTAATGTTGTCAGAGGAATTCAGAGTTGGAATTCCACTTGAAATTAAGCTTACAATCAAAAAGAAAAAAAAATGCCAGACACCCTAAAACCTTGGCTCCTCCAAGAGTTATGCAAGAGTGGACTTGAATATGATTGCTGGGTTCTCACTGCTGCCTTAAAAAGTTCACATAAGAAATTTATTACAAATGTTCTTTAGAGGAGATCTATATACACAGCTTTTTATACTCAATGAGACCTGCAAATGAAAACACAAATATGACTAATAAAAAAAAGTAAAAAATGCCTAGCAGCCTTCTATTTTAAAATTACACTAGTTCATATGTTAAATATCTTCCAGAATCTACCTCATCATATTTTCATAAAAGATAAGCAAATCCATAAATTTCAGTTTCAGTGTATGACACATAGTTTCTGCCCATAATTCTATAATCATTGCAAGCTAAAGCAGCATCTGAAATAAAGCAATTGATCAACTCTATTGTATAATTTAATGCTTAGAACATGTGGTTTGTCATGAAAATATAATTGGAAACTCAAACAGCATGCATTTAAAAAATGCAGTTAATCCCAAAGCTTAAAATTTCCTGTGAGATTTTTCTTGGATTCATATTCATACCTTTAATGTATCAAATATAGTCTCACAGACAGCAGCTTATCTTTAATCCCTAGCTTCAGGGTGTGACATTCTTAAATAGTTTTTTAGAAAACCTTCTGTTAAAATTTGATAACCATTAAACATAGGCCTCTACAAATTTGTATCCAGTTATTTCTGATTGCATTTCACTGAATTCCCAACATGAGAGCAATGAAGTGATTAGCCAACAGCTATAGTATTAAACCATACATAAATTTGAGTGCTGCATTTTCCTTAATATTTTTCAATCTATTTGATTATTTTTTTCCTCTTAATGACATGAACAATTCTCCACAAACAGAAAGCAACAGTCCTGATTTAGTGAACGTATGCTAAGGTTGTTAAAATTTTAACAGAGAAACTGACAAAAAGCTAAAATTAGGATATTTACACATATGAAGTCAAGATATTTTAGAATCACCTTTTCTGCAATAGATTTGTAGGAAAAGCTTAAGTTAGCAAGAACCATTTCTAGAATTAGCATAACTACAACAGAAAAGCTTCTCTTCTATTATGAGTTTCATCTGTGTGAGGAAATATGTCCCCGTCCATGGATCACCACAGACAGAAGAATATGTGCTAGGCAGGAAGTGATGTTAGTAATGAAACTAAAAATATCTTCTCCAGTTCTGTCCACAACAAATAGAAACTAAAGCTTAATCTGTGAGATGAGCAGATGACTTTTTCTGGCTTCCCTTTCATACTGCAAGATTGAACTGTGAATTAGGTGATACTTACATTGCACAGAAGGGAAAGGGTCTAGAAAAAATGAACGGAGAAATTCAAATGGAATTATTTGTAAGCACAGAAATGAAGAAAAGTTACTAAAGCTGAAATCTCAAATGCCCCATCATGTATTTTATGTGTTCTTTCTGGTAGCTGCAGTGATTGAGGAGGCTCAGGATGACCTTATCATTCTATGCTTATCTGAAAAGAAGGTGTAGCCAGGTTAGGGGCAGCCTCTTCTCCCAGGGAACCGGCAACAGGGTGAGAGGACCTAGTCTTAAGCTCCACCAGGATAAGTTTAGTTTGGTCATTAGAAGGAATTTCTTCACAGAAACAGTTGTTAAACATTGGAATGAGCTGCCCAGGGAGGTGGTGGAGACACTGTCCCTGGAGGTATTTAGGGAAAGACGGTTGTGGCGCCCACTGCCACAGTATCATTGATATGGTGGTGCTTGGTCAGAGACTCAATGTCAAAGATCTTTTCTGAGATGATTCTGTGATGTCTCAGGAAAAAAAAATGAGGAGAAATTAAAACCTCTTGTTTTCCATGCCATTGAAACAAAGACAGTATTCTACTGGCTCAACAGAAATGCGTGAAAAACCCAGCACTATAATGCCTTAGGAAACAACATTTTTTTTCTCACAGCTATTTCATGAACCTGGCAACATTTTTTTTAGTTACAGTGGAGAATCTCTTCAATTATACTTAATCTAAATTACTATTGAAAATGAGTGCTGTGGGCTTTTTTCCTCTAGTCTCTATGAATGGGTTTCTTAGTTAAACTAACATACAAGATGAGCTAGGGCTGGCACACATTTATGTTTCCTCTCATCTCATTTGAGATGAATTCCATCACATGTGGGAATTGTGAGCTTGCTGACTATAAGATAGACAGACCAACAGTTCCCAGTCAGAGGAACCAATGAAACCTTAAATTGAGCTTTAAAGAGGATTTTGAGATCTCAGCTACTGCATTAGAAAATAAAGCCAACCAAAAATCTATTTCACATGTGAATTACAGCCCCACTAATTTTCTTTTAGTTTTTTTTAATCTAATTTTTTTCTGTCATTCATAACTATTGTTCAGGTCTTATTGCAGTTGTATTAAAATAATTACCTTAAAACATGTTAATGATACCTAGAATCTGCTTTATTGTCTTTGACATTGGCTGGATTTTGAACTAATGAGAAATGCAGGACTAGATAAACACATACAATTTATGATGAGTTCATTTCTTCATAGTTTATTACTTTGATCTTCACAGCTCCAGTTTCTGTGTACCTTTCGCAATTTATTCAGCTTTGAACAGCGGCCAAAATTCTAATTGAGAATGTAACAGTCTAATCCTTTGTCCTGTTTGCCATGCCACCTCACCCAGACTTGATAATGTGGTTTTGCAAAAGAGAACAGCAAGGAAACACACTCCAGGAGAAAGGTCGGTGATATGAATGCAGATTTGAGATAGGAGGATGTCTGGAAATCCTGAAAACACGCTCTTGTAGAGCACTGCCACCTCTCCCCAACACGCGTACTCCCGGCTCATTTGTCCACCCAGTTTTCAATGTTAATTGTACTCTGCATTAAGGGATGTCCATCACACCAGGGAACCCAAACAGATACTGTGTATATCTAGAAAGACAGGGAGCAAAGTCCTGAATATTTGTGTTTATTTGTTTGTTCATGTGAGTATGAGCAAAGGATGTGTCAAGGCCCTTATCAACTAATTTACTGTCCATGGATTCCACATAAGATGGTTAGAGCTTCCACTAAGGGGTAGGAGTTTAGGGCATAAATTCCTAAATGTGCTCTTTTTCAGACACCTATGGTACATGATGTTAAACTGGAATTCTCAAGGAGCCATTGTATATTTTTATGTCATGCATTGACTTATATTTCTTTAGTGTGCTCATACACATCTATCTTCTTTATTATATTTATCCTTTCTCTTTGACCCCATATTTTAAAGAATTTTTGGCATTTAACTACTTTTCTTCCAGTCTTAGCTTATATAACAAAGTGTTAATGTCTCTGACATTATTACAAAAATTTCAGTTCTTGTATACTTTCTCTGGTCTGGATTTGGTGGCTTTAAAGTTGGGAGGGGGTTGGTTTTTTTGGGGAGGGGTTGTTATTTTTTTGGTTTTTGGTTTTTGGGAGGGGTTGTTATTTTTTAGTTTAGACTTTTTTTTTTGAGTATGTTTTCGATGGTGGTGGTATTTTGGAATTTGTGGTTTGTTTGGGGGTTTTTTTATGGTGTTTTGGGGTTTGGGTTTTTTTGTTTGTTTGAGTTTTGCTCAGTTGTAGTAGTTGTTAGGTTCTTATGCTTTCCAGAAGTGCTACCTGCAGAAAATATTTAGGCACATGAAATTACAACCATTTACTCCATTAGGAGAAAAACTGTTTTTTTTAAACCTACCATAAAAAAGAATAGGTTGATTTTCCTGAAAGTGTATTCCTCTGTGTCAAACATTATTCTTGCATTGATTCAAATGAAAGAGAAGGATTGTACTTGAATGCATTTAAATAAATCTTCCAAACTTTCAATCTGCTAATATCTGTAAAACACAACCACATTGAATTTCAGCAACATGAACTTTTTCACTACAGGTCAAACCTACGAAGTTTTGAACACAGAAGGATTGTGGTATTTTTGTTTCTGGTATCAGCAGGAAAATGGGAAACTACGTGGAAATAATAATAGCAGCTTTTATCTTTTATTACTTAAGACATAGATACTGCAGCAGGGTTATAGAATGTTCAATGACAAATGTAGGATGCAGAAAAAAAGGCTTGGTTGATTTTTATTGTGATTTGACCTGCTGTGTCATAGCTATCATCCTAGTTTCCAGGGCAAAAGTAGAGACATCCTTTAGTTTCTTGTGAGAACCATTTTAGTGTTCAAATCCTATTCAGTTTTACATTTGGGATTAAATATTGTTGCTGCACTTCAGTCATGAGAAGATGTTTCTTCAGGCCATACGCTGAAATAAATTATTTTCATTGGTAATAGTAGTCATAATATCATTTGAAAGCTATTAGTCAACCTGCTTCAAGTGTTTTCAAATAGTTTCAAGTCAGTAGATAAAGCTGAAATTAATGACTTCACTGATCAGACTGTAGAAAGAAAAATATTTAAGCCATGGTGTGTATAAGAATATGATGATGTCTAGGAGAATAGACTAATCTGAATAATAGGCTAATCTGAATAACATAGGGCTAATTTGTGTTAGCACCTATACTAGTGTTAGTGAAAATTATTTCTAAATATCAGAGTTACTGATTGTTAAGATTGACGATGCTCCACTTCCCCTGTCTGTTTTACCTTATTTCCATCTTCCCCTGCAGAATTACTCAACTGACACTAGGGTTTTCTGATTACTTCTTGATTAGATTCATAACAGAGATAGCACTGATCTGTACCTGGCTTTTTATGACTCCCAAAATATTGCTCTCACCCCAGAGGGGGAAGTTTGGTGTACTTCAGCCACTTTATCCATTCCCTGGGAGCGCTACCTCTCTATCCCTTAGTCAGAGCCCGTATGGACTGTAATTCCTTAAGTGTGAAATTACCTATGTACTGAGGTTAAATTCAGCAAATCATTTCCATAAACACAAATGGAGAAATGCTGCAACATTACTGAATGGTTGCCAGGTGCCCCCACAGCTGCTCTGTTGCTTCCCTTCTCAGCTGGACAAGGGAGACAAAACATACAAAAGAGGGCTTATGGATCTAGATAAAGGAGAGGGAGATGTCACTCAGAATAACTGTTATGGGTAAAGCAGATTTGACCTGTGGAAATAATTTTAATTTATTACCAATCAATCAGAGTAATGAGAAATCAAAGTGAATCTTGAAAAAGACTTTCCATCCACACCTCTCTTCTTCCTTACCTCGACTCATCATTTTATCTGCCTTCTCACTCCCAGCAGCACCGGGGAACAGGGAATAGGGCCTGTGAACAGTTCATCACATATTGTGTCTGTCACTTCTTCCTCCTCTCTGGAATGCTCCTCAGACGCTTTCCCTGGTCCACCATGGGATCAATCCCTTGGGAGACAGTCCTCCATGAACTTCTCCAACATAGATCCTTCTGACAGTCTCCATTTGTCCTTTAACTGATCCAGTGTGGGTTCTGCCCATGGGTTGCAGTCCTTCAAGAACAGATTTCTCCACTACAGTCTCTGCTCTCCATGTGTCCTGCTAGGAGTCTGCTCCAGTTCAGTCTTCTCATGGAATCACAGCCTCCTTCAGGCATCCACCTGTTCCAGCATGGGGCTGCAGGTGGATCACCTGATCCATCATGGATCTCCCCAGGCTGCAGGGCGCAGCTGCCTCACCTTGGTCTGTACCACCAGCTGCAGGAGGATCTGTGCTCCAACACCTGGAGTACTCCTCTTGCTTCTTCCTCATTGACCTAGTGGATGCATATGAGCTTGTCTCACATATTCCCACTCCTCTCTCCACTGCTGTTATTCCAAGTAGTTTTTTCCCCTTCTTAAGTACATTATTCCAGAGATGCTATCACTGTCACTGATGGTCTTGGCCAGTACCCAGTCTGTCTTGGAGTCAGCTGGCATTGGCTCTGTTAGACATGGGGGAAGCTTTCAGCAGCTTCTCACAGAAGCCACCCCTGTAGCTTCCCCCCAGATCCCCAGCTTGCCACATAAGCCCAATACAATTATATTTTTACACTTTCAGAAGAGGATTATATAAACTGTAAGAAAATTAATCTCACTGAAAAAAAAAGTTTTAAAATTGTGTATATTCCTTAGCATAATTTCCATCTGCTTGATGCACAGCAGAGGTTTGTCCTGATATCTCCTCTGTCTTGAGATTATTCTTCCTAAGAAAGTTCCAGGGCAGGGCTTTTTTTTAAAAAAGTCATTTCTATTCCTAATTTTGCTCTACCATCTTCAAAAGAGTTTGCACAACAGAAGAGCATTGAATTATGGCAAGTTATTTCTCTGGTAAATGACTTAAGTATGAACAGGAGCATTGTCTTTGTTACCTGGTGAATATTTTCTTTCTGGAAAAGGACTCAGAGGAAAAGAAAATCATTTCAGATGAACAGAAATCATTATCTGAGCTCTCAAATCCAATCCTTCACACTGACATAGCTGTAGAGAACATAGGAGCTGTTGACAATGACTGATCAGAAAGTGGATCATGTATAATAATGTGTGACAGCATGCAGTGACACTCCATGGGCTCATACAGAAAGTTCATACTGGTTAAAGTGGAAGAGAAACATCTGATGAGTGTTTTATGTCAGCAGTCTTAAAGGGCTCCCAAACCCAGATCATATAAGGAAACTTTAAAAGTAGAGATGAATCTGATGAAAAATAAATTCTTCATTTCCATTGAAAAGCACAGTTTGCATTCTGAAGTGTTGTGGGCACATGGATCATCATAACTTTTCTTCTCAAAATCAAACACTTCCTAGTATTTTAAGGCTGTAGGAATTTGTGTATGTCAGTGCCACCTTAGTGAGGTCTGAAACTCTTAGAGTTAGACCTACACACTAATATGGCCAGTACAATTCTGACCTTTCCTCCTAACTTCTCCCTATGCTTCCTTGGAATAAATTCTGTGAAAGTTCAAATAGCCTCAGCTTTATCAACAACTAACTGCATGCTCAAGGGACTAAAATATCATGATTTGACAAGAACTTACAGTAGGAGTTAGGGCTTAAATTTGCAGGGCTTTTCAAGGAAACCAGTCCTTACTATAATGTAGAAGTTTCAGTAATTATAAATTCCTGAACTGTATTATGTTTTTATCAGCTTATTGTAGCATTTTGATTTGAACATTGCATTGAAGATTCAAATTCAAAATCTAAAAATTGCTTTCCTGTTTTTCTTTGTTTTTCTCTAGTCAGCTGGACTCCCCAACAAATACAGCTTGCAGATGTGCTTATCAGCACAGGGCAACATGAAGGACTAAAGCTTCTGCTCTTACTGGCATACATGTGAATTTTCTTCTAACTATATGTCTTTCTTTTTATTACTGCCCCAAATTAATTCACTCTTCAGCATATGCATATTGTTTACAACAGACAAATCAACCTGAAAAAAAGCCCCAGTCATCTGCTTTTGATCTGAGTTATAATTCCATGGTGTAGTGCAAAACTCCTTCATTTTATACAGCATTCTGCTATTACTATCACAAAACACTTTAAGGGCTAAGTCAATCACTAGCTATGGAAAAGAAGGTATTAAGGTGAGATTTAGAAGAGAAAATGTGTAAATGGATCTGAGAATCAGAACACTGCACACATGTAAAACAATGCATGTACCTTTAGCTGCAGGGTAAGTTGGAAGACAATAGTTTTTTCAGCTTGAGAAAAGAAAACAGGGTAGAAAGAGTTTATTTGGTCTAAGCTCATTCATATGGTTCACATCATGATAATTTTCCATGCCTCCTCAGGCCCACAAAAGATATAATTTTTCTTCTTTTTTTCTTCCTTTTGTTCCAATGTAATTTATTATGCATTGCCCTTGTTATATGTTGCTCTTGTAGGAAAATGAGGGTCAAAGATCTGGACTTTTAAGTTTTGACAATATAATGAGGTTGCCATCAACTGGTCATGTTCAGGGATGAGATTAAAAAAATGGGCTGCTTGCTGGGGAAGACATACCCCAGTATTCTGAGAGAAGCAGATGGTATGGCTGACAAATCCATCAGATTTCCTTCTCAGGTAGGAAGATCTTAATGAATTTTTTGTTGAGAAGAGTTGGGACTGAGAGAAAAAGAATGAAAATTTCTGATTTCTGTCTTCAGAAAAGTAGCCAATATACCTGTGATCAGCAGTGCCCTGCCCTTTCCTTAGCTGGTTGATGCTTAGGAGTTCTAACAAGGCTGGCAGTTTACCAACCTAGGGTATACATTTAGTTTAACCCTAGAAACATGTGGACTTTCTTTCTGCTTGCTTGATGTAGTTTGCAAGATAGGACACAAAGTTATGTATGTGCTAAGGGTCATAGACATCTCTGTGGATCAGATATCCTGGCTCCATTGGTGAAGAGAAATTTTGCCAACCCTTTGTAGCTTAAACAGATACCCAAGAATACTTTCTGAGTGGGCAGGGTGATTTCCTAAATTTACAGTCTATTCATTATTTTAAATTCAAATAAATTTGTCTTTTATGACCTTTGCTTAAACAAAACACCCAGCTGTTAGGACTATGGAGTGAGGCCTTCCCAACCCACAATGTGTGAGCATGTAATGGATTTAGCTACTTTTGCCTCATTAGTTTTACAATGAGAAATCAAACTCACAAAAGGTATTGACTGGCTATCTTCAGATACCAAAGTTGTCAAATGATCCAAAGTAAATTACCTTCTTTTCACATCTATTTCACACATATATTTAAGGCTGGGATTAAGCAGCTGCTAGTATTTCTTGCAAAATTGTTATAGGATTGTCCTTTGTGGAGAAAATAGTGATTTCACATATTTCCTTTAATATTTTTACAACGGCTTTAAAGAATATTTACGATCATATTCAAGAGTGCACAATAATGTCTGAACTGGAACTACCAGTTTTTAAGGGTAATGTCCAGAAAGAACTACTCAACAGGCAGTTCTGTTCAAGTTCTGTCAGCACAGTATGAGACACACGGTATTATGATCCTTGTTAGAGAATTGTAAAGACATTTTATAATAAAACAGTATTCTAACCAGCATTCTAATACACACCAGTGGAAATGCAAAAGATTTCTCAGTTTGATTAAAAAGAACTATAAATTTTGGGCTCATGGAATAATTTTTATTCACAGAATATAAAACATGATATGGAAATATGCTTTAATATCAGCGTACTTCACCAGCTTACAAAACACAAGTTCTGAAATTCAATTTGTTTTGAATATTATTTCTATAACCCTTTGTATTATATTTTCATTATTTGCTATCCAGTTCAAATGCTTTTTTGCTCATAGAAAATAGCTAATCTGCCTAGCTTGGTTCATAGCACCATTATTTAAGCATATAAAATGACAATTCAGTTAAAAAATATGATACTATGATACTTTTTTTGTTCTGCTCTGAAATCTATGATTTGTATGCAATGATAAGCCAGAGTATTTCTACTATAATGAGACTTGATGGACAGGGAACATTATAAACCATATACATACACGTGTATAAACTACAACAATAAAAAATGAGTAATTTATATTGGAATTCAAATATTCCCTCTTTTTTCAAACCAATCTTTCAACTCTCTGAAAATATCTATTATAGGCTTTGGCATATTTCTGATCTTCAGATCAGTAATTCACTCGACTATTTTTCCATATAGATCATGATTTTTAGTGTATCGATCACTTTTCTTGCCTTCTAACAGGGGTCTGAAAAGGATTAATTCATTTTAAAGGCAGACCAAACTGGACATCTTTCTTAAAATAAGGCCTTGCTAGTCTGTCCTAATTTTGAAATTTTGAATTTAACATCTGCTCCTTTACAATGACTTTACAGTCAATACAATAATTTTTGTGAGATACTTAACGATAATTTTTACAAGAGACAAAAATGACATAGATACACTTAACCCTACTTTGAATGTGTTATATTATTTCCTGAGATCTGTTGCAGTGCCAAAATTACGTTAGAAAAATATAAAGGGTATTCATTTATTTTACCTTAATACATTTTTTAAAATAAAATGTGGATGTATAGGTCTGGAAGAGAATCCTCAGCAAATCTAGTTCACAATCCAAATTAAAGTTCTTGTCATGTTGCCACACTCTGAATGTATCAGGTTCCCATTTTAGATCTAACTTTTTTGTCTTGCAGTCATGTGTATTAGGTATAGAAGGTCCAAGCCTGAAAGCCTGATCACACCAAAGTCAGGATGGAACCTTTTATAGCCTTCAATAATGCATGACTAATTCTTAGATAAATTTTATTCTAGGATAATTTTGAACCAAATTCAAAGAGCTTTTTGGATATGAAAACTTACTTTCTCATATGTTTCTTTTCTTGAAACCAAAGATTCTAAAAATATTTGAGCTCCACATGGCAATTACATGTCATTTAAACGTATCTTTATTTTACAATTTAATTTTCTTCTACTTACAGAACATGTTCCTTAGTTTTGTAATATACAGGAAGACAAAGAAAATTCTGTTCCTTTTCCATATAGTTTATTCTTTCACAAATAACTTCTTATCATGCTTCCTATTAATTGTTTCTGTAAATAATTTAGCTCTAATATATTGAAATCTTTTTCCACATCAAAGTTTTAAGTAAATTTTCATCTCCTAATTTCAAATTAGCTTCATTTTTTGCTATTTCTGTTCTGGATTTCTGGAGGCAGCATGACCAGAATCAAGTATACAGCTCAAGTAAAGTACATTCCACTCTTTCGTCTAATGTCATTAATGTTATAGAAGGACACCAGACCACATTCTGCCACTAGTGATGCCCTGTAATGTGCTATTTCAGCTGCCTTAAATTTGAATTTGCACCCTTTGTTACCTTCACTATAGATACTTGATCAAAGGAAATGCTTTAAATATTCACAGGCTAACATGAAGAAAATCACCTTCTGTTTTATCAGAAGCTCCATTTATCACAAATGGAGAATATGGTCACTGACTCACTTAATCTTTTAGAGAATGAAAGAAAAATTACTGAGGAATTAGTCTGCAATAAACAAAAGCTTCAAAATCTCTTTATGGTGCTTTTGGAGAAGGCTAAATAAAAGGCTTTGCAAGAATACATGATACAAACAGCATTACTTGAATTTAATGAATGAGGAACAGAGGAAACCAGCACATAAATTCTATGTCTGGAGCAAGAAAGGTTTAGCAGGCTGTTGTAGGAAATTATGTTAAATATTATGGAGAACGTGTTTAATATCTTTCAGTCTAATTAGTGTAATTCTTTGGCATAGTCTCAACACAAATGTGCTATAAGTTTGAGGAAGTGCATTTGCCACCTACTAATGAATAGTTCTTTCAATAGTGAACTAATGCCCCCTTGCACTGCTCTATCAAATTTCCTGGACGCATTAGGCTCATTTCACATGTCAGCAGGTAGTGTGTAATGCATATCAAGCTGGTTTGTGCATACCCAGCATATTTGGTAAGTACAAAATCTTAATTTCTAAATGTTCAGTGTGCACTAGAGTTAAAACCTCCACATTTACAAATACAGCCCCTGTAGCTAGATAGTTTTGGCTCACTCTGTTAAAAGGCAAACAATTTCAGAGAGCTATGTAGATACAGATCTCTGATGTCTTGCAGGCAAAGCTGTAGGAGCCATCTACAGCCAAAGATCCTGCAAAGGTTCTTCTCTTCTGAGGAAACCAGTCAGTACCAGTTGCCTGCAAGAAATTGTGGGTGAAATACTCAAAATTTCAGATACTTGCAGGGGACACGGTAGCATGAAGAAGGGCTCAGAGGGAAAGCCTTAATACTAGGCATAGTTCTTCACACTGAAAATCAAATTAAAGGATATTTTCAGTCTAGGGCATAAAAAAACAGTTTATGAAGGTTAAGAACTCCAGTGTAAGCAGAAGTGACTATTAAGGAATAGCCAAAAACTTGCTGCTGGATCTGAGTTTTTGCCCCAGGTCTGCTTCTAGGCATAAAACTGGTCCTGACAAAAGGGCGCTAGAGGATGAGATTTCATTGCTGTGCTCAGTTATGGTGGTTGCAACAATGACAGAGTTATTCTCTACTCTCCGCTTGTTGCAAGGACAATTTCTTATGATTGCTCCAAGAACAAGTGTGCTAACAATACTAGATAGACTAAATCTGTCTTCCTGGTAGCTGGAGTGAAACCCGAGGGGAAAATATTCACCATCTTAAAAGGCAACTGAATAGAAATCTGTAAGAGAATTGAAAGCAGACTGCAAGACTTAGCAGAGAATGACCTGTAATTAGAATAGTTCAATTGGGGCTAATGATTATTTGACATTAAAGATAATATTGTTTTGCACTGTTTTCCTAAAAACATAGAGGGAAGACATGGAAGTTGTATCCAGTTTTCCAAATATTAGTACACAACATGCCATTCAAAGGCATGAAAGATGGATAAATGCCCAGAGCAGTGCTCAATCTATCTCCAAACAACCAAGAGATGGTGTGAGTGATTCAATAAGTATACACAGGTGATCATGTTGCTCTAAGGTGTATTGATTTAGTTAGTAGATGTGCTGGTTTATGGGAATGCTATGAATGTCTGACAGAGAAGTACAGTGGGTTTTGTTGAAAATGATTAAAATGTATCTACAGACAAAGAGCTACTCTGTGATGACCTAGAGTGAAGCCAAGCATATGACTTTGGGGAAAAAGTAGAATGTAGACATGATGCTGCAGATGGTAAGATCCAGCATAACAGCACCAGAGTTAAACATTTAAAAAGAAGAACTAGCTGTCTCCATCTACAGTTGATTGGTGCAGTACAAGCAAGTTTCAGAGGTAAATCAGTGACTATATAGGCTTTTGCCCAAATTGTCTTTTTTTCTCCAGTTCTGTTTTATGGGTTCTCAGAAGGAAAATTCCTCCTCAAATTGCCAAGAGATAGAAAGTTATGTGAATGTCATACGGTCGCACCCAGTGCAGTCACAGTTTTTATTACAATTTTGTCTCTCTGTTTAAGGGAATTAATTTCATAGGAACTGGTATGATAGATTTCTTAAGATGCTAAAGTACTAATAACTTTGTGCTCTGTAGAAACCAAACTAGAAACTTTCTAGCAGACAAGAAAACATGCTAATACATATTGATAGACTAGACCTCATGTTTTGTGTCAATTAACATCAAAAGATGTGAATTCTTCAGCTCGTGTCTTGCTTGAATTTTTCTTTTACGTTTCTATAAAGAAAAAAGTGGAAGGGTTTATCTACCTGCTTGGGCCAGTTACAGGACTTAGCCAGGCTGTACAACAGGCCCATAATCCTGGGACATGATAGAAATTAGACTGAGTGTCTTATGATGTATGGTACCATAATACTTTAAAAAACCAGCTATCTTCCTGCAGATTTTCACTGCTGGATTAGAAGCTCATGTACCTTTTACTCTGAAGTAAAAATGTGTGTATAAGAGGCAAGGCAACCCACTGATAAGGTGGAACAGAGGAGGGTTGTAAACAGTATGCAATAAGTATGTTTGAGTCAAACTAGATCTCTTGAAGTTAGACTATTTGGTGATAGTAGGAATCAGATCCTTACATCCTTTTTTTGCTTTTGGATCAGTAAAGGATAACTTTGTTATCTATCTGAGATCAGCCTACTGTCTTTAGCATTTTCCAGATCCTCAGAGAGGTCACTTCCATAGGCCCAAGTTTCCAGCTGGTTGCTAGAAACCTTCAGTCAACAAGTGAAAGTGCATGGGGACAAAATGTCAACTGCAGTTATCACCCAGATTGCTTTTCATCTGGAGGCACTCTCGTCAGAGCACTCTCATCAGACACAGAAAACATGAGTGAAATGACAGATTCCAATATTTATTGTCCTGGTTTGAAACCCAGCAGAAAATTAAATCCTCTCAAGCTGCCCCCTTTTCTTCTGATCAAAGAAAACAATAATGAAAAATTATGAGATGGAATTACAATTAACTGAAAAATCACAATAACTACAATAATATTAATAAAAGAGTGTAGAAAAGGAAGAAGAGTGTTTTACCCACAAAAGGATATTCAGCACTGAGCAAACAAAAATGCTTCCTGAAGAAAACAGCCAGTGTGGTTTCCCAGACAAAGGCAAAACAGCAACTGGCCCTGCACTGGCGATGTAGTCTATGGGAAAAGAAAGCCGGTATGTCAGGGAGGCTCACAGCCGAACTTTCCTCCCCACCTGGACTGAAAACAACGGAAAAATAAGGATGAGACAAAACCAGGTGGGACATGACAGGGCTCTGAAACAGGTTAGGGGCATCTCTTCCTGGGCCTGACCTTGTAGAAGTGGGAGTGGAGTGCTTGGTGGTTCTAGTGGTTGCAGTGGTGGAGTCCTGCCCCACTGGGCTTTGCTGGGCTCACTCTGTGCCACTGTTGCTCTTCCCCTCTTCTTTTCCTCAGAACAACATCCCGGGCTTGCCAGCACTGTCTTTCAGCACCTTCCTCAGCTCAGAGGAATGGGAAAAAGAGGCACTGGTAGCAGAAAGGGTCTTGACCTGCCAAGCTGACCCCATGGCTGCATACACCCTGCCTTGAGCCAGACAAAAGATGGAAACCCTTCCATTTCTGGCACCAGCTTCCTTCTGCTGAAACCACACCGTGGCCATGCTGTGGGTGGTTTGGAATGAAACACTGCTAATACCTCCATCCCTTTCCTCTGTAACTGCAACCGTATAAAAAAAAATTGTATAAAATTATATTCTATATACATGTATGTAAACACCATTATTATTGAAAAAAACTATGGCATTTCTTGTACCATATTTTAAAACCACAATTTATCTTGTTAGTATTTTTAGCATCTGACAAGTAGTAGGGATGAAGTCAACTATGTTTTCTTTATTTTTCTGTACTGAGAGAGAAATAGTATTCAAAGGTTATTTTTAAAGTTGATGTCCAACACTCAGATGTCGAAGCTTCCCAGTGCAGCAATGTACAGTACAGTATCGCATGGAAGCACCAGCTGAGCCCTTGGAAGATATTGCATTAAAACAGCAGGGCTGTAGCATTTAACAGAACTAATGTCTCTGCGTGGTGCAAGGTGGTGGAACAGATTAAGTGTGTCTGACAGCGCTGTGAAGTGCAGCTCCATCCCCTATAATGTGATACTGGTTCCAGTGAGTGTCATCAATTAGATAGCTGCTAATTTCACACTCTAGTCCCTATAACTACCAATTTGGTGAACTGGCTTGAAATTTTTCTTTCATAAAGCAATAAAATAACAATATTATTTGGTCAACGTGCAATCTAAAATGAAATTTGTGGAACCATAGTGTTGTTTTGACATATTTTTTCAAAGAAGGAATCCAGAAATTGGGGGTTACTTTACCTGAATTTAAAACTTGTAGAATTCTCAGTATTAGAAATTATTTATCTCAACTAAAACTTTGGAATAATTTTCTCCAGAAAATTTAGCTCTGAAAATGGAATTAGACTTTGCAGCCCTTCTCTAAAATTCTGGCTTTCATGTTGGACACATTAACTCTAATAATTTGCAGTCATATTCCTGCCTTAGGAGTAAAACATCAAAAGTCTATTAAAAATATGGAAATAGAAATTTGGGTTTTTCCTCCAAGAAACAGAAATTTGGCTTGGGGACAGATTTAGTAACTGAATATTTTTCACACTTTGGATCTTCCTTTTATTTGTACAGAGAAGAAAATAACTCATCTTAAATTTTTCTATTGAGCTACTTGGCTCAAGAATGTATCAGGGCAATAAGCCTTCTGTGGTTTTATTTCTGTATGGCAGTTTCCAACTTTTAGTTGGCCTTAAATACTAGAAGCTGGGAAAGTTTTACATTGATATTTTTTCACAAGCACACCAACACCTTGTCTCTGCTAGCAAGAAAATTTAAGCTGATTTCTTTATAAAACTATCATATGAGAATTCTTTTAAAATTTAATAACTGCTTAATTTTTTTTTTTTATGGATCCTTTGTGAGTTTTTGATCAAACTTATTTCAAGAGACCTTATAAGGACTAATATTAAAACAAACAATTTTGAGAGGCAAAATGGGCTTAATGCTTTCTGCTAGTTCATGGAGCTGAGTTCATGGAGCCAAGAAAACATTATAACATAGTTAATGGTACATAGAGAAATAAAACTGTATATTTGGAATTCATATTTATATTTTTGAAGACTATTTGGGGATATCTGATCCAGTTATTGAACTAAATTTAAGTTTGTCAAGAAGCCTATAACATATTAGCACTCATCTTAGGAGCTATTTCCAGCCTGACAGCTTGGTGCATATCATATTTAAGCCTATTTGGTCAGGAATAGCTAATCCATTTAATGGTCATACAAGGAGAAAAAAAAATTGCTGACTTTTGAAGGTCAGCTGTTCCAATGTCTTCCTCTAAGAATGGTTACCTTCAGTATTAGAGACAGTTCCTCAAGTTTTGGGTACGGCCTCAGATGGAGAATCTCTAAACAGTCTCTTCTGATACTTACTAACTCAAAAGGTTTGTTGGTTGGTTTGTCTCCTTAATATTATCTCTTGGCTCTCTGCTATGCACTTAAGCCTGGCTCTGTCTGCAGTGTCTTACATGATCCTTTTAGGCAGAGAGCCAAGGAGCAGCAAGATGAAGGTGCTCAACAGTGGGGTCGGGGAATGGGGAGCCAAGGGCCACCCTGGGGTTCTTAAAGCAGGAAATGTCTGTGAAAGCTATTGAAAGAAGTCTTTTATGACAGTCATGTAAAAATAATGGCCTCCCAGTCAAATTTCTGTCTTGTTTTTTAAGTCTGTTTTAATAAACGAAGTAAGTCACGGTGGCTATGGATGGTCCTAAGGAAGAAATACAGAATTTTGTCATTGCTTCCAGCTTCACTAGAAGCTTCCCCTCATCAGGAATGTCTCATTAAAAAAACCAAACAAACAACAAAAAAAAGTAAAAGTAAAATTAAAAAAATACACAGAACCCAAAAGAAATAAAGTGTCTATTAATGACTTTATGAGTACTCCTACTTTAAGTGATGTATATTCTTCATTGATTGCTTTCTTTCATGTGGAAACCATTTCCATTTGTGTCCACAGAGCTGCTGCTCTTATCTTTTTCTTTAAGTCCATGGGAAATTTACTTATCCTCAATGTCTCACAACAGAAATTTAAGAATGGGTATTAGCTTCTCTATATCACTTGTATTTTATAAATTATAAAAAGAATATTCACAATCTTGAAATGTCCAAAAAGGATCAGCGTGTGATCCATCAAATGTAACCCTTACTCAGCCCCTCCAAATTGCCATCACTTTCAATGCCTTTTCTAAAATTTATACTTTCATCTTTTTCAGACAGGCATTTTGATTTATGTCTTCTGTGGGGTCTCTATTGCCCTTTGTGTGCTTACTATAATAAAAGGGTGATAAATGATTTACATTGTTTTCTGTGTCTCTACATTCATTCTCTACATTGATTCATAAATCAATTGTTAGATGTACTTTAATCACCCTCATGCTTTTTGTTTATTCTGATTGAAATCTCTTGGATTTCCTTCAGCAGCTTTTTGCCTGGCATCTTCACAAGAATCTGAACTCAGATTTTCCACAAACACTGAACACATGGCAACAGCAATCAAATATGTATTGGGAGCTTCATCCAGAACACGCTGCAGGAGTTTTGCCTTAAGTATGATCAGTGATAGCACATTCTGAAAGGAGCTGGGGTGTGTGCCTGTAAAACATTTAATCTTTCAAACAGCAGGGTCCAATGGCAAAACCTATGCTCTACTGAAACTAAGAAAACTGCAGCTGACAGCTTGTCCTGTTGTCATTTGCAAGATACATTAGCTTTCTTCTATAAAATATTAACACATTTATCAATTTTATGATCAATAAGCCATTCATTTATAGTACTTTGATGTTTCAAAAAACATTTCATGAAATGATGAATTGTTGCTCTAAATGCAGCAAGTGTATAATAACCTTAAATTCCATAACTTCTCATCCATGTATTTGTACATTCTTTTATTCCAACAACTACAATGCAGAAAGACAATCAACAAGAAATGGGGTCTTTCCCAGTAAAACAGAAAGAGGGGTTTAAAATCAAAAGTTAGCAAGCTGTCAGTTTTGCTAATAGAATGAAATGCATTTGTTACTATCTATTTGGAATATTTAAATATCATGTAGCTCTTTCAGTTGTCCTCTGCAAAAAACATAGTTTTTACCCTTAAGGCTATTCCTGTCCTGCTACAACTGATAAAATTGATATTGACCTGGGAAAGCCATGGGATTTAATCCATTCCCTGTGAATTATAAAAAGCATTTGTGGTAAATGCAATTTTCCAGTGCAACTTTTCTCCCTGATGTATGTTTTTATAGCACAAATATTTTGGCCACCTATCACCTCTTCTTAGCATGTTTTGACCCCTATTTCTATCTTGACCACCACAGATGTTCCAATGAGAGCTGTAGGATAAACACCATCTCAAATCACTCTCTTTCCAGCATTTCTAGCAGTTCTTAGCACTATCAGTAGAAGTGCAAATTCATCAACATTAACTTCACTGATGGTAACATAGCTGTAGGAGTTAATCTGAATCCAGAGTATTAATGATTCGTAACCCCCTAATGTGTTTTGGGGTTTCAAATACTTTCACCAATTCACTATTCATCAATTGTGAAATTTGTTATGTGCAGAGATTCACAGTAATGCTAACCAAGCTAAAAAGACCTCTTAAATCTCCTGTGTGCTAGCAAGCCATGTGCTTTGATACAGAATAAAGCCATGCTTTTTGAACATGACTTTTTAACAATGAAGGAAAGTCAAAGTGATTATGGTTTATTGTAGGCAACTGTTAAAACTTCTTGAAAAAAGGGATATGAAATCTTTGAAATTCAATTCACTCTGTGGGATAAAGCTTTCACTTACAATAAGGATAATATCCTCCTGCAAATTGAGACTTGCCTTTGTCTGTAAATGAGTGCCACCTCCTCATGTTGTCTGCTACCTTTCTCTGATCAGCTGTTATTCTACCAGATGACAGCTCTAACAACATTAACTTTGCTTCACAAAACAATTTTTTTTTGCATGTCCCAGATAATTTTCATTAAAGGATGGTGACTATATAGTTTTTCATGCACTTATCTGAAAAGACCTTTGAAAAGTGCAGTGTGTTGGTTCCTTCTCAATAGGCAGTATAGGGCAATATGATTTGGTGTTCAAATAAATGTTGATAACAAAGAGTATTTTTGTCATTGTTGAGAAATTGTTACACAGTCAAGGTATTTTCTGCTTCTCACCCCACCATTGAGGAGGCTGGGATGCACAAGATGTTGGGAGGGGATGCACCCTGAACAGCTGACCCCATCTGACCCAAGGAATAATCCACACTATATGGCATCACACTCAGCATACAAAGTTGGGAGAAAATGCGAAAGGGGAGGACATTCAGAGTGGAGGTGGCCTTGCCAAGTCACCATTACCCAGAGCACTCCTTTTCTGGGCATTGCTGAACACTTGCCTGCCCATGGGAAGTGGTGAATCAATTCCTTGTTTTGCTTTATTTGTGCATGTGCTGTTGCTTTACCTATTAAACTCTCTTTATGTCAACTCATGAGCTTTTTCCTATTGACCCTTTCAATTCTCTTCCCACTGAGTGAAGTGAGTGAGCAGCTCTTGGGGCTGAGTTGTCAGCTGGGGTTAAATGACAACTTAGAGTCCCAGAAAGATGTCATTGATGTTTTGTGTTCTTGCCAGACATCCCGGACAACCTGATTTCTTTCCAGAGGATGTGGGGTTTTTTGTTTATTATTAGTAATGTTTTTATCTATAACTGATTTTTCAGTTTTCTATTTTCTATTCTACTTTCACCTTATTTCTCAGTTGCCTCTGACCTTTGTTTCATGTTTTTTTCCTGCATGTTTAATGGGAAACTGGATTCAACTGGATTTGAGGGAAAGATGTACAACAGCCAAGAAAGAAATTCATCTCAAAGTAATCCCTGGACTTTGTTGGTTTCTCTTCATTCCAGAGTGGCAGTCATTTACTGCTAGCCTAATAAAGTAGCAATTTTGTGCAGTTCAGAGCTCGCTCATTTGTTTTGTCCAAGGCCTTATGCAGACTATTTTCATTAATGGAATGAATGGACAAGGATACATATTTATGTTTATTTGCCTGTACTCTGTATATGGGTAAGAGTAGAATAAAATTAATTTCAACCTGCAAATTCCATCTATATGCATAAAATTTGAAATAAAAAATATGTAAGAAAATCAATGTATTTCTGTCTCTTTGCTGCTTTTTCTTTGTAGAAGTGTGAGGAAACCAGGTCTTCAGAACATGATAGAATCCATATTTTATTACTTGGACTACATGATAGCTGTTTAAACTGCTATTGAGAAACATTGCTATCAAATAAAGGACACTGGAAAAAGAAAAAGCATTTATTTAAAATCTAAACAATATTTTTGCTGAGTATAAATGCTTCTAACATTTCAAGGAAGGTGACAAATCATTCAATGCTATTCTGTGAGAATCTGCAGGTTCTGTGAGTCATCTGATAACAAACCATGTACTTGTTTCAGATGACAGCATTAACACAGAGTTCCTTTGATCTCCACTGAAGTGAGTTTCCTCCTTCAGGTTTTCTGGAACTGATAACCTGTTTAAGAAGGTCAATTTTAGGATTATGTTCCTCTGTTAGGATTTGGATAGTGTCTGTGCTGCATAGTCTTAAAGAGTTTTCCCTAAGGTGCAGCATCTGGCTCTCTTTTTTTGGTTGTTTTTTCATTGGTTTTTTTTTTTCTTTTTTGCTTTCTTTGGTTTTTTGTTGTTTTGTTTTTTATTTTTAGTTCTTAATAGCCTATTCTTTCTATAGAGATTTTGTCTATATGTCAAACATAGAGAGGTATGTGATGCTTTACTAAATCAAAGTGGAGTATGAGTCCTGGCGTAATTCATTATTCTTGTCAAGTTAGGACATGCTTGTCCACGAATGTGTCACCTTTTTCTCCTGCCTGATGATCTTACCATGTCAGAAACTGTTAACAGTCCACACATGTAGAGAAACACACACACACACACCAGCTTAAGATAAATTTCTAAAACTGCAAGAGGAAAAATCATGCTTTAAAGAGAAGTGAAGAATTCAGCTTTTACTATTGTATGTGAGAAGGAAAAAAGATTTTTTTGTTAATTACCAGAATTGCTAAAGCACAGGTGATAAGTGAACCAAAGAAAATTAACGCAATTATGCATTTTCTTAGCTTTCTCAGTGAGTCACCCTCAAGGAAGCAATCTTGGTAACAAAATAAACACATCATCACATGTGGTATAACAATACAGTATGCCTAAATATCAAATCAGCTTCTAATGGGCAAACAAGTAATTATACACCTGCAGTATTTCCTAATGGTACAACTTACTAAGTCATAGCTTTTGCATCTTCTGTCCCACAGATACCTGGAGTAAATTCACTAAAATTACACTTTTTAAGGATGTCACTCTGAATTTAATGATTTTCACTTTGGGTGGTGAAAGTGCAACTGAATGTCCTGTCACATGCATGGCACTAACATTTACAGAGGTACCTGAGGAACAAAACCAGAGACCACATCTAACTGAAAACCTTTTTCTTTTACATTCTCAACATTAATATTTCTTCTGTTTGTCTCACAGTGCAAATTGGAGTAGTAAAGGTAAACTGGGAGAACACAACTGGAGCAATCAGGAAACTGAGATTTCCACCTCTACTTGTGATGGAGTAATGCTACATCAGAAATATCTCCTGGGTTTCTTTGTTTTTGTTATATTACTGACCATTGAGATGATCTGCTGATTTGTACCTTGGCAATAATAAGTATTAATCTGCAATGAGGTCCTAAATGAAATGCTGCTGTGATGAGGTGAAATATATACTTATTTGCATGATTTATTAATGTATAATAGCACATGTAGAACTGAAAATTATTGCTTGTAATATCTGTCTTTTTTTTCTACATATGACTTCTAGAAGTATTCTGTGTTAAATACGCCTTAATTCCTTCTTACACAATAGTGGATCTCAGTCAGAATTCACAATGATTAGTTTCTGTTTCATGTGTAATTTTATTGCTCCCAGTCTAAACAAGCTTGTTGCTACGTAAAGATTTCAGTTGGAACAGTCTGATTTCCAAGCAAAAGCTGGACGAACATTAGATATCTTCAATTAAGCATGCAATCCAAAATACACACTTAGGCTTCCTCTATAATATTTTATAAATTCCTTCACAATTCCATTGTAAATTCTACTATGCATAAAGAAGAATAATACAAACCCATGCAACCAACCATACAAAGTGTTCTTGCAGGAGCAGAGCTGTTCAAGGCTGACAGCAAAGCTGTCATAATGTGATCCATTACATTGCAAACCAAGAAAAAGAAGGCGAGTGGAAGTACCAAACACATTACTGTAAATAATGGTGGCCATAATCTTTAATCAGAGCTAGGAGAAAGAAGAGATCAGCCTTAAGGACAGCAGATTGAATTTTCTGAGAAATTATTTTTTCCGTCTCTGAAAAGCAGGAAGTTTTCAGTTTCCTGGCTTTAACTGTGTTATATCAACAAAATTATCAAATGTCCCATGAAATTTACCTTGAGTGCTTCTTAATCTCTTCTGAAGGAGTGAAATTAATAATAATGTAGATTTACCTAGTAAATAACTCTATTTGCTGTCCATTGAATCATGCATAAAATAATTATTTCAATCAAATTGTCTCAGAACACTCCACAAAACTTGCCACCAAACTTTTCAATGTAAGGGCTAGGCTTCAATTAATTGCATTGATACCATCACTCTTATACATACAAATCAGAAAAGTAGAGCACAGAAGTTGTACTAGACAAAGAGTCACAAACCTCATTGCTAACAGTCTGAGCAATAAAAAGTCTTAAGGAAGGCCAAACTCCTTATCCTAGGCCTAGGTGTTATAATTTATAATTTCTTTATTATTTAATATTATTCTACCTCTACATAGTATTACTCCCTCTGTTTTTTCTTCGAGTTTTGAAATCAGTATTTTACAACGCTGTGTATTATTAAAAATACTAAGTCTAGGTGGTAGAAAAGGATTCACCAACAAATTGCATGGTCTCCTCCTTCTCTTTTTTTCCTCTAGTTAATAAATAAATAAATAAATATATATATATATATATATATATATATATACACACACATTTCAAATGTTGAAAATGAAAAACAATTAGCAGCCCCAGGCATGCATATTTATTGAAGCTTTAGAGCTCTGGTTCTATTAGTTAAAGACTCATTTTCACTGAGGCAAAACACCCACAGAGATCAGTGGCAGCCTTTTGTGTTCAGTCAGTTCATTGTTTCCTGTGCCTATTCAGTTGGGCCATGATCTGGCAATTGGATCAGTGGTGTCCACATGGGCTGAACAGCAGGATCAAAGCCCAGGCATTTTATCCCTGTTTTGTATGAATTCATACAGCAACAGGAAAAAGAGAGATGTTCTTTCAGAAATGAAAAAAATATAAAAGTTTGGATTCTAGGTCGGGCAGGGAGCTGTAAATTTTGCTTAATTTGTCTTTTGAAATTTGTTACATTTCAGACATGAATCCAAGTTATTATTGCATAGAAGAATGAAGTTGATGAATCACACATTTCTCAAACATTGATCAATACAAACAAAACTTTTCAATTGTTGTTACAGACAGAGTCATATATATAAACCCTAAAAGCAGTAGAAGAAAAATAAACATTTCAAACAACTTGGTGGATAAGAGATTCAGGATAAGCAGCTATAAGACTGCCAGTCCTTGGCTGTTCTTGAAGAAGGCAACTTGATTTGAAGGGAAACAAGTAAGGGTTTATTTATGTCATTAATAGGGAAATAATGCAGTCATACTTTAATGTGAAAACCCTAATGGACAAAGTCTGGTACACTTATTTTATGTTTGTCTGTGCTACAGAATCTGACTTTATTGAAAATGGATAAATAATGCTCAATATTTTTTAATGCATTTTGCAATGTAGAATTGAAATAGTATAGGGAAAACAGGAAAATATATACTCATTACAGTGGGAATAAATAATGTTTATTATCAAAAGAAACCCCAAACAACTGTAGTTTATCAGCTGCTTAAGACATCCTTTTCAACCTAAATTTTAGCCACCAAATTCAGGCAAATTTTAAGCACAGTTGATTAAATTAATTTTGACTGCTCATGCAGAGAATTAGGTGTCCCAAAGAGTATTTCAGCTTGTTTGAAGTCTGCCATGATAGGTTCATATTCTATAAAAGAAATCCAGGGAAGTGACCAAATTTCTAGATTATGTGATTTATGTATTGTATATTTAACTCAGATTAGTCTGGATGAAGTCTTCATAGTTAAAAATTTTCCAGAGTAGATATGTATTGCCTTGTTTAGGATGTGGCAAAATTATCAGAAAGTAGAGAATGGCCAGAACTGAGAAAATATGGTGTTTTAATGTACCTAAAAGCAATAATACTGAGAGAACACAATATTTTTATTTCAAGATTTTGAAAGTGAAACATTAATGTTTACATTAAATCAAAATTCTAGATTTCAAATTAAAAAAATAGTGTTTTAGTTTTTTACTTTTTTTTTTTTTGCAACTTTTTTCCCCCAAAAGTTCTTGAGAAGCTTAAATTCTAAATAACCTATTTTTAATTTCCTTTTTTATTGCCAACCTCTAGAAGGAAGCACTTCTGCATCAATGCAGTTAAATTTTTGATGGTGTTAGAATGAGGAGTAACTTTTATAGGACTACTCGGTAGCTTTAGAAGAAATGAAAGAGCTCTTTTTTTCCCCCATCCTACTCATGTATACAGAGTCACAGAGCTACAGAATATTCTGAGTTGGATGAAAACCACAGGAATCATCAGGTGCAACTCTTAAATGAATGATCCATAGAGGAATCAAGCCCACAGCCTTGCTACTATTAACAATATGCTTTCTGAGGTAACTATATTAAAATAAAGATTAATACTAATAAAGAATATTATTTTTCCCTGTAAAAACAATGGTCTTCTTTATTAATATTGGCATATGAGTCTATGTGAAAGACAGGTGAGTAAATTTACCCGAGGTGAGTACATTTCAATGATTTACTTAAATGAGACAAAAATTAAACTGGGCTGTCATCAACAGTTCCTCTGAAATCATAATCTTTGAACTACTTGTGGTGAAGCTCAAAAACATTCCAAATTACCAACAAAGGATAGAGTTATCAGAAATAGTGTATGTGGAGTAGTTTATCATCTCTAAAATTGTCAAAAGAAGCTGGCAAGTGAAACTATAAATCTTTAGTATCTTGTACCTCCCTCTCATGCTGCCCTTGAGGTGTGCACTTTGTGACTGTACCCAAGATGCCACCAGTCAACAGCCCAACTTTCTCTTTTGCTTTGCCATCAAGTAATTGCACCATTTCATGTAATGATGCTATTTTATGAGACCCTACTTTTTCTTTTTCCATGGCTTCTTTCTGCATCATGGTAGAATCCCTCTAGTCTTTTTTTTTTTCCCAAAAGTTGCCAGTGCTTCTGACTTAGTCTCACCTAAAAGCATATTAACCATACTTTGGGAAAACGCTCCTGGGTGTTGATACAAAAGAGCTATTCAGTTGATTAATTAAAGTGTTGAATTTTACAGGTTACAAAAATTCATCATATGATCAGAGCATGAAGTTTTCTTCATCAAGAGGGTATGCAGTCATCATTCAAAAGCACAGGTGATTTAGGAAGATGCAGTAGCTACCTGAAGTAATATGTTAAATCTTAGCTCAATGCCCAGTATTTAATCAGATTGTTCTGAAAATGTCAAGTAAATCTGAAAAAGAGTAATCTGTAGACATTAGTTAATCCAAGAAGTTGTGCAGCTGACAATGCTAAAAAATTCTGCAGAAAGATTGACTCTCTGTTGTTTTCCTGTATCTTAGAGAATCAGTTATTTTATAAAAAATAAGTGTGAAATAAAATCAGTCAGACAATATCTGCTTAGTGGGCTTGTGTTATTGCCCAAAACTCTTGCCATTTCTGGCAGAGAATTCTTGATCAGATCTTCACTTTACTACGAGTACCTTATACCCTCTTTGCCAAGATTTAAATTAGTTTACAATATAGTAGAGAGCTGGGTTGAGTAAGACAAAATCCTCAGCTGAGCCATCAAAATCTCATTGACATAGACATCAGTGCTAGAGGAAGACAGAAAGAGCTACATCCTACGGGTAAAGTCTTGTCAAAAATCCAGCCTATGTGTTTAAAAAAATAGTAATTTTTAATGCTCACGGTTTTAGCTTTGTAAGACTTCCTAAAGAGAATATCCAAAGAATGCTTTCCAGAATTTTTTTTCTTAAAATATACACTTGATTTTCAGATAATCAGCAATATGCAAAATAACTTACCATTTTTATCCAAGATTAATTTACCCTGTAAATATTTCTGTTCAAAACTGGAATAAAAGCTCCCCATGATAAATTTGAGTGTGATTCCTTTCATCAAAATTTAAGTTCTTCAAATATTAAGAATTCTGTGCTGACTTTGAGGTCTCTGGAGAGAAAGGTATCCCCAAAGGCTGAATCACATATGGTAGAAATCTTTCACAGCAAAGGATAAGTTGCATTTTTCAAGGTGTTCATTTCTCTTTGTTGACTGCAAAAGAAGCCTAGTTGAGTACCTTGGAGCATGTATAGCTCAGGTGTGTTTTATACTGGCTAGATTGAAACAACAGATGTTGAATGATATCATTTTCTATCCTTATTCATAGTCCATTTTAAAGTGCACTCTGCTCTGCAGTTCTCACCAAAACCAAGTACTGCACATTAGTTTTTGATTGCCCAGTTTTGATTTAGGAGTCTGTGGCAAAGGCCTGGCTTTGCAGTCGTGCCTGATGGTCACATTGCTGTTGATTTCCCTGCCCTCTGCCCCAATGCAATTTGTTGCTTCCTTCCAGTCGCAGGTTAGCATCCCTTGGCCACTGCCAGCAGCAGATCATGTGTGCCCTTCCTTATCCTTGGCAGGCAGGTTCCACAGAGCACAAAGGTGTCTGGCTTTATCTGATAGAGACTGATACAGTTCCTCCATCCTGCAAAGTGGCAGGGGAATGACCCTGAGAGCTGAGACAGACTGGAGGCAAAAAATATCTGCAGGCAGTGCATCTACAGCCACCAATTCAAATTCCACTTCAGAGGATTTTCCTTAGCTTAATTTTTTTTAAAAAGAAGGAATAAAAATATTTTAAACTATATCTCAGAATCTGGAGGCATTTACAGTGACAATTTAAAATATCTTATTTGATTTTATATGCTTTTTATAATTTGAAAATAAAAAGAAGAAATAAATATCTTAACTATTTGTAGTGATGAATTGGAGTAAAAATGGGGAAAAAAGTGTCTTTTGCACTCTAAGGATAACAGCATTACTATTTTTAAGTAGTTCTTTGTTCTTAATCAATATTCTAGTGAAATAAAAAGGAACTTATTAAGAGAAATAATTGCCAAAAACCTCCTAAAGCATTGAAAAGCAGATGATAAACTTTCTCATCTTGAATGGTTATAACAATTACCCTTTGAGGTAGGATTTGAATGAGTCATATAGAAATTACTGCATCAACTTACACACATTGAAGCCTTTTCTTACATGTTTTGACCTAATTTAAAATTAGAATTTCAATTGTGTCACAACCAGATACTAGAACATTTTGTTCTATCTTTCATGAATATATGCAGTTATGAATACATATTCAGTAAAACATTACTATGGAAGAAGTAATTTTATATCAAAACTACTGCATTCATTATTAAGAATTTATATGAAAGGTTGTACTATTGTACATGAATAATCTGTCTTTGAAGAAAGAGCAGAGGAGGTGTTCAGCAGCTCAATGATGTTATAGTTTTCAAAGCTTGTAATATATTTACTATGACACTTCCCTTTCTGAAAAGTTTTTCATGTTAGTGAGGACATTCATAAGCAAATATATTTGGAAAAGTGGGTTATACATATCATAGTGAGCTTTCAGCTTAAGCCATCATGAATAATATTAATTAAGCATGAACATTAATAGTATTATGCCACAAAAATATCATGGCAAAAAGAGCCATCACACTTCCTTTTTGGCATCTTTAGTCCCATTTCTAAAGCCTATGAATTCTTTTATTAGATGCTTATAACACATTTTAATTTTTATTTTATTATGATTTTTTAAATTTTCCTAAAAAATACGGTATTGGAACATGAAGAATTTATATTTTTATGAGTATCTGAATTTTAATACTCTGGAAAAAAGGGGTCAGCAATCTGAATCTATTTTTAGATTCCCAAGACCATTGTTTTTGAATGTGTTAGTTATTTAATGACAATAGAGGACAAGATGCTGAATCTTCAAAGGAGTATATTTTGCTCCCAGATGATCTGTCTACAACTTTTTCTCTGAAATGAAGTATAGGGTTTTCACACATTATGTCTCTCTGATATTCCCTGACTCCTTTCATGCACATCTTCTGAGAGAAGAGCTCGGTACCTTTGTCCACAGTCTGCAGTTACCAAGAGAAGCTGTGTCATCACCAGCAGACAGAGGTCTTTTATGCTATATTGTGCCTAGGGTAAGCAATTATTTTAAACCAAGTATATGTTCACCTCACAGTTCACCTCTGCAAAACCACGAAGCTTAGGATCGCAGGAGAACTGGTAAAAAGCCAGGAGAACACACCTGCAAAGGTCAAAGAGATGTGTCTAAGACTTCTTTAGCACTTGTGACAGAAAATTTAAATACAATTAAAAATTAAATCCTTTTTATTCTAGGTGTTTGACTTTGAGAAGCAGACTTTGAGAAGAGTGCAAGTCTGTCCCCTCTAAAACTTATTATACACACAGAGAGTAGGGAACTGTGATGAGATTAATCAGTTTTCAAGGGCAGATACAATAGACTCCTGCTATATATCAAGCATAGTATTTTTGCTGCTGTATTGTAGGCATTATTTCAAAAAACTGTCAGATGCCAGGAAGGACAAAAGTATGCAGTGGCATCCCAAGGTCAGGTTAGCAGCTGGAGGTTAGCCCACAAACATAGCAAGAGAACTTAGAGGGTGCAGTTTCCTTCCAGCTGTGGCACGTACCCTGCTCCGGTGTGCTGTGTTGCAGGGCTGCTGCTGGCATGTTCACCCTCCACACCTCAGGAGGAATGAGGGAGACTCACAGAGAACCAGGGTCTGTACAGGTTGTTGGGAGTGGTTCTTGCTGTAAAAGCCTCTCTGCCTTGTGTAGAGATGGGAAGATGCAGAGCGGGTGTATGCAAAAGATGAACAGAAAGATCGGCAGTTTTAACATAGGGTTAGTCAGAAACTAATAGTGGAAAACAACTTTATGCTAAAGTTAAAACTGACCAAATTTTCTTTATATTCCTGTGATGCAGTGACTTTTATATAGTTCCATCAGAGGAATTTGGACTGTATGCATAATAGCTACCTACAACCACAGTTACAATTTGATCCATGTGAACAAAACTTCAGAATGTTATTGCAATACATAGGACTTTTAGTTTTATCCCAAGTGGACTTTGTGGAATTCAGATTGAATTTCTGGATTCACACTGAATATAAGAATATTTTTCCCTCTTACTGTGAGCTACAATTTTCTGTCTTTGCACCATTCCTATTTCACTCTGCCCAGGCTAATTCCTGATTGCACTGTAGAGTTAGACTCCTCTATGAAGAATTCTGTGCAAGGAGGAAAGTTAAAACTAGGGTTGAAACATGGAAATACAGTTTCAGATTGCCTTTAAAAGTAAAGGTGATATTTAGTAAGGTGTAGCTTATCGTGAGCCTCAGCTTTAATATCTTTTTCCTTATACTCTTGGAAAGTGTGAGTAGTTGCAGAAAGATGCAGGGCTAGCTTCTTTACTTCTCCATTAGTAACTTCATCTATGTTTTCCAAAAATAAGGCATGAGGTTTCCAATAGGTTATATTATTTAAAAAAGAGATATATTCTTTGCAGCACCTGCAACAATTCCAGTGAGAAAGACAATATATGCAAAAAGACTAGTGGGGCTCATATTATCTAATAGTAGACACCTATGTTGTGAACATTCACATATGTAGATATTCCAGGTTCCTTTTTGTTAAATACAAAGAAATTGCCATTTTTAGGTCAAGAATGACTGATCTATTTTAGATGTCAGCTTTAAGGTAAAATTAAATGTGCTGCAAAAGTATTCAGAATTTTCTTTTTTCTTTTCTTTTCTTTTCTTTTCTTTTCTTTTCTTTTCTTTTCTTTTCTTTTCTTTTCTTTTCTTTTCTTTTCTTTTCTTTTCTTTTCTTTTCTTTTCTTTTCTTTTCTTTTCTTTTCTTTTCTTTTCTTTTCTTTTCTTTTCTTTTCTTTTTTTTAACAGCCATCAACATTTAGTCAAAAGACCCCCATTAATTTTGGTTTGAGTGCTGTGATGTTATGAAAATTGGCTGTGTCTACAGCAAAAGAAATATCTGATATAAACTATGTACCTCAGCAGTGCTTTTCTATTAAGATCACCAGTCTATTGCTACTATAGGTCCTACAACACTTTTCTGCTCTTTCTGTTCCCTGAAAAGGTGCAAACTTTGGTGGATCCACAGCTACCTAGGGTAAAAGGACTATTTATTTATTTATTTGATATGATATTCAGGCTGTAGGTAACATGCCTGGGACAAGAGACTGAAAGATATAGTTTACAAAAGTTAGGGATCATCAGTTTTCTGGGGTTTTTTTACTGCTTTGTTATGTGGAATAGAATTTTAGTATCCTCCCATGGGACTTTTGAAAATTCATTCCCTCATATTTTCCCAAATTTGTAAAAGTTTCTAAACAGCAGTCTAGTCACAAGTTAGCTTGTAAGATTCGGTTGCTGGATATTTTTTCATGGGTCTTAAAAGGGCTCAGGAATTTGTACAGGGTTGTTTTGCAAGAAACTATAAACCTGAAGAAGATTTATAGAATGTCAGGGTTATTAACTGAAAATTCATCATTTTTTTCCTGAAATTTTAGAAAGAAACTTATTTTGTGAAGTAAAATTAATTTTCCTGGCTTAAATTTTTGAAAATTACAATTATTTTATGTAGAATATCCTGCTTGTGGTATATTGTGGTGCTACTGTGAAATTGCTAAACTCAGCATTGAAATTCCAAAGATGATCACAATTCAGAAATATAATTCAATTAGCAGAGATTATGGTTTTGGATATAATTTGTAAAATTAAATTTCCTGGGCTACCAGTAAGCGGTTTCATGAAAACATGCATTATGATTCTTCCTCATCAGCTGCAGTGTTAGTGCCCAGTAGCCTTTATAGTTTTTCTTTCACCATCAATGGCCTTAGGGATAAGGTTTGCTCACAATTTCCTTCTTTCCTTTCAGTTTTCAGAATTATTTCATGTGGTTTCTATGCATTTTGAAATGCAGGTAAGGTTTTTATTTTCTTAGACTATTGAATAGATTTACTGCTATCCAATTCTGCTGACAACTGAGGGATTAACCCATGTTCATGATCAGTTTATCTTCCATAAAGAACCTCTCTTCATGGTTTTGATTAGGTTTGGAAGTTTGTAGTCATTCTAAAGCTTTTCTCAAAGATAAAAGTAAATGGCTTTCAGGAATATTCTTTCAGTTATAGTATCTGCCTTAAAAAGAGGATACATGCTATGCATGAATAACTTGGATACTACAGTGTTCCTTATCCATAAATAAGGGCTTAATTCTCACCTAATCATGACTAAATTAAAATGTTCATTATATACTGAGTTTATTTGTTCAGAAGAAAATAGACAATATGCAAACTGTGATACAAGCATTCAGACCTTGGTCATAGGCTTAAAGAAAGAAATGGCAAAGTTCCTATTGACTCCAATGGTCCATGACCTGAGACTGGAAGAATGTTGCTTGCAGAAGATTTTTATTAACGGTGTAAGACTTTGACACAGAGTGACAGGCTTAAACTTGTGTAAATGTGTTTTCATTCCAGGCACTGCCTTATGAATGTTTCATATTGTCATCACTGTAGTCCCCACTATGTTTCTCACTGTCATTGTTACAGTAGGGCACCTATTCATGTAAAAAACCTATACAGAATAGAAGAGTAGATTGTAAAAAACCAATGGGAAAGCAGTGACATTTTCTCAGACACTACTGAGATCAAAGATCAATGTCTCATCCCTTTCATGTAATTTTGATAGCATATTCAACATCTGTTATTAATTCTGCATCATCAGTGCTACAGGAAGTACAAAATAAAACTATGTACATTTTAGAGAATTGCAGTTCCTTAATTTTTAACTGCAAATGCTTTGCAGTGGCTGTGGCTTCACAGTAGTACAGCTTGTAATTGCTTGTAAACTACACCAGGGCCAAAGTCTTTTGACTGTCACCATGCTGTCATTCAGAGGCAATGACAAGAATGATTTCTGTCCAATTAGCGTGGAAATGCATACCTCTTTAAGCTGCAAAAATTCAGATACACTTGGATGAGAAGGAACTTCTATTTCTATGACTGTGTTGATGGAAAGCAACAGCTGAATTCCAGCTTAGCTGCAGGAAGACCTTATCAACCTACTGTCTGAGGCTGATGAATTTTTCAATTCTGTTCTGCAAGTCTGCTAATAATAGACACTAGAGCTTTAATCTTATTTATTTATTTGATCTTGCCTGCTTTAACTGGATAATTGTTGATTGCTAACTTTATTTGGCTTTTTCAATTAGCTTAATTTTTAGAAAATGTTCAGACTCTGGGCTGGATTTTGTCTATTACCATTCTATAAAATGGGGCTGATTCAACAGAAATCAATATTGCTTACTGCACTGTCCTTTAAGGGCTGGATCCTGTTCCCATGAGCTTTTATAGGAAATGGCTTAGGCTTATAGTTAGAGATTAAAAAATATATAAAGAAGATAAAAATTCACCAGAAAAAAAAATTAATTTTCATAAGCTTTGTATTACAGCAGAGACATACTTGGTAATTTTCAACATCAATTAACTAGACATACTAAAAATAAAAATAAAAAAAAAAGAAAAAAAGTAAAAAAGAAAAAAACGGGACTTCATCTATTTTGCCAAATAAAAGGATAAAAGGACAGAGGAAAAAAAAAGAGAGAGTGAAGTGGGAGGGAGAGAAAGAGAAAGAGATTTTGGTTGTCCTTGGCTTCTTAAATGAGGAACTTTGTACTTGGCTGGACTGGAAATAATTTTTGCTGGTAATGTTTTTTTTCTGGCTGGGAAATAGGTTAAGAATCTCTCTCCCTGGCAACTTCTTTCTTATTTTGGGTAGCTAGCTTAAAGAAACACCCTTGTTTATTTTGGCTGTCTGAATATGTCTGCTATAGACAGAAGAATCAGAAAAAGAGGGATGTAACAGCACATCTGCAAGAGGATGATCAATCACAGTCACATACTGCAAATAGGAATAATGTTTAAAAGTGTTAGCAATGATCTGGTGATATTGTAGGTCTGTTTTTCTTTCAGAATGTACATGTCCAATATATCACTGTTGAGAAGCTTTACTTTCTTAGCCAATGTAAAATTATTTCCTTGCATTAGCTCTGATAAACTTTCATTTGTAGATGCCTATTTTATCTTCAAAAGAAGGGAACAAACATATTTCATTACTTTCCTCACCATCCTGCCTCCCCCAAACCTTGAACTGTGTATTGATGTCCTTGACAACACAAAAATAAAATTCTGCATTAAACTGGGAGGAACGTTCCAGAATAATTAAAAGAAAGCTGCATCCTTTCATTTCCACACAGCCTCTGGAAAACTCATGCTGCGAGAAGAATTCTAACCATAGAGGACTGTGAATTGCAGATGATAAATAACTGTGTAATTTTCTCCAACTCCTCCCTTAGAGGGGTTGAAAGGAGGAAAAAATCCAATCTTTTGGTCCATATATTGACAGGAGGAGGGAGGGATGAAGTAACATTTTCTTATCTATCCCTTTAGTGCCATGAAAGGCACTGAACGCAAGTTGCCTGCAAACAGATGTCTTTATGTTTTGAGAGAGTGCAATTATTCGGGGAGAGGGCATTGCTAGAATGAAGAAATATTCCTCCTCACTAAAAGCCACAGGCATTTTCTTTACGTAGTTACTGTTTACATTGGCAAAAGTGCTTTGCAAAATTCCCACTCTGCACCTGTAAATTCCCCCAAGGCACATTTGAAACCTTAGGGGATGGACAGCCAGGGACAACACACGGGCACAGTCCGGGCCTATGTACGTGTGAGATGGTTTTTCAAGCATACCTCAAGGTCAAAGAATCCACGGGAAAAACATCCCACAAAAGTCCCTGTGGGTTCTGAGGACTGTGATCCCTGCTGACTCTGTGGGTGTCCAGACCCAACCCCCCAACATTCCTCAGCGCATTATGCAGTGGAAACTGTGGCTCGAGCCTGCAGATCATTCTGCCTGATTTTTGGCCATCCCATGACTTTTTTCCATGGGAGGATGTTAACTGAGCCAAAGTGCTTAACTGAATCTGGCAATTCTCAGCCATTTGCTGGCAGCCACCAATTTGGTGAATCGACATAATTTGTGACACTCTCAGTGTGGGAAACTAACTGGAGACATTTTTATTTTAAAAAGAATTAGCTCAGCTCCTGTGAAGAAAAAATTAAGAAAAAGAAAAAAATTTTTTTCCAGGACTAATTATTTCTTGTGCCTGAAATGATGACACAGGCAGTACAAAACTGCGGGATGAAGTGGAAAACCACTGCTCCTAAACAAGACAAACCATGACTGCCCACACCAATTAAAAATTCTAGGAAACAGGGACAAATTCCCCAGTTTAAACTGTAACCTTAGCAATGTGCTGTGCTGTCAATAAGAGGTTATACACAGTTACCCAGGAAAAAAAAATTCTTCCAGTCTTTTGTGCACTTCTTTTCATTGGAAAAAGAAATGCTACTTTTTGCTTACCCTGCCCTCCCTTCTTCAGCTGTTCTCTAAAGTGATTTCTTCTTTGACATGCTTACATGAATGTTGCACAACATGGTGTCCGCTCCAGATGCCAGACTAGGCATGGAGCTGGAACTACCATCATTTGGGTTGTCTCCAAATCTGATGGTTTCCCCTTGCACATCTGCTTTTTGTACCTCTTGTTCTTGTGGAAAAGAGCCCTTGCTCAGTAAAAACTGCCATCATTAAACCTAATAATGAAACACTGCTCTTGGAGGGGTCCAACACTCAGGGAAGGCAAACCATGGTGGATTAAAAATCATAAAGCAGCTTAGAGTTTATTCTCAACAGAAATGCTTTTATGGCATCATACTTCAGCTAGCAGTAGCCAATAGTCAAAGTGGCTCCAGAATGCTGGGGCTTGTATTTCCACTTCTATCCCCTCTTGCCATTGCTCTGAACAGATTTAACAGAACTTTACTGAATCAACCTCAATCACTTAAACTGATTTTGAGCCCATATTTTTCTTTCTTTTTTTTTTGTCTCTGTGAAATTAATTTCATCATGTTAAAAAGTATTAGGTGTTCATCTTTTGTAAGAAATAAAAATAGCTCATGGTCTGGGATGGTTTTTTTATCCTTTCCATTTAAACAAGAGAATCATGTGAAAAATACAGCCTAGGGTTTAAAATAAGTAGATTGAGGACCCCGGAGAATTTAAGCAAAGCAAAATCAGCCTTGCAGTGCTTTCTGCTTAGCTATGTGTTACAGTTGAATGTTTGGTATAAGGGCAATGTATTCCACATTAAAAAAAAAAAATAAATAAAGGCTATTGGCCAAATATGCTGCCATTTGTATACCATAGCCACTTACCAAAATCTTGAATAAAATTATATACCCTCAACAAGTGAAAGTAACACCACTGAAATCAAAACATATTTCTTCACATGGACACTAATGTAAAATGGAAGATTTGACACTAAATAAATAAATACAGAACTTAGAAAAGCCAGTCTTTCTAGAATGTCAGCTTCTCAATAAATACTACATCAAAAAGTTGGAATACAAGCTAAATATGGAATATAAATATGTCAATAACAATGGTGTTCCAGACCAGGTTGGGTGGAGTTCTGAGCTGTCTAATCTAGTGAAAGGTGGCAGGGAGGGTGGAACTAAATGATCTCTAAGGTCATTTCCAACCCAAGCCATCCTATGACAATTCTCTGTGCGCTTTGTTCCCCTTATTCTTCTCTTTTATGCTGTGTACTCTTACAGGCTTAACAATCTTTTTTCCTTTTTCAGTGACTTGAGTTTTCAACCACTGAAAATGTTTAATCAAGCAAATTTTCACCTCAGAAAAGATATTAAGCCAGAAAAATGACAACATTATATTTAACAATTAATTATTTTTTCCCAATGATAAAGAATATTTTAATAACCATCTAGGGTGTCAATAGGAGTTATAGATACATGCTGCATGAAAACCAACAACAAAGTAATCACTGAACTTTTATATATTGTTTTCTTTTGGTTGAAAAATATTTATTAATACAATATGCTCTCAAGATTTGGTAATTGTATTAGGCTCTTACATCATATAGGCTGCTGCGGGCTGCTTGAATGATTTGAGTACTCATCTTGTTTATTAAGTTAAAGTTACACTGCAAAAAACTGGATTCATATTTTTTGTACATTTCTGAATATATAATTGATGAGTTCTAATTTTCACCATGTCCCTTATTCTCTAGAGCTATTTCTCTGTGAGACTATTATTCTTCATTCTTAATGAGAAAATGTCCAGTACTTTAGTGGTTACTAACAAATGAAAAATAAATCTGGAGTCAAGTGTGATTGCTTTGCTAGAAAGAATAAGGGGAATCTTATGCAACAATCTCTACTGCTTGTTTTCAGACACTTAAGTCTCTCTGCTCTTAGTTATGTCTCTAAAATCTATAAAATCTTGTCACCACAATTTCTCCACAATTCTTTTCTGTATAAAAGTCTATATATGAGTTGTGTGAAATTAAATTATATCTTAAATAAATTTTCTTTTAGTATACTGCAGGTTGAGGTGATTGATCCCATTTTCTACATCAAAGTACAATCCCCTGAGGTAATTTGTCTCTCCAAATCATGTTCACAGTCCATCCTATTAGTAAGACTGCTTTGCCAGAAAAGTTTTCTGAAATATGTATGTAGATGGACTGTATACTTTTTGCCCATTATCTAACCAACATATCTAGGGAGGTTAATTTTCTGAGTAAGAAAACTTGTTTAGTGTGTTGAAGAACATATTGACTCATTTGAATGTTTTATAACTTGGACACAGTGACCCAGTCAAATTTTGGATTTCAAAATAAGATTGAAGTATTTCTGTTTTCAGAATTTGTAAATGCAATCATAATTTTAATTAGACTTGATATCTTCTGTTGTTTATGAAATTCACTCTGCTTCTGGATCTAAAAACAGTTTAAGTTTTCTCACCATTACAGATTAACCTCAGAAGCATGGCACTTATTCTAGGCTTTGGATGTGTCATTTCTGCTGCAGGCAAAAAAAGGTGGGAGGAAGTTGCTTGGAAGATCATAGAAGTCCTTCTCTTCTCCTTGACATCCAGAGGCTGGGAAACATTGAAAGTCACAAGCAGTGTTGCTGCTGGGAAAGATACTCTGCGAAATATTAGCCAGTAGCTGACAGCTCCTTGCTCAGTTGCAGCAGTGTTGACGCAATGCCTCAGAGATTCTAGCAGGTGAAGTAGGCAGCCTGACCAAAGAAACTTCACTGTTATTAGCATGCTTTCTTCCTGCCTGGAATTCCCCCTGACCAAAATAGTTGTCATAATCTCAGTCATTTTTTCATCATTTAGAAGTTAGTCTTTGTTTAAGTAGTACATGTCTATAGATACATTCAGATAGATAGATTCCTTGATCTGAACTTTCTTGGTTTTCCCAAGACATAATATTCAAAGGTAACAGTTGATATTAAGGACTGAGTAGAGATAATTTTATTTAGCCTTACGTCTAGAGACCAGTTGAGTTTACTTAGTAGCAAATCCATAGATTCAGATAATCCAGGCATATATAGGTCAAAACAGTCACCAAGGAACAATAAAAGCATGTCTCTTCTGTTTGCAGGTCTTTTAAAAGATGTTTTGTCATTTCAGGCCTGGATCTTCTGATTTTCAATGGAATTGTTCCATTTTATCTGAGATGTAAAATTCTTTGAAATGGAAATCCTAAATCATTACTTCTTGACAGCTTCAAAGGAGTGATAGCCCACTTTGAATCTCTTTGAAGTACTTACTTCAAATTAAAAAACAAGTTACCCTGAAAGAAGACAATTATACCTTGAGCAATAGACATTATTTCTGAAAGGTTTCCTGGTCCATGAGCATCTTTGAAGTACATATTATTCACCAATTGTACCTCAGAGTTTAACCAGTAATGAACAGTCCCTTGTAATACAGAGATGCAGTTTGACATTTTAATAGTCAGAGAGGAATTACAATTAGTTTTAGTTGCTATGTACATCATTGTTCCAAATAACGAAATTCATTTGAGGAAATCAGGTATTACAGGAATAGCAAGAAAAAGATGCCTTCTAACTCTCAACTTCATCTCAGACTACAAATTACAGGATTAATTCAGATAAAAAAATTAAAATGCTTCCTTGACCCCTTCTGTTCCTGAGAAAATCAGCTGCCTATTTTGACTCTTCATTAACCTAATCCATAAATAATTCCTGAAATTCAAGACCTGTAAGTCTATATTGCCTAAATTAATGTTCAGGGGAAGATGTGCTGTTTCTAAAATTTATACATTAAAACTGGAGTAACAAAACCTCCAAATTGAAATTCTACATTCTTGACCTTTTTTGAAGAAAATTATACATATGAAAGATTATGATCAACTTAGATTTATGTGTTGTTTTCTCCTACTCTTCTCCTTTACATCTTGATTTTTTTAAATCTAATTTTAGTCATAAAATTAAAGACTAGGGCTGAAATAAAGATGAAACAAAGGTTTTTAATCTAATCAGTAACCTTTAAATAAATGAATAGCCCTTCATTTTTTAGGACTTTAACTTGATTATAATTTTTACAAATTTTCATGATCAGGCATATAGGAGAGACTAATTATGTGTCTAAGACACAAGTAGGGTTAAAGTGGTGGTTCCTTATTTTTCCTACTGTACCTGTGGAAACCCCAAATATAACAAATGGTCTGTTCAGTGAAATCCCTGGTCTTTTCTGACTGACATCTATTTTCAGAGTTTACTTGTGATGTAGAATTTCACTGTGTTTAGAAGAGTCAGCAGACTTGGGTGGACTGAAGAACTGATAATAAAGGAAGAGCAGGCACAGTGTCACCTTTCCCAGGCAAACTATATAGTTAATTCCTTCTAGTTTGCAAGTGCACACAATTGGCAAGTTAGACTTCTGATGTTCATGGCTGGCAAAAAAAACCCCAAAGGAACATCGTACACTGTATCAGGAGAATTCATGCCTCCTTAAGAGGAGGTAAGCAGCTGGCAAGCATCAAGTATACTGTGATCTGGGCTTTACACAAGAAACATTATCTTGACAGTATATAAACTATCTTTACAACCCTCTCTCTAGCATTCCCTTTCAAGGGAAATTCCTAGAGAAGATGACTAAATAAAAGCTGTTCAAGGAGGTGTTTCATACTTCATCCTCCTGTTTCATACTTCATGCTCGAAGGGGAATAGAAGGGAAAAAAATTTCACTAGTCTGATTCTTGATCCCACATATTTTGATACAATTAAGTGCAACAGCATTGAATTTACTCATACCACAGCAGACCCCTCAGATCAAGATCAAAATGAGGTTCAGTGTATCAGTCCATTTTTACTTGTATTAGTAATGTTGATCCACTTAGTCAGATCCCTCCTGGTTTTTTAATTGGAAATTTATTTATTGAAATAAAACACAATTTCTCTTGCTCTTAAAATAGTACTGTCTAGATAGGACATTCAAAACATAAAACAGTATTCTTTTTACGTCACCTAATAAGAAAAATACTTTATTAAGTGAGCTGATGTTCAAATAATGATGTCCAAAACCCGATCTTGTTATTCTTTCTACTACTGACAATAATGAGTAACACAGAATATCAGCTTAAAATGGATAGAATTAAATTCTAAGTGAAGGACACCCACAGCATCCCAAAAACATCACATAGAGAGTGCTGACTAAAACTGAGCAAGAGGCAGGGAATGACAGGAAGAAGTGCCTTCATCTTTCATTATTTCTTCTCTTCCATGCATAAAAACAAGCCCAACTATGTGAATTCAAGCTTTGGATTGAATAAAATTGGCAAGTACACAAGGCATGTGAGCATGGTCTTTTTTTCCCCAATAGAACACCAGTTCTCTGAGTGCTACAGACGGAAATACCAGATCCCCAGGTGTCATAAAAATACTTCTGAAAATCAAATATCTCTTTACAACATAATCCAGAGTATGGGGAGATGTCAAGAGTTATAACAGTGAAAGTTTCAAGTCTCTGGGCCAAAAATCTCTGCTTATGTGTATGCAAGGGTCATCGACCTCACTGTAGTTAAACCATGGTGAGCTGGTGAGGTTCTGCCTGGTGTTCTCTGTCCAGTCAGATTTGCAAAAAGGCCCACCTATGGTTTCATCTGTTTCAGGCTTTCCCCCATTAGGGTGTGAGTGGGGTCTTTTTAGTTTTCAAGCCAAAATTTTGAAGACTCATCAAATTAATAACATAGATTATAAACTAATAGCTTTTTGTTTTACCAGGAAACTCTAATCACCTGGAGAAATTGCAAGGTATCGTGAAAATTTCTAGTGTGAGGTATGGGTGGCTTTTGTAGTAAGTTTTTATTGCTGGAGGTTGTTCCTCTCATTCCACTGCTTTTTGCATAGTTCACAGCTTTCAGCAGCTCTGTCTGGATGTTTTTGAAACATGATCAAGTATTGTTTGAAGGCTCCAAATTGACACTTTGCTTTAATCACCTCCTTAAATATCTGAATCGCCTGTAAAGTAAACAAAATAAGGACAAGTATGTTTAAAAGAACAGTTTTGAAGCATTTTCACAACTCTAAGTCGGCCCATAAACAGCCTTACCCATGAGTCACAGCCTTTCTTTTTCCTCATTGCTTCTTTCTGGCTTAGCTCAAATATTCTGTCTCGAATATTATATACAAAACATGTCCAGATGTCTTCCTAATATGCCACCAATCCTAAAAGCACACAGATTAAAAATATTTCAGAAAATCGCAGTGAGCAGATAGTAGAGAGAACATAGCTAACTCATTTTAGCTAATGTAAGACAGTTTTCCATGGTATATATTTAGTTCTTGATGTCTGTCTTGCATGAAATAGCTCCTGAAATAGTTATCTCATTTCCTTCAGGAGATACATTCTTAAACCAATACATATTACACTGCTGAAAGTTTTCCTAATATCCAACCTATACGTGTTTAATTAATTTGATCCTATTGCTATTATATACATCCCTCCACACTATACCTTCTCTTTGTACACATTTGGAAAATATATAGACTGCTTAGTACAAATCCTCACTGAAGCCATGCTGATTTAAACCAGATGAGTATCTGGCTCTTTATGTCTACTAAATAAATCACTTTAAATCTTTCCTCACAACTTAGTCTCTATAGAACCCTGACTGTTTCATTTTTTTTTTTTTAAGTTAAGAAAAAGAGCAGAATGACAGTACTAGGACAGATATGGTCAGTCTTTGAAAATATGGAATGCGCCTTCCCTCTCTCTCCATTGATTTTGTTGCTCTGTAAACTTAATAGACCCTCTAATTATTTTAGTTTCCATTTGCATATCCTGACCTCCTCCCTTATTAGAACTCAAAAGGAAATTTCTAAGTATTCTTTCCTTCTGAATTTCTATTTCCCTTGAATACCTGGGGTTTGAAAAAATTATGCCTCATAGGTGTAATGCAGTAAAACATGATTTGTTTCTGTTCTCTCTTGCAATTATTTCTAAGGCAGGAGACATGTCAATTCACAAACCAAATCAAAATTTACACAAGAACTGGTGTGTGAAAGGTATAAAGTAGCCATGCTGAAACAGTAACAGAGATATGACTCTTGATGAATGAGGTTTAAATTTTGTATGCTTTAAAACTCTTTCTTTGTGCTTAACACTTGGGGTGCACAGATTGCTCAGTTGTATTCAGTTGCTACAGTGAAATTATGTCCAGATATGAGGCTGTGTACTCTGCTTCTCCCTGTACAGAATGGGTAGTTAACAAGTCCTGTGACTGCTAACTCCAAATTTTAATTATTTCTTCTGTTGAAATTTTGTTGTGGTTTTTTTTCATCCCATTAAGCACTAATCTGTTGATTTTTAACAGACTTCGTGACTCATTTTATGTAATATTATCCATTTGTTTTCTTCTAAATCAACATATAGTGTTCCTCATGCATAGTACATAGAGTACATCTGACAATATTTTTTGACAGTCCAGTTTAGCCTCATTCTACGTCTAGGATTTCAGCTGACTGTTGTGGCCTTGAGATATTTGGCAAAGGCCTCAGGTACAACCTAACTCACTTAAGGCATAACATGATCTTAGCCAAGGCAGCCCTGACTGGCAAGGTCATGACAATAATTATTAGTGTAATCAGTCCAAAAAGACACTCATGAATCCAGACCTTGTTGTGTAATACCTGCTGGTTTCAACTGTGGCTACATCTCCTCGGGAAAAATAACTTACAGGTAACATCCCTGGGGTACAGATGTGTTCTTATAAATCTCTCTGAATCTTCCGAAACTTTGGAAGCTGCTTGATGATCAGAGTTCTCAGCTTCTCAGAAATACACACAAAATTGAATTTTGTTGAAATAATAGAGCAAGGAATAAAAGAGAGAGAAGACAATAGGACTGTGATGATTGATGCATAAATCAGGAGCCCTGATAGAAAGCTGAGAGGAGTCATTTTAGCTTCTGGGAAGGTGAAAGAAAACTAGGAAACTGCAAAAGGAGTTTCAAGGAAAAGGTAGATGAAGAATTTTGTAGCACTTAACAATCTGGAAAAAAAATTCAAATCTATTCATGTTATTGGGAACTGTCATTCTTCCCCACTTTAATATTGCCTCCTCCACTGCCTCTGCTTCATTTGGGAACAGGATTTTAACTTACACAGAGTTTTCTTTCCAAGACCAAATTTCTCCCTTGGAAATAGCCTGTTATTCACCTTCCCTATACTTTCTGCCTAACACAAGGAGACCAGATGTAGAAAGAAGGAGTAGGATCTCCTCTAACTGAGCAGAAAAGAAAGAGGTGAAGAAAGCAACAGAAGTGGCAAATTCTTCTCCCGAGATTGCAAGACCTGAAGAAAGAGGCTGAAGGCAGCTGCTACAGCCTCCATATAGAGTAGCATAATAAAAAAAAGCCATGATTTCATGACTTCTCACATACATGATTAGCCCTTACAGAGCAAGAAACTGGCTTTTTGGATCAGACATTACTTGAGTAACCAATAGAAAGAGAAGGTTGCCTATTCTATTATTGTCGTGGTCTCTTTTCCTGCCACAAAGGAATTGAAATTTAAATGTAAAATCTTATAGTATTTTATTTTTTCCCATCTATTGTGAAAATTGTCAAGTATTATAACCTAGACCCTAGTATCATGCTATGAAAACTATTTGACCTTAAGAATGATGTAAAAATGATGCAAGGATGAGTAGCCACAAAATAGATCACTGATCAGCAGAGAACTGATTTGGAGCTAGTTGGTGTTAATCTGAGGGCATTTGGTTTTGCAATACCAGGTAACATTTATCTTGTAGTTCAGAAATATGCTATGATAGCAATGTTTAAAGATGTAAATTACTCAAAACCAACTTTAAAGAAATAGAAAAATATAAAATAGAAATTATTTATTGGCATTGTTTAGCTTTCCTGACTTTTATGTGTCTCAGATTGTATTTACCCAGGTTTGCCAGCTCTGTCATGTTGTATTCATTGCTGCTCCAACACTGCTAAATTTCCTGTTATAGTCACACTTTATGCTGTTATATTCTTCCGGTATAACTGATGTCACTGTTGCAGTGTGTATGGAAAGAATCATATAACTTTGTTTATGTTTCACAGCTCGGTAGTCATAGTTATTTTAACTGCAGGGTAGGAGAAATTCTCAGAAAGATTTTCTTTTTTAAAATTTTTTTTAGAAAACTTTTCTGCATTACTAACTTTTTATTCTTACTCGTGTTTGGAAGATGTTCTAATTGAGAAGCGACCAGCACAGTGACTGATAATACAGCTGAAGATGATCTAGCACATGAAAACCACAGGATTGAAAAGGCAATTCTCTGCTGGCAAGTAACAGGACAATGCACAGAAAGTTCCTCCTGAAAACAAGGAACGCCTTTAGCTTGACTGTGCAGATAACTGCGCACTGAATCCAGCCCCACTCCTGCAATAAACTGCTCCAATTCTTCCCTTCTCTTTTGCATTCTACCAGAGTGATCATTCCCAGTTTGCTTAGGTAATCTCCCTCTTTGTTATTGCATTTCCTCACATTTTATTATTTCAAATAGCTTGATGATATTTTGGTTGAAAGACCAGTACTGTGTAAGTCTGTTCTTAGAATCACAAATGGTTTTAGTTCCCTATCTCTGAGAAAGTATTTTGTCCACAGTATTTCTGAGTCACAGAGGTCATGCATAAAGTCTTGTCGCACTGAACTATTCAGTTAAAGCAAGATTATAAAGAACACTGACAAAAACAAAGCTTATCCCTCATCTGAAATTATCAGCTTCACTGAGTATGTTACAAGCTTCCTCATTTTCCATTCAGTAAGAGCTAATTATCACCAATCTACTGAGTTGGAAGTCACCTTACATACTAAGGAGCTTGCTGATCCTCTGACTTGTAAACAGCTCTACTAATTTTCTAGCTTCATCACTTGTGAGGCTACAAAGATGGTCTCTGATGGCAGAACTTCTGACATCATATATATTATTCAATTAATGGGAAAACATTTGAAAAATAAAATTTAAAAATGTAAATAACTTACCATATCCACTTTGTATTTTCTTGCAGCCTGAGATCTTTACTTTCATAACCTTCTACAGCAGAACCACGGAACAGGTATTTAGTTACATAAATTTTCATAGTAGAATCACAGAATCACAGAATGGGTAAGGTTGGAAGGTACAACTGCAGGTTGTCAGGTCTAACCTCCCTGCTGTAGCAGGGTTATCTTAGAGCCCATGGCACAGTATTGTGTGCAGATAGTTCTTGAATATCTCCAGAGAGAGAATGACCTCTCTGGGCAATCTCTTCCAGTGCTCAGTCACCCTCACAGTAAAGAACTTCTTCCTCTTACTCAGGAGAAACTTCCTGTCCTATTGCTTTGAACCACTGAAAAGAGCCTGGGTCCGTCCTTCTGACATCCTCGCTTCAGATACTGATAGATGTTGATGAGGTCCCCTCTCCAACATCTCTTCTTGGGGCTGAAAAGGCTCAACTCTGCCAGCCTGTCCTTTTAAGAGAGATGCTCCAGTTCCTTGATCTTCTTTGTCACCCTCCACTGAATCCACTCCAGGAGCTCCATGTTGTCTCTTTTTCACTGAAAAGTGCAGAACTGGGCACAGCACTCCAGATGTGCCTCACCATGGTTGGGTAAAAGGGCAGGATCACCTTCCTCGACCTGCTGGCAATGCTCTTCCCAAAGCACTCCAGGATTCCTTTGAGCTTCATGGCCACAAGGGCACTGCCAGCTCATGGACAGCTTGTTGTCTACCAGGACCCCCAGGTGCTTCTCCACAGAGCTGCTTCCCAGCAGATCAGTCCCAGCCTGTGCTGGTCCATGGGGTTATTCCTCTCTAGGTGCTGGACCCTGCACTGTCCTCTGTTGAGTTTCAGGCAGTTCTTGTCAGCCCAACCCCCCAACCCTTCTGAAGGGCTCACAGAACTTTGGGGTGTTGGCCACTCCTCCCAGCTTTGTGTCATCAGTGAGCCTGCTGAGGAGGCTTCTGTCCCTTCACCCAAGTCATTGATGGATGAGTATAACAACCAATAACATTGATTGTTCCATAAACAATTTTGAAACTTGGAGGACACCACTAGTGACAGGTCTCCAATCAGACACATGGCATTGATTACAACACTTTGAGATCTGCTGTTTGGCCAGTTCTCGATCTACCAAAACAAATAATATAAAAATATACATCATACAAATAATAATTGAAAAATATAATGTCAAGCAATGTGAATCTCATTTGCTGGCTTGGTTTGGGGTTTTTTGTTTGGTTTTGGTTTTGGTTTGGTTTTCTTAATCTTGTGATTCAAAAGAGAAATCATGAAATGTTTGAAACCATGATAATTGTTTCAATGTAGAAATTAGCAGGTGGCAGAGCAGCAAAATTCCACCTGCTCAGAAACTTTCCATTAGTCTCCCAGCTATTTTTCCCAGGCATCTTTTGTTCTCATGTCTCCTATTGGTTTTGCAAATTTGGAGGCTAGTTCTCTCAGTGTCCCCAGTGGCTGAAAAAGCAAATCTTTAATAAGAACATTCCAGAAACTTCCTGACAAAAGCAACTTACAGTGGAAATTTGCTGGAAGAATTCTTACCAAGATAAATAGAAAATGCAAATAGTATTTCTGCTTAAGTTTAACCAGACAACAGATATCAAAGAATACACTAAATTAAAGCAGAAAACAGCCTTTAATTGTTAAATGTGTTTCAACTGAAAATAACAAGTCAAAATTCTAAAAAAAAAAAAAAGCTACAAAACATTAGTGATTCAAGCTTTTTGCTTGGTCTCATCTCAGAATATAAAAGTTAGAAATTAAACAATTTTATTATTCAATTTAATGAAGAACAATGCAATTGTTTCTAAATCATGAAAAGATATTAGACAAGAAATTCATATAACACATAACATAAAATCACATAACATGATTTTAATAAAACATAGAGATTAAGCTTACAATTACCTGTTGAAGATATAATTTATTAATTCTGATCATTTAATCAATTTTGCTCATTTAAGCAGTGCAAACACACTTCAGGTAAAAGTTGAAGGAGAATAAACCTACTACAAAAAAACTTTAGGCTTGCCCTTACTGTGAGAGGTGTATTGCTTCTTTTGACTGTCGTGTTCCTTTTGTGACAAAAATTCTGTCTTCTTTTCCTGTGGGTGCCTCTGCCTTTGCCATTCCCTGGGGCCATGAAGTGTGTGACAGTCAAAGCCTTTTTCTCAGGGGGTATAAACAACCCAATTTCACTGCTAAGGAGAGAGTGGAAGTCTGTTGGAAAAGGTCACTAAACATTTCCAAATGCTACCAACTAATGTATTTGGTGGATTGTGCTGAGTATGGAATATAGAAGCAAATCCCATCTTAGTTCAGTACTGCAGGCTCAGTGGTCACTAGAAATGGCTTTTATAATAGTAAGCCAACAATAGTTTGGAGATTGTGAAGTCTGTTTTCTTTTTCAGCTGAAAATGAATGTGACATTTGTCCTGTCAGCTCCCTGATGTTTTCAGTCTAAAGTACTGTTAGTATGTTTCTCTGAGTTTTTAATCTGCATTCCCATAATAAGCTTCATCCTTATTACCAAAAGCTTTATTTTTATATATACATGAAATTCTGAATTATAAACTGTATTTGATACTTCCTGCAATTATTGCATTTCATCAAAGGTCAAAGATTGACTGTCATCTAAATAAGACACTCCTGAGGATGGTGTTACAGTATGTTCATCTGAATCATCTGTTTTCTTCACTGAAACTTTTCATGAACATTTTGAAACTCTGTGGCAAACCTGAATAGTTGTAGTGAATTTCCTATAATGCCTCTGAATTTAACCTCTAGAATTTAGCTTTTCTGTTTGCTTTTGCAGTTGTTAAGATGTCTGTCAGGTTTTTAATGATCACAACCATAGATTAAAGTGTAAATGTTAAGGTTTGAGGATTTATGCTTTGTTCTGTAAGCCCAAAACATTTTTATCTTGGTGTGTGAAGGTGTCAGTAAGCCAATTTGTGATATTTCATTCTGCCTTTTCCCATAACAAATTAATTCACCTTTTGGTCTTTCATAATGCCTGCATAACACATGAATGGAGAATTGCAGGGATCCAGGTTTGTTTATTTGAAAATAAATTATTTAAATAATCCTTTTTTAGAACAATGGACAACCTTTAGATCTCTATTTTCAGTCTGGTTGAACTGCCATTTGAAAGGATCCTATCAACCATAAATCTGAATCCTCCCATGTACTGTAAAACCATGAAATGCCTGGGCTGTATCAGTCCTTTTTCTCGTCATTAAGTCAATCGAAATGCCAAACTGCAGAAATAAAGGAATTCAGCCTTGTCTTAAAAGGACAACATAGCAAAAGACAGAACTGTTATGCAGTTTAAAACATTCTTTTACTTAGATTCTACAAACGATCACTTGATAGAAAAGCTTAATGAAGTTAAATATTTTTACTGGCATCCTGCAGCACTTCAGACAGTGTGAAACTTCAGGAAAATGAGGCTGCTCTCCGTCTGGCATTTAGGCACATCAATGGTCTGACCACAGTAACATTTTTTTTTAGGCATCAAGGAACAGGAGAATTTTAAGTTATGTTTTACAGGCAAATAATGATGTGTCATTGCAGGAATATTTCCTACTCATCAAGAAGTACCAAGAAGCAAAGTACAATACCTTTTTTTTGGAAAAAAAATTAGCTCTTGGCCAGTGAAGAAATGTCACAGTAAAAGAGGGGCCAGATTCTCCGCAGTAAGAGAGATGATACACAATGTGAGGTTAGAAAAGAAAGATTCAAAAGTGAACACAAAAAATCTCAGAAGTGAAAACAAATTACCTATGCAAGGTATGACAGAAAACAGAGAGCCAGAGAAATGTGAAAAAGAATTAAAGGTTTTAAAGGAGGAATATTTTGACAAAAAGATAAATAAACAGATCTCAGAAGCCCCTAGTCCTCTCTGGGACCAATTTCAGTTTCCTGCAATGCCATGTGAAATCTAGGTATTTCCCTAAGTCTTAGTGTGAGACAAAAGAAAAAAAAAAATAAAAATCAAGTAAACTATGAGTTTTATCCATACTTGATTTTCAAGCCTAGACTGGAAAAAAGTCTAGGCTAGATACTTCTCTGATCTTCTAGTTTTTCTTTGGACAAGATATTTAACATTGATAACAAAATGAGATCAGGAAGACTTAGCCTAGGGATAAAGAGAGGGTTGGGGTAGTCATGCTTCTTCCCAGGAGTTAGCCACGGCATAGCCACCCCACTGAGGTACTCATGGATCTCCCTTCCAAATCATGCCTTTAAGACCTGAAAGCTAAAACTTGGAAACTTTACTACCTTCAGTAGAATCTCAGCCTCCAATTTATCAAGAATTAAAAAAAAAAATCTTAGTAAACTTCAGTGATCACCAGTGGACCATTCTACTTTTTTTATAGTGAGGATGAATTAATGTTGTCTGGGAGGTAGATTTATTGCTTGTGAATGTTGTAGATCATAGACCAAAAAACCCATCAAGCAATAGATAAATTTTGCAGATTAATTAACTATGGTCTTTAAGGCTATCGAAAACACATTTGTCACATTTTTTTTCTAGAATATTAACAGTTTAATGACAAGCATTCCCCTTTCCCAAAAACTTTTAAGTCAATGAATTCAGAGTTAATTCTGGATTGGTGGGTTTGGTATAGAGAAGGACTAAACAGAACATAGCTTTCATTACTTCGCTCAGGGACTGGGAAATAAGCATGGCTGATATTTACTAATAATATTGTATAACTTGCTGTCAGGCATTTCATGATACAAACATTTGTACTACATAACTTGCCCTTACTCCAAATAAATTTGTTAAAGTGAAAGCCATGTCTCATCGAGGGGTTAAGCTTAAAACCAGTCGGGAAATGATCACCAAAGTGCAGTGCACAACTATCAGGAACAGGTGCAATACCTATGGCAGCTGCATCACGCAGAAACAAATTGCTGGAGTGGTGGGATGTAACCAGGGAAACCTTCTTTCATTCAGATATAAATTCTTTCTCTCCTACTACCAGAGTAGCTCTAACTCTACACATTATCTTCCTTCTGTCAGCTTACTAGCCATATGCTGATTGGCCAATTGCCTATTTGGTGGCTGAATTCCGACTACTTTTCCCTCAGTGGTTTCACTTGAATGCAACTCCTTGTCCTCTCCTCTAATTAGCATAGCATTAAAAGCATCTGTCATTTTAGACTCTACCTGTCTTCAAAGTATGACTAAAAATGATCAGATGGACCAAAACCTGTTAGGAGGGCAGAGGGACACAGACTGAAAGACATGCAGACCTAAGACTGCATTTCTGGGCACTAGCCCAAGGTAAGAGACAAGATGCACCAGGTCACCAGCACTTCGAGGAGCTTCTAAAAGAACAAAATTACACATCATACAGTTCTGTAGCATTCTTCTTACCACTATATTCTAGTTTTATCACAGCATTTCTTGCGCTGCTTTTTGGCAAGAGCACCTTGTCTTGGGAAAATATGGTGTCATGTTATCATAGTCTCACAAGTTTTAAAGCATTCACCTGGTACACTAATAGATTTGTGCATGTATGTCGACACTCTTTTTATCTGCAGACCAAATGCAAGCCAAGTCATTTCCACCCAGATCACAAGTTCTGTGAGCAGGGAGGAATAATGTTTATTGCCTGAGAGGAGAGTAGAAGTGGATTGGTTTTTGCCCTAATAATGTCAGTCTAGGTGATGCTTAGGGTAGCTTAGACGCCAAATAAGTTATGCTAATGGAATGTAATTCTTTCACTGACTGACACCTCCTATTGCTGAAAGCATAAACCTTTCTATTGATTTTGTTTATGTGAATTTTGAGGGAAAATAAGAAAGCATAAACAAAGATATTCTCTTGTTTCTCATAATGCAAAAATAATCATCAACCAGTATGTTCCAATCATTTACTTGTTATGATGGAAATGGAAGATCAATGGGATATAGAAACAGCGCTAAAAGTTATAGGAATTGACTCTTTGCCACTTTTTCAGAAATTATCCCCAGGAAGAAGATTTAGATTTAGAGTTTATGTGTTTATTTTTTGTAAGTAGAAGTTTTAATAGCTTTTTATATTGATGTTGACAGCTTTCTTTATAGAAATGGGGATTTTTCAGTGTAATGTTTCTCATCACAAAATCCCAAAACAGTGGGGAAACCAAACCAAACCAAAACATCCTTTTATTTTTTTAATATCCTAGTTTCAATGAAGCCTTCACATAGAAAGATATTTCAAACCAGGTTGGATTTTAAAAGCAAAACTAGTCAGAACACACTTGAGCAGAATAGAGGCTCCTAGAATAATGAAAAGTCTTATAGTTAGGTTACTCCCAGAGAAGCAAGGAGATTAAGCTTTTAAATTACTGCTCTGTGGGAGTCGCTTCAAGCATTTGAATCTGGTTGTTCTTTGTAGGTGAATGACATAGTCACTGAGCTATTGCTGTGTTCTCTCTATCCCTTACTAAAGGAAGTGACCTTCTATGTGCATATGACTAAAGACATATTACAAAAAAAGTATATTTCCATGCATTCATTTGTGTAAATTCAATTTTAATAGTCTTAAATCTAAATATTCACTGATGGCTCTGCATTGATAACTATCAATCCAGCAATTTTGCCTATTTAAATAGTTTTTTTATTAATACCAATGCCACCAAAGACTCTATTATGCATTACTGCCGGGTCATCGTGCCAACAGAGTTCCAACAGTGAGAAAATGCCTAGAAAGAAATACTGAGCCCTTCTTTTGAAATTGGTGAATATTCTGTATAACTTTGCTTATGGGGATGGATAAAGTGTATTGTGGTCTTAGTGCTGAAAAGATTCACTGTGAGATTATAGCTACCTAAAAATCAAACTTCCAGATACTGACTTACCTCAGGTGTAAAAATATATGCAAACAAAATCATTGGAAAGTACTGATATACCAGAGTGATACATTAAATCTGTTAGAAGTAACAAATTTAATATTGTTTTACTAGACAATGGTTGACAATTTCAAAGAAATCCCAAGAAATAACACTATCCATGAATACAGATAAAATCATTGTAAGGTAAATTTTATCACTAGTTCAGAGTTACATTGTATCTTAAAACAGGAGGGCTATCTTTTGCAATTACCAGTAAAAGGTTTAAATACAGCAGTCAAAACATTTCATTTAATCTAAAACATCAAAACCTTTACTTCATATATACTTTTATAACTTTTATCCACAGAAAGCATTTAACATTCCAAAAGCCTTCTCACTCTAGACAAAAAGAAACAACCAAATATAGTAATACTGGGCCTGCTGAAATCATAGGAATTCACCTTTTGAGACAGATCTATCTTTAAGATGCTTCTTTTATTGTCTCTACTAGAGGGATTGTTTCCTTGATTCCTAGAAGAGATTAGCTAGCTGTGAGCAGATTGTGAAGGTGTAAGACAGAGATAATGCATATGTATTTAGAATATTTGCATTTCATAAATGAGAATATAAATCCTAAAGCACATTTTGAAGCACCTTTAAAAATATTTGCTATATTCTGAATAGTACAAATCATGCACAAATCAGGATCCTGTAATTTCACCAAAGTGTTAGCATAATTATATATCCAATACAGAATATTTCCTTAATTTGTATGTCTTTACATTTGTAGAATATTTTGCTGTCACCTTATACCCCGGTATGATTTCCATTGTAATAAACGATTCTTAAAACCAGTTAAGTATACCATAATTATGCCCTATTTTGGATGTTTGTTCAAGTGTTCCATTAGTTTCCCAAGATGTCTCTGCTAATTTGCACTGTTGACATTAAATAAACTTGATGCTGGTCAATTCTAAGTTTTTGCTTTTGGCTCTAAAAATAAAGTTCCCTCATATGCAACAGATTTCTTCTCTTTTGTGATTTATTTGTTATAATTATTTGTGCAAAGGTTGAATTTTTAACTTCATGTTTGCATGCAATGTGGCAATGCTGAGCTTGACATTATTGTTTACAACTGGAGAAAATCTTTTTGAAAATACACATCTCATCAATAGACCAGCATGTGATCATTTGCATTGGAAATAATTCTCATTAAACCAGTAAAGCAAATTATGTGCTTGAGGTTTTGCCAATCACGTTTTCCCAGCCTTGTCTTCCCCACCCCCACCTTTTTTTTAATGTTCTGCCATTTACTTGGAAGTTAGTATGCCATAATTTAATTAAAAAGGTAATAGAAATGCTTTAAGCTTGCCTCTGAATTTGAGGTTCATTGCAAATGGTAAGTGTTGTCACACATATTCTTTGCCAATAGATTTCATGTATATTCTTGTCACCTTGATGCTCAGCTTCACAGTAATGTCCAAAACTCTGTAATAAGATTTAAAAAACATTTAAAACACCTCTACATTTAAATCTCTGAACTGGAGTATTTGTGTTTATTGGTAAAAAGGTAAAAAAATATGATATTATTGTTTGTGTTTATTGGTAAAAAGTTAAAAATTAGGAGATGATATTATTGTTTCACTTTCTGCTAATCCAGCACCTAAAGACATCAGTTAGAATTCAGGCACTGCTGTGCTAAGCCCTGCATAGAGACTTCACTTACATGTTGTTCACTGCAGCTGGAAGAGTCCATTTTGGTATTAATAGTGTTTGAAAAGAGCAGTAGGAGTACACTACAGTGACCAGTGGATAAGCACAAAATAAACATATGGTTATGATAATATTTTGACTGGCAGTTATTGTTTTTTTCACAATGACTTGCATGGTATTATGGTTTGTATGTGTGACAAAAACAGTATTGAAAGCATACCAGTTATTTAGTTATTGCTTATCAGTGCCTACACACTCTCAAGGCCTCCTCAGTTTCCCTTGCTGCCCCAGCAGTGACTGAAGGGATGTGTCACAGCTTGGCACTGTCTTCAGCAATAAAACTGATGTAAAGAAGGAGGAAAGAGGAACTTTGGAGTGATGGTGTTTGTCTTCCCAAGAACCTTTAAAGCATAATGAAGCCCTGCTAGCCTAGAGGCGCTTAAACATCTGCCTTCCAATGATGAGTAGTAAATTAATTCCTTATTTTGACTTGCTTGTGCGCACAGCTTTTCTTTACCTATTACACTGTCTTTATTTCAGCACATAAATTTTCTCACTTTCACACTTCCAATTCTCTGCCACATTCTCACTGAAGAGAGGGACTGAGTGGTTTGTGGGACTGAATGTCTTAGCAGGGTTAACCCACAACCTACTTATTCTCACAAACAAGGAAGAACTCATTGTTAATGGGAAGGTTGGCTTGGCTGCAGTGACTGTAATAGCCAGGGATTCAGCATCCTGTAATGAGGGAGCAGGGCAAAACCACAAGATCACACTACTGGACTGCAGGAGATCAGCCTTTCGTCACTTTAAGACGTGCTTGAAAAGGACTCATGGAAAAAGACCCTGTAGGAAACAGGGACCAAAAAGACTGGTTGATATTCAAAGATCAGCCCCAAGCTCAAGAGCAGTCCACCCTATTAATTAGGAAATCAAGTAAAAAATTACAGGTGGTCTTCATGGGAGAATAAGGAGCTCCTAGACAAACTGAAACATTAAGAAGTATACAGAAGGTAAAACTGGGAACAAGTATCCTGGAAAAGATACAGAGATGCTGCCTGAACAGGAAGGGATGAAGTTTTCAAAGTCACAGTCAAATGGAATTGAATCTGTCCAGTGAAGTGAAAAATGAGAAAGTATTCCATAACTGCATACATGATAAAAAGAAGTCTAGGGAAATTGTGGGCCCACTGCTGAACAGGTAGGGGACTTGGTGACTTGGGGAAGGATGAGGTTCTGGATCCATTCTTTACTAGCAAGCCCCAGAGATCATGGCCTTCTTGTATTTGCATTTTTAATAATTTCTTTTTTCTGTTTGTCCATCTGTACTCTTGAAAGCAGACTAAAATGTCTATAATCATGTCATTCATCATGTCATTTTCACCAACTCTCCAGTGGAGTTCTCAGTGAGATTCCCAACTTACTATAAATCCTATCTTGTCTAGCTTCATATCAGGTTAATTGGTTGTCTGTAATTTTCTGCATAAAACAAAGAAATTTCATCAACAAGTGTCTGAGATCTAGTTATTGCTTCTGTGTGATGCTTCTCAAAGTCCTCAGAAATTGTGTACATTGTTAAAAAAGTTTGAGGTCTGTTACACTACTGTACCTTGACAGCACCTTTACCACTAGTGCAATATTAGACAGCAACAGAGGGATTAGTACAAATGAGATCCTGGAAAACAGAAGAAATGAGAAGAGAGTGTCATGCACAACAGAAAAAAGAAGCATAAAACCTGAAATAGCCAGGGACAGGCAATCAGTGAGGTTACTGAGGGAATTAAACAAAATCCATTTTCAAAACTAATGAGAACTGTTACATTGCTATCACTCCTCAAGGCATGGGACCAGAGATAAAAGCTCACATGGAGATTGCTAATAGCCATATACCATATACCATATACCATTCTGTCAGTAAAATTGCTTTAAAAAACTTTATTGAAGATAACTCCTTCTCTGTCTTCTCCTCTTTCTCTCCATCACTAATACAAACAGCCTTCCTGTTTATATTGGCAAATTTTCTTAGCATAAATTGTTTGGACTTTGGATGGCCGAAGCCAGAATAAAAAGGCAAAACACAAGTAGGATTATAGTCTGAAGAGACGAAATTATGAGTATATAAAAATGTATATGCACATTGTATAATATAGGGGTTTTATGCTTTTCCAGGACTATACTGAATTCACAGGAGTTACATCAGATCTCCAGAAATTTCAAAAATAGAAAAACCTACCTCTACAATTTTAGGGTTTTTTTATTAAAATGCAGAAGAAAATAGAATCTCTATCCATATTATCTATTCATCCTTGACAAAATTTTAATGTATCCTAGCTACATCTCACCATCAAATTGGGGAGGATAGAAAATGTCACCATTAACAACTTCACTTCTTATTGCTTCACATATCCTATGAATTACCAAAATACAAAAATAAAAATCCCTGTCTATTCTGAAAATAAACTTATACATGTTTCTTTACAGAAGGATAGCATATGGCACAGTCTGACTCCTCCAAATATTTCTGTTCTTCTTGTAGTGCATTTTAGATCACTTTTGTATTTGCCAGCTTGGTGCAGTAGTGATTGTGAATATGTAGTCAGCACAAGAGAAATAGTCTTTTCAGCAGACCATGTTTCAGTTTTGTCCTTATAAATGTGGTGGTTATCCAACAAGAAATGTGTATGTTGGCTTCCAACCCAGTATTGTGTGTCAATATAATTTCTCTGACATCAGAGGCCTTATTCCATTACTATTCCTGTCTTCTTTCTTTTGAGCAATATCCACTTCATCTTGGATGTATTGTTAAATTTTTCCCTGCATGAGATTAGCTTAGAGCTGATGCTTACCACCTTAAATCAGATTGTGTGTAGGTGAAATAGTACCTTAAATTACAAATTCTAACAGATAGCAGATAATGCTAAGTATGTGTGTGGGTAAATGAACAGTAGTTCATGGAACACAAGGAGAAGCCTGCTACTTCCTAGCTGCAACCAGTATAGGCAACACTTAAATTTTGATCAAACTTAAACAAATTAAGCACATCCTGAATCCTCCAAGTAATAAAGGAACATGAGATAAAACCAATCATTTGGAGGGTGATTATAAATTGAACTTCTTCATATGGACTATTTAGACTGGGGAAACTGAGGGCTTCAGGCCTAAAAGAACAGTTCCAGGAAAGAAGTGGTACTGGAAACAAAAATCAGTCTTGGAAAGAAGGTGAAGATTCTGACCAGAGGGAAGTTACCCAACAGGATTTTCTGTCCAATATTCCTAGACAAGAGGAAATGTGCAGGGAAGGGGAGACCACCTGAGAGCGCTGTTGGAGGACCAAGTGTTAGATGTAATCAGGTTGGGGAAAATCTTTTATCCCCTTGGTTCTTAAATAAACCCCATCATACAAATCTAAATGAGATTATCACTTACTCTTTCTCACCTGTAGTTAGGTTTATATTAATGTCTGTCATTCTGTAAGGTCTTTGAATTCCTGCTGTCTTTAGTCTGTGGCCTCACAAGCCTTAGGTCCCACTGCAGACCTTACTGTTCTGTTAGTTTATAATTCGTGTGCACTTATCTGAATCAGACCTACTTATTTGTGTATATGTGGCCTCATCTTTGGCACCTTTGTTTGAGTGATCCCTCATTTCCTTAAAACTATTTTCCCCATTTTCTTCTAATGGCAACAGACTACCACTGAGCCACTGAGCTTGCAACTTAGGGCACAGGAAAACTCCTTCCTCTTTGTCTTTTTTTTTTTTTTTTTTTTTTTTTTTTTCTATCAAGTCTCCTGGTTTCTTTGATGTTTTTCATTGTTTAGAAAATAGATGCAGACAGGTGTCACTTAATGCTGATTTTTTAAGTTTTGTTGCCCTTCTGCAAAGACACTTCTGGGCTGTTTCCTTTTGTGAGTCTACTCACCTACACTAAGGTAAAAATGTACTATGACATTGTTTATGCCATTAAAAAGTCTTGTAATTGTCATCAGTTTCCTCGGTGTGAGATCATAAATACACCCTTACATGTTCTTCTGTCACTTGTCTTTAATGGACACAATTTCCTAACTCGGGCAATCTGGGACAGAGGGTTGGGTCCTCAAAGCATTCAGTCATAGATACTACAAGTACTGGCTCCTCTTCTGACTCATTTTTCAACCGAAGACTTGTGAATATCTCACAAAGTCCCCAAGAGCATGAAGATACCTACATCTGTATCTTTAACAAAATATTTCTTCTGCTTTCTAATATTTTGTTTGGTTTGGGAGACTTTTTTTTTTTTTTAATTTAAGAGAAGACATAGAGGTGATAGGGCAAAAAAATGTAAAAATACAGTATTTTTGTAGACAGGTATTTTAAACAATTGCTGGAGTATGCTTTATTTCTTATTTTATCCCTATGAAGGGTTATTCCATTCAGTGCTTGTTGCTTTTCTTTCAGTGTATCAGTAAATCACTTTCTCATTTCCCTCCACAATGATAAATGCTTTTTTAAGACTCATTTCTTCCTGTCATGTCTTCCATGCCTGTACTGATTTCTTTGAAAGTCAGTAAAACATTCCCTGTGGTCTTAGGACTTCTATAATGCCACTTCTCTCCATTCCCAAGTGTTTTATTTTTGCTGCTGAATAGCATTTTATTTCTCTTTTGCACTACCTCTAAAGTACTCCCTGTCATCAGGTTTCATATACCCTTGAGAAGACTAAACCTGTTAAAAGGATGCTCTTCAGAGATGTAATAATTACTGCTAGGATTGTAGCTGTATGTACCCAGATTGGCTTCCTGACATTGGTTTCTAATTCTTTCCTTCTACAATCTTTCCTCCATGGAATTTTCGTTACTGGTTTAGAAAATCATATCTGTGGTATTACTACTTACTACTTGCCCATACCCTACAATGCTGACAGTGATTCAGACTTTACCCTCCCCAGAAAGAACACTTTAGGATCTGCATTATATAGTGGGACTTGCCTCCTACTGCTGTGTATCTCAGTTGAGCATTGATCATTATGCAAAGAGCACATTAAAGAATACATATGCCAAAACAACAGAAAATATATTACAGGGGTTCTAATATTTCTTTTTAAAAATTACTTAGATTCAGGGTAAATGACAGTACAAGGTCTAAGGCAGTGAGGGTTATATTATTCATGGTCTTGTGGAGGGCTTTAAGATTGGTAAACGATTCCACAGAGAAAGAAGTGAAACAATAGCTATAATTCTCAAGAGAAAATCTGAGATTTACTGAAAACTAGGACACATAGTCTGTTCTAGGAGCATATTAGAGCAACACCCTCTGATATATAGCTCATAAACAGCAGTTATATTACTGCTGTTCTTCAAGGAATCTCGACTACAAGCATATTAACAGGAATTATAATTTTGTAAATAAACATAAATGAGATTAATACACTGGAACTCACTGCCCATTTATTTAATCTAACAAAACCTACTTTTCAAGCCCAGTTGCAGTAACTGTTCCTCACTGTGACAACACTGAGAGCCATTTGCCACTGAAAGTTATGCTTAAGCAGAGGTCAAGTACTAGCCAACAACATTTGTTTGGGTTTTTTTCTAGTGGCTGTGTTTCACTAAAAAGAAAAAAGGAAAAATACTTCTTTTTGTAGGGAAATTTGGAGCATTAAAAGGTGATGAAACATAATAATTTATATTTTGTATTCAAGACAGAAAGAAATGCATTATTTAGAGAACTCATGAAGAAAACAATCACTGGCCAATAGCTGTGTAATTCCTTCTTCCACTCTCTTAATGTGAGTTATTTGCAGAGACTATCCAAAACAGATTTTCCTTTATGTCTGAAAAATAGGTGCATGCATTACCAATGAAAAAACTTTCTAACATGAAATGTGTGTGAAATCAATCATCTATCTGGGCTACTGGAGTAATGCTTGCACAGATCAGGTAAGGCAAGTTACATAATTACTGAATTTATTTCATTACTCAAAAAACAATATAAAAATAATTCAATCTTTCAGGGAGCAGAGATAAGACGAGGTCTTCCAAGTTTTCAGTAAATCAGGTATGTTAAACATGAACAGTAATCCTGCTTCCTGTTATAGCAGTGCTGGGGCCACCTCAGTAAGTACATGATTTTTACTTACTCAGTGGTTCTTGCTAGCATCCATGCCTGATGGCTTGGCTGGATCAGATTTGGATATGTCATCAGGTCTTCTAGATGGTTTTTACCCCATTTTATGTACTAATGTAAACACAGGTTCAGAAAATTCCCTAAATTGAAAACTACAAGTCAAAATTTACACCAGACTCTCAGATGATGACCTTTTTCGGTGAACTGATTGAACCTCATATTTCATTCAACTGCTTAGTCCTCGAAATTTTCAGAGAACTTCACAGTGACAGCAAACACTGTATCAGCATTAGCAGTCCTGTTATATACTCTGCTTTAGTGAGGTGCATACACACTCCTGATACCCAATACATGCATAAAATATTTTCAGAGATATGCACAATACCTTTGCTCAGCTTAAAAATGTAATAAAATGATAATCTGACCAAGCAGATGAAAAACTCCCAAGAGCAAAATATATCCAAGCTTGATTACACTCTTCTATTTCCAAGCAACAGAATCACTATACATATGCAAAACAGTTGATCTTTACACTGAAAGTCACTATGTTTGGTATGCTTTGAACTAGCAGATTCCAATGGTGGAATTGTCTTCATGAAAAACCTGTAGAAATTTATTTTAAGCTGTACCAATATAATATGAGATATTGATCCAGCAACAAGTTTTGGTAATGCTTTGGTTGAGTAGAGGGTGTCACCTGTAATAATATCAAAAGTGTCTTGCTCTCTATATAATCATCAAACATTTGCATTGCACCAGCAGCCTGTAAGCAGCTGGTATGGATGCCTGAGCCAAGATGTCATGTCCTGCCTTGTGATACACTATTCACTAAGTGGGCTGTTGTGGTTTAATGTGGCAGGGAGCTAAACCCTATCAGCACATTTGCTCAATCCCTCAGTGGGATGGAGGACAGAATCAGAAAAAAAGGTGAAACTCAAGGGTTTATATAAAACCAGTTTAATAGGACAGAAAGTTAAGGAAAAATAATATTAACAGTAAATGAATACACAAAACAAGTAATGCACAATGCAATTGTTCACCACCTGCTGGCTGGTGCCCTGCTGGTCCACAAGACCCAGACCACCAACCCTCTGGCCAATTCTTCCCAAGTTTTACTGGTTGGCATGATGCCATATAGTTTGGAATAACTCTTTGGCCAGTTTGGATCAGCTGTCCTGGCTGTATCCCCTCTAAAATTCTTGTACCTCCAGCTTCTTGCTGGGAGAGAAGCATAAGAAACTGAAAATGAAAACATGGTCTTAAATCAAAAACACAGCACTATACCTATTGCTAGAAAGAAAAGTAGCTCTTATCCAGATGAAAACAGGGCACAAGCAGGCTGATGTTACTTTCTGGGCTAGAGGAAACTGTGCTTCTGATTTCCACACCAGACTCTCATTTTAACTGCAGCTCAGATTGTTGCAATCATTGCATTTCATTAAGTCAGACAGAACAAGTCCTTCCTCAAGGTCATTCCTTTCTATACTGTTTTATCAGCTAAAGGAAAAGAAGAATGGAAGTCACTGAAAAAGAAAATGAAAAAGATCTATTAGGTCATCTGCTCCTTCTCTCTGCCACAGTGTGATTTGTCCCTATTGTTCACTTGAGTGTGTTTTCTCAACTCTAATTTAAAGTCATAGCTAAGAGTATTCCAGTAATTTCCATAGGAAACCGTTCCATAGACTATTTAACTTGGTCAAGATGATTTTTCTTCTTCATGTAACATTTTATATCTCTTCATTTTATTCCTTTTCTCCTAATGATAAGCTCTTAAAATTATAGTGTGATAAATAGCCTTTTACTATCCTTGATGTTTATGCTCTGCAAATATTTATAGATTATTATAGTCCTTGCAAATTTGTCTGCCAAGAACACACATTCAAACATTCTGTTGTTTCAAAAACCTAAAACATTTTACAATATAAAGAAAAGGATACACCCAGAAATCCAATAAGTCAAGAATTTGCCCATAATATAAACTTTTAGAAAGAAAGTTTAATCCTGTAATAAATATTAAAGTATTTGGGAGACTTTTAACCAAGTGAGATATTGAGAAATTTGATTTCATATATTGGAGAACAAATCTATAGGGTCAAGCCTGAGAGCACAACATGGGCTTTCTTTATAAACCAGGCAAATGGAATGGGTCCAGGAGAGTACAGGAAGTTGTGTGACAATGTTCTAAAGCTGAAGAATTCCTTTAATAGCTAAGGTTAACAGTATACCTGCATTTCAATGCAAATGTATACATACTGGGTTGTTTCACCTGGAATAAAGTATAAAGACTGCCTTCAGTCACAATTCGTGTCAGCCAGCCTACCTTTTTCAGCTGAAGTTATAGAGTCTGATTTGCTCAAGAAACTCCACAAGTTGTCCATATAATCATTCTTAATACTGTAAAATAATTAGAAGTGAGAGGTGAAAAAGACATATAAAACTTTGAAACAGAAAATTAGCAGGACTGATGAACTGAGGTATTAAGGAAAACTAACATTTCTTTAAAATTACTAGGTTTTATTTTAAAAAGTGTTAGTGCTGAAGGAAGCTAACTTGTATGCACATTTTGGTTTTTTGAAAGGATACTGTTAAAATCAACTACTTTAAGATAAATTCAGTAGATTCACATTTATAATATGATATTGAAAATGTTAATTTTCCAATCTTAATATATTTAGGCTTGGCAGGCACTTCCATAAGACTTTGAAAAAGAATGCCTGAAGGATGATATCATGAAATCAATGGAATTGGTGAGGAGGTATTGCACCTCTCTGCTTCACGAAAATTTTTCTGTGAACTGTGTTTGGTGGACCATTTTGGTACTGATCAGAAAGCCACAGTCACATAACAGCTTGCACTAGACATTGTACAGTACTTAAGCTCTGCTGAAACTCAATTAACCTCACCTGAGATACAACAGGATTGGATTTTTAATTTTTTTAAATAAATTTTGATTTCTTTACACCAATGCAAGTTATATGCAATGAAAAATATTGAGCTATTAATACAGTTTTTTTAAGAAAGAATAATGAACTCAACTATTTAAAAACTGAAGGATTAAGCTGAAGTGTAAATTCATAAGGCTTTAGGTAATTCTGTTTCTTAGAAAAAATGTTTCATTTGAAATGAAGATGTTTCATTTCTGTATTTATGAATTTCAAGAATATTGAATTTTCAAGAATAATGAATTTTCAAAAATATTAAATGCAGGGAAACAAGAAACAATACATTTATTTGTGTTATCAAAAAATAAAAGTGTGAAAAATGCTAAATTATTATTTTTTAGTTCTGTTTATATTCCAAAGAAAGGTCATCAAAAAATCCCCAGATTTATTTTTCTGTAGGTATCAGAGGAAAAGAAACATCCTGGCCACTAAAAGAAAGAGCAAGAAAGGTCATCTGCTGGTCAGCAACACCATTACCAAAACTGAAATGGTCAGTGAAAACTATTTAATCCCTACTGCTTCGGTCATCCATAACACATTAAAAACACTGCTGTTAGGGGCTTTCTGGGAATTTGTGCTAACATAGGATATATCCTATCATACTTTGAGGGAAAAAAATACCTGCTTTGTTTTGAAAGCAGCTAAATGCAAGCAGAAACATGTGAGAAAAATGGGAAAACAAGTGAAATAAAAAGCAAAGAAAACCAACATGTAATTGAGATAAAGATAATCTAGAGCCCATTTTCCTATTCAATGTACTTGAACAATTTTGTACAATACCTATCACAGATTGACCCCCATTAAAAGCTATTGAGAAATGTTTCATAACTGTATCCTTCTGGCTTGTACTTTTTTCTAAATTCAAATTTTAGGTTTTTAAAAACGTGAAATGTCCTCACTATGTCTGGAAATAATTAATACCATCAGCTTAAGTTATTGAGAATAATCTTAAAGTAAATACTGCCTCAAAGCATGGAGTATTGCTGCCATCCTCAAAAATAAAAAATTTCAGAACCTTTGATGCTTTGTTTATTAGCTCTGGAGCTCTATCATTAGTTGGATTAGAAAGAATATGTGAATACACATATAAAAACTGGGTTGTAGTTTATAGATTAATAACAACAATATATTCTAAATTGACTATAATAAAATATTAAATATATGTTTAATTAGCATAATTATTTTGCTATTTTTAAGTAATACAATTTTAATATACAGTATTTTTTCTCAGTTTCTTTGCCAGAAACTAGTATATGGAAGTATAACTCAGAAAATTATGTCTTAGATATATGCATTGGTGCTCATGTAGTTAAATTGAAAGGCATGAAATCGGCCCTCTCTGTGATACATAAAAACCATGCCCATTGCATCTTCAGAACCAAAATGTCAGCTGTTGTCTGAAAAGCCTTCAAGTTCAGAAAAATTAGAAAAAGTTATTTAGATTTCAGGTCATATTAACACAGGCTATATAATACTGGCACCTAAAAAGAGAAAAATGATGGCTTTTTTTCACTTCTAGCATATTTTATTTTAACATTTTCAGTGTTTTGTGAGGAGTTATGTTTTTTCCCAAACTGACTCATGTCCTAATTAGGAAGAAAACGCAATTTTTGAAGGGCAACCTTCTGATTTATCTAATCTACAAAGCTGAAATAATCCTGTGTTTTCTGTTAGCGGTTTAGGTAATTGTGTGAAACAGAGAAATAAGAAATATACTGATCACTTCCTTCATACTCCTCTTTTCTTGTGCTAGATGGTATGCTCAGTCATGGTCACTTGTGTCAATAAAAAAAGGATAAAATTTCATCTCCTTTTCCATCTACTTTGTTTCAGGCTTAGGTTTTTGGTATCTCTGTAAGAAATACATTGTTTTGTGAAGGATGTGTATACTACTGACAACAAAAAGTAGGTGTGGGCCTGCTGAAAGCAACACAAGGTACAAGTCTGCTTTGAAATCTCCTTGGTCTCCTTGGCAGATAAATTTCTCCTCTAAACACCTCTGTTGTATTTTCAGAAATCAGCAATTAGCAGACCTAGGATGACAACAAAATAGGGGAGGCCTCTGCAACTGCTAAAGCTCAGAGGGCCAGGCATTATTGTTTATTATTGTTCATATGATCATTAGATACTGGTAGGGATGAAAAACTTATTTAATTCACATGTGTAGATGTGAATTCAGATGCCTGAATACACATGTGGGTTAACTCCATTAATAAAGTATCAGAAGCTGAAACAGTATGTGCTCAGTATTCCTTGAGCCAGGAAGCCTGTTTGATTTGGTTTGGTGTTATTCAATCAAAAAGGTGAGAGGTTTGTAAAGGAGTTAACATTAGATGGTGCTCTCAAAGCACAAGGTTGTTTATTTCCTCTGTCCTTTTTATCTGAAGTTCTTCTGCCAAAACAAAATCCCATTTCATGCTCAAAGGATCAACAATTGTCCATTCTGATTGATGAATTTTGAGGTCTTTAGGCCTCTATTGTTCATTGTATGTGCTTTCGTAATGATTTTATGCTTTTTAAATTATTCTCTTGGTGAGCTGTTGACACCTCAGATTCTTCCATTTACTCTATTTTGCTGTATTTATTTAGAGTATTTATTTGCATATGAATGTTCTTGTCCAAGCAGTTATTCAGAATGCCATAAATGTGTGTGACATTTTTTTCTGTTTGCAGTAGAGATCTCTCTCTGATATCCTTGTTCACATATTTAATAATCTCACTACTCATGTCATCCAGTAAGAGCCATTCTGACAAAGATTATACAGTCAAGCTCTACAAAGTTTAATGATATACTTCCTATTCATTTCCCAAGCTGCTCTAAGGCAACATATCACAGACCAAGTAGTCTGGGGGCAGAAAAAGATTTAAATATTTCGTACTTAAGACTGGATGTACTCTGTTTCTGAGTTAGGTGGGGTTTTAAATCAGAAAAAATAGATAATTCCTGGAAGTTAGTTCAGTATTCTGTTATTGTCAAGAAGGACACAAATATTCAGAAAATTTGCAAATTTGAGCATAACAGAAAATATCATTATACTATTTTATAAGCCCACACCCAGACCACTGCATGCAGTGATGATATTTATCTCAGAAAAACAGGAGTGGAACTGGAAATGTGGGGAGGTGCAGGAAGGATATTGAAATGTATGGAATTTTTTCCTGAACTAAATAGGTTAGAATTCATTAGTATTGGAGAGAGGAGAGTGAGAGATGTGAAAGAAATCAGTAAGGAACCTTTCCTGTCTGACTGTTCAGTAGCCACTCTGGCAGTCCCACTCCCACCACCAGAGACTTTCACTTGGTGGGCGGTGTTACAGGGACTTTATTTACTTTGGAATGCATGAAATATCCACTTCCTAGAGATTTGATAGTAGGCAGAAATGGTTTTAAAGACTGAATAATAAATTAGTAGTTAATTGTTCTCTCTTAATGTCTTCTGAAAGATTTCATTAATCTAAGAAGCTGACAGCATAATTGTTATTCTAAAACAATTGCATTCAAATAATATTCACAAGGTGTTTTCTTTCAGTCTTGGGATGGTTTTAGTTTTGCTTTTGGTATGTGTTTCTAGAGCACATGGGTAGCTGTCACTTAAACTTTGGTAATGAGGCAAGTGGCACTTAGAAAAACAATGTAATAGTGCTTTTCATCATGAAAACATTAAGAGAAAAAACCCCAGAGAACATACTGATAAAATCCACTGGAAATGTGCAGAAGTACAATATTGATAATTGCTTGAATTGCTTGCAGAACCTTCCATTATTCATATGACTCAAAGCCTTTGAAGTGATAGGTATTTTGGTGTGACTGTGCTCTGCAGTATTTGCTATTTGCTTTCCACATGGGTCTTTTAAGCAACTGCAGATTTGAAATATCCATGGCCCACTGTGGCAATGTCAGAAAATGTATCAGTTTGATACAGTGGTCAGAACTATTTTCCTGTTCTTGTTTTAAACATAAGCCAATTACATGGAAATAATTTAAACTTTTTCTTTAGTACTGTTTGTGTATTTTGTTAGTATGTCTTTGGATGCAAACCTCTTTTCTCTGTGGGTCTAAGAAATGTTTAGTTGAAATGGTTCAGTGTTGAATCTTCCTGGCATTGTAGCATAAATTAAAGCATTAACAGAGGTGGAGTCTGGAGGTTAGTGAGACCTAGTTAAATGTTGTTACTAATATGACAATAGAGTGATTAAATAGAGATGTGTACAGTTAGTTTGTGATGGTGAAAATGTCTGATAAAAAGATTAATTGTTGAATTAATTGTTTAAAACAAAGGGGAAAATCTCATATAAAATCATCTGGTCAAACATAGTGCAAAAGCAAATCCTGGTAATTTGTATGGTTATCTTCAGTAATTTGGGTGAAAATTTTTCTTCTATTTGGAAGATACTAACCTGAGATATTGAACAGGGTGTGGAGACAGGCTAATAAATCTTTCTTGGGTGGGTTTGGTTTATCATTGGAGATTTTTTATGAGCAGAAAGAAAGGACATTAGTGATTTTTTTTAACTGAGGTATAATAAAGTTTTAGAACTGACAGCTCTGATATGCATCCCTTTTTTTGCTCAAAGAACAGCAGAAATTGCTGCAATGTGTGTTTTCCCACACCCTGTAGGAGTGTTTCAGTTTTTGTTGCAGAAATTACTTCTAATGCCAGATCATTTCAGACCCTGCTTATTCAAGCCTTTCTCTGTGCTTGATCCCTAGACTAGCAACCAGGATGTCAATTAGTGACAATTGTTCAAAAGCAGCAATTTCTTGTTCCCCAGCACCAACCTGGAAATAAGGTTAAGAAACCTTGAAAAGGATCAGTTATCTTGTACACAGACACTTTCCACTTAATGTTGATTTCTGCTGTCACAAACAAAGTGGGTGACAGTTTATTCTTACTGGCAGCAGGCATAAACTATCAACTGCTTGCTTTGTGAAGGGAAGAAGAAAAAAAATCGATGTTAAACATAAAGCAGCCATGAGGCCATGAGCAGGATGACAGATCATTGTAGAGGCTTTATTTTATTTTCAGAACCCTGTTAGTGAGCAGTACAATGACTCTTAGATTCATTCATTACTTTCATAATGGCAGTATCCACACTAAATTTGATTATTTTCCTTAAACAAAGGACTGTCCTTGAAAGCATTTCCTCTTCTCTTTGATTAAGAAGTGTTCCTACATTAATGACTGCAAATTCCATTTTTGCCTTAGATTTCTGCTCTGGAAACAAGCTGAGTATATCACAGTATCTATCAAGCTTTTTAGAGATTATCAAGACTTTCAGAGACAAAAAAAAAAGAAGTGAATAAAAAGGCATCAGGACTTAAGTTCTGGCAAGGCAAAGGGATAGTATTGTATGTAGAAAAATCAGAAGTTATAAAAGTAGCAGAAGAGATAAATGCAATGTACTCAGCTCTTTAGGGAGACTACATGACACCTGTATTTGTTCATGCAATGGTTGCCAGTTTCTTACAGCAGCAAAGAAACCAGTCTCTGGGTGGTGGATTGGGTTTTCAAGGGCAATCCAAGTCCCTGGTCTGACTTACTAAATGTGATTTGAGGAATGGAGAGATGCCATAAAAGAGAAACCGTGAGTTTGGACTGGTGGTTTTATACAGATGGTCAACAAGAAGCAATATGACAGTAATGGCCACAGTAAGAAATGGTAGCCAGGACTAAGGTTTCATCATCTGAAAGAAAAAGAACATCACATTGTCAAAGGATAGCTGCAGGACATTGAAATGTAGTGAATCTCAAACTGAGTACAAGTATTTGTTTCTGTGACACACTAAACTCCGTGCAAATTTGATACATTTTTGCAGGATGCAAAGGTGATATAGAGCCAAAGCCCCTTCGCCCACCTCTGTTGCTGTGTGTGCTTCCCCTGCTGCACAAGGCAAGGACGACTGCACAGTTTCCTCAGTCATTTCAGCTGCATCTAGTCAGGACTGATAGAAAATATTCAGGGAAAGACTAGACATTTGGCTGGATGAGGAGAGCAATTTTCAGTGATGATAGACCTTACAAATTTAACCTTACACTGGCAGATTTGTAGCACATCTGTTATACATGCTGGAGAGTGGGGCTGATTTTGTTGTTCACTTTTTTTGAAGTACTGGCGCTATCTATTGTCAGAGTGAGGATACTAATCCAGATCCACAGTTTGGAATTTGCATGTGAATTGTGGCAGGTTCTTAACACAATTGCTAGCACAGATGTAGTAATGGAAATTATTGCATTTACATCAGACTAAGAGAAACAACAACAAAAAAAAAAAAAAAAAGAAGCTTGATAATAACTATGAAGTAACTTCCAAAAATGATACTTCACCCAGTACTGTAATGTCATATAAATTGTTTGACCCCTGTCTATTTTAGGATCCTCATAGTCATAGGCTATTTTCTCAATCATTTTGGATAATTATTCGTCTGGTCAGAATCATAGAATCATAGAATGAATTTGGTTGGAAAGAACCTTAAAGATTGTCTAGTTCCAACTCTCCTGATATGGGCAGAGAGCTTTCCTCTAGATCAGGTTGCTCAGAGCCCCATCCAGTCTGGCCTTGAACACATCCAGGAATCGGCCATCCACGTCTACTCTGGGCAACCTGTCCCAGTGCCTCACCACCCTCACAGTAAAGACTTTCTTTCTAACATCTAATCTAAATTGACCATCTTGCAGTTTAAAGCCATTCCCTATCACCTCATGGCCTTATTAAAAAAAACCCTCTTCCACTCTCTTTTAGGTTCCCTTTAGGTACTGGAAGGCTTCTCCCCAGAGCCTTCTCCAGGCTGAACACTCCCAACTCTCTCTCTGGTTTAGAGACAAGGACGGTATGTGGAAAAGTGTCAAATGTCCTACACAAGTCCAGGTAGATGACATCTGTTCCTCTTCCCTCATCCACTGACACTGTAACTGCATCAGAGATGGCCACCATTCTGTCAGGCACCATTTGCTTTAGTGAAGCCATTTCAGCTGTCACCAATCACCTCTTTATTTTTCAAGTGCCTTTGCCTAATTTCCAGCAGGATTTGTTCCACAATCTGGCTGGTCACAGAGGTGAGACTGACTGATCTGTAACCCCCTGGGTCTTCATTTCTTTGTCTTTATTGGAAGGTGTGGGCTTTCCCCTTTTTCAGTCAGTGTGAACTTCACTGCCACAGCTTCTGAAACTTGACGGATAGTGGTTTAGCCACTCCACCCACTAGATCCCACAGAACCTGTAGATGCATCTCATCAGATTCCGAGGACTTGTGCACCATCAAATTCATTAGATTGGCTCCTCACTGCCCTAAGGATCTTGAACCACACCATTTTATGCTCATTGCATCCAAGCCTGCCCTTGAGCTTCACCAGCTCCTCCTTGATGGTGAGAGCAAGGTTCAGCACTTCTCCTTGTTGCCTCTTCTGTCCCTTGGAAAGAGAAGTTAACATGAGCACATTCCAGGAATGCCCTGCTGTGCTCTCCTTCTCTCCCAGATATCCAGGGGGCTGAAGTCCCCCGAGAGGCTCTGGGCTTGTGCACATGAGATGGTTCCCATCTGTCTCCAGAGGGCCTCATTTACTGGGTTGTCCTGGTTGGGTGGTCTCCAGCAGACCCCCACTATAGTAACACCTGTCCCTGCTCTACCCTTAATCCTTGCCCATACCTTTGCAGTTGGCTCCTTACCCATCCCTAGACAAAACTGTGCGGTCCAGGTTGTCACAGAAATAGATGGTAACACTCTTGTCAGATACTGAAACATTATAGTTTATGACTTAAACATTTTCATCAAGGACTTTTAAAACTGTATTGCAAAAGAGAAGATCCCCACACCCTGAATGGGGCTCTGAGAGGCCCTACAACATTCGCTGATGAAGGTAAAACAAAGTGACAACTCAGGGCTGGGGGTGAAGAATAGCACAATGCTGCTGGTACCTTCAGGGTGGAGAGCACAGCCCCAGGACCATCAGCTGCCAGCTCTCACAGACCCTCACAGCAAAGGGTGCGTGGGGGAGAGAGGCTTCGGGTGTGTGTGGAAAGGCCTCTGGTCAGAGGCCGTGACCGCCGCCCTGCGCTGCGCTGTGCAGAGGAGCCCGGCTGAGGGGCCTCGTCCTGGGGAAGGCTTATCGGCAGCAGAGGGGTGACACGGCCATCAAGGGCCCCCAAAAGGGTCCCCAGACCCTTATCCACAGAAGAGGGGTGACACAGCCATCAAGGGCCCCCAAAAGGGTCCCCAGACCCTTATCTGCAGCAGAGGGGTGACACGGCCATCAAGGGCCCCCAAAAGGGTCCCCAGACCCTTATCTGCAGCAGAGGGGGGGACAAGGCCATCAAGGGCCCCCAAAAGGGTCCCCAGAACCTTATCCACAGCAGAGGGGTGACACGGCCATCAAGGGCCCCCAAAAGGGTCCCCAGACCCTTATCTGCAGCAGAGGGGTGACATGGCTATCAAGGGCCCCCAAAAGGGTCCCCAGACCCTTATCTGCAGCAGAGGGGGTGTCATGGCCATCAGGGGCCCCCAAAGGGGTCCCCAGACCCTTATCCACAGCAGAGGGGGTGTCATGGCCACCAGGGGCCCCCAAAGGGGTCCCCAGACCTTTATCCACAGCAGAGGGGTGGCACTGCCATCAAGGGGCCCCCAAAAGGGTCCCCAGACCCTGCGCCAGAGCACCAGAGATTATGCAATAGACCCTCCGCGTCAAAAGGGACTGATCCCCAGAAAGCTTTTGCATTTCTACTGCTTTAGTAATTTGCCAAAATTTGGTTGTAATTTTGGCAACTATTTTGGTTGTAATTTTTTTTAATTAGTTTGCAACTATTAAGACATACTGTCTTACAATTTACTGCAATAAAACGAAAGCAGAATGTGTATATAATATAACCTGTATATACTATACCAAAAGCAAAATGTGTATATACTGTAATCTGTTTAGGAAATACTTTCCTAAACAGGTTATAGTATATACACACTTAATCAGTTTTACAATTTTACATACAGTTGTATCAATTATTCATTTCTGTTTTGCTGTGTTAAATAGTAATAAACATAATTTCTTCTTTAATAGATGATCCATTTTTCATTCATAATCTATGTCAAATAGCTTTGAATGGAAACTGCAATTCAATTTAAATGCAGAAAAATCACCATCTTTAAATCATTTTTATTATATAAATGAAAGACACCAACTTGCTGGATACATAAGAAAAGAATGTTTTCAACTTAAATTAAATTATCTGTAAAATGTATTTGTAATATCTGTAGTTCAGTATTAAGTTCCTCTTGTTCTTCAGTTTTCTAGAATAAGCAGATCTCACCTTTCAGAAATATTTATTTTTTAAAAAGTAAATAAACTGTAATAAAGGAAATCTAAAGCTGTGTCTGCAGAATAGGTAAGCTGTCAAAAGGATTGTTTATAACTTCAAGAACTCAGTTCTAACAAAACCACCTGACCTGGAGGAAAGTTATCCAAAGAGGTAGTGAAAAATTTTCCTCCTGGGTTTTCAAATCTCAGCTGGATAGGCCTTGGGCAGTCTGAGATCTCAAAATGTTCCCAACCAAAGTAAGCTTTGGGTAATTCTTTGATTCCATGGTTCTACTTTAGCAATTTGAATTATTGAGTAATGAAAGAGTAAATTGCAAGTGCAGCTTTTTTATTTACCTTAAATTTTTAATAGGTGACAATAATTCTATATATACTTCTTAAATTTAGTTTAACATAACTTAGGGTAATTCATTTTGAAAATAAAATTGCAGTTGTATATCTATTTCTTCCATTATTTTCCTTTGAAGTTAAATGCATTCACCTCCTGCTTTTTTTTTTCTAGTAGATCATTTCCAGTTAAAAATCATGAATGACAGAGGAAAAAAAATAGATTGGTTTAAATTGCAAAAATGGACTTGGGAGGTCTGCCAGTTGTGAATTAACATTCCTGATCCAGAATGATTGAGAGGTATTAACTGGTTTGTCAGGTATTTCCTTTGAATATAATTTTGTATGATGAAAAAAGTCTGGGATATATAGATAATGAGCTACAGAAAGAAATATTTAGATTGTCTGATGAAATGATAATAAAATAATCTTTGCTATCTGTCATGTACAGTGATTTAAGAACAGGACAGGTTGCTCTGTGTATTTTCAAATCACATGTGTTAGGCCTAAATTATTCTCAAAGGCAACTGTGACACTGCAACAGTTAGAAGAACTTATAGGAATTGACACAGTCAAGCATTTATGGATTCTCCATTGTACACAGTGTTTAAATGAAGGTGAGATAGATTGCCAAAGTTATGCAATAAACCATCCAGAAGATAGAGATTTTATCCAGTTTGGGCTTAATGAAATTCTATGACCTCTGCTATGTGGGAGGTCACTAGACTAGTACATCTCTGTGTTTTAGTCTGTGCTTTGCTCTATCAGTTAAAAGCATTTTGAGCCTTGTCAACCATAAAGATGCTTGAGAGCAATGGTAAGGGAGAAGGCTTAGTGTCTCACTCACAGCTCAGAGCAAATCACCAGCTGCAGACAGAAATTATTTCAGTGAATGCTTGCTTCTGCTGAGGTCAATAAATTTTTTTATTTTGTCTTTAGAGGACCAGAATTTAAACCAATGAATTTCTTGACAGTAGTGAAGTTATATGACTCCACAGGAAATATGTACTTGCTAATTGGCTTCTGCATTCCTATGCAAAATGGTTTGTTGAATCATTATGGTCAACACAATGGTATGCTGAATTTCTTCTCTTAAATCTTTACATTAAATATAATCAAAACCCCTCCACATCTACTTATTACAATAGATAAGCATTTTTTCAATGGGGACACTACTTTCTGGTGAAAAACAGAAACTAAAAAAAGCAGTACAAAACTTTATCTTTACTGAGACTGCAGTAGAGTATTTAAGTAGAAGCCCAGCCTTCGGTTTATAGGTGTGCCAGTGCAGTTATACATGTTCACATAAACATGAAAATTCAGAAAATGTCAGTCACATCACTTATTAAAATGTGACTGCAATAGCATTTGAATGTATAGTAGGCTGCATTCACTTCAGGGTTCTCCTTAATCTATTAATCTCTGAACCTGCTGTGTGTGCAGATCACCAACATTTCTACAATAAACATAATTTCTCTAATAGCTCTGTATGCATAAAATCTAGGAAGAATTCAATTAAACCAAAATGAAGAAAATCTTCAAGAAATAAGAAAAGGTTATTAATGTTTTAAAAATCTTTTCTTCTTTCTGGACCAAATCATTCCTCTTCACAGAGCTCCTCACCATTCCTAGACATCAGCCACATTTCCCAGTGTAGAACATTCTCTGAATAAATACCATCAAGCTTTAAAATTTGCCTTTCATTCAGACCATAAAGGGCGAACAAAGAGCTTGTGAGACTGCCCAAGCAAGCAGAAAGAGTCTGGCTCCTAATAGTGCAAATCTTTTGTAAACAGCTCACTGCAGTCCTATTTCATAAAGTCCACAGCAGACTGCTCTGCATTTATAAGTTTCAAGCCTTTAGTGATGAACTAGCTGGTGTTAAATTTGCTTCATTCACTGTCAGTCCAACGCTTCAAAATTCCTATTAGTTCTCTGTTGGCAGTTCAAAGTCTACTACAATATGGAGTCAAGAAGTAGCATTTTTTCATGCATCTTCAGTGTAGGGATGGTTTCCTGAAGGGTAAAAATCAAGGGATGGATCTAGGTGTAGAATATAAAAAAATAATTCAAGGTAGATTGTTATTTGACACGTTTTGAAGTTAGATACCTTAATCAGAAGCAAACAAAAAGAGTCCCAGTTTTAAAGGGACATTTATCTATTGGATTGAACTGTTTGCAAAGGAAATTTATGTGCCAAGGTTATAAAGATTATAAAAGACACTATTTAATTATCCCTCAGTTGAACAAAGAAGTCCAGAAAGAGCTTGATATGGGACTAATGGACCAGGAAAAATGCAAAGTACCATTCAGCACTAGAGTAATTGGGCAGAACACAGAAAGAGACCAGGATAAATGATTACTTCATTAATTTTAAAATTAAAGGGCAAGATAAGGTGGTCACTATCATAGAGAGTTATTAAGGTAAAACTGGCTAATCAGCACAATTTAAATGTAAAGAAGTCATCCAATGCCTACCAATTTCAGAAGAGCGTGAAATAAAGCAATTTGATGTAGCTTTATCAATCAAACCATACAGATAAGTGGTTTAGTCTGAGAGTTTTCTAATTTATTGTAGCCTTTGTTTAATACAGTGACCACTGGAAATTGAGGATGTACATTTCTCAAAACATTAAAGGTTTGGGACAGGCTTATCAAAGACTTTGCAAATTTCAATGATCTTCAGGAAATTCCATGTTCCTTGCTTCGATCGTGCGCCTTTAATAAGCGTCATCATTTTTTTGACACAAATTCAGTCCCCCTACCTGGTTTATTGGCAAACATTTTAGTCTGTTCTTTATAACAGAGGTTCCTTTCCCCATTTCTATTGCACTGACTCCCCTGATGCCACAAGTCAGTAAAAGTGCCTTTTCACTATTCATCTCTGAACTCACCTTTTCAAATACAATGCATTTTAGTTTTATTCCCTATGGGTTTCTCTGTGAAGTCTATGCCAACATTCTTTATACAAAATAAAAATTTTTAAAAAATAAAGAAGTTCAAATAGTCTTGAACCTTCTTCAAAAATACAGTCTTACTACAGGATATTTGAGTAAGTAGCTTAAATGATACCAAATCCTAGAATGCCTTCCCTATCTCTTTCAGTCCATCAGCAATATTCATTTGCTTACTCTAGAAGTAGTTAATATGCCTTAAATCCAATTCAGCATGCCTGACTAGCAGACTGTAACTCTTCATTTATTTATATTATATCCTGGTATTGCCATGGAAATGTAATGTCTCCTGAGAGTAAAAGCCTTGGGCCTTGTGTATTATATGCTTTATCTGTTATCATCACATCATTTTGTTTCCCCTTATAGCTTTAAGTGAATTCTGGGACAATATTATGTTAATACTCTCTACTGACAGACAAGATAGTATATAATGAAAACAGAGTTTTCCAGTTTATACAATGATACACTTCAACAATGATGTTTAAAGGAAAAAAAATAATAGCATTTTAAGCATCTAAACCTGAAACCATACTTCTTCTAGGCTATCTGCCAAATGAATTTTTATGAGGAAGGTTAGATAGGTATTGACATAAAAGAAAACAGATAGAATAAAAGTTGTGACAGTATTTCTCTCATCTTAAGCCATCAAATTTTGACAATGGTTTTTTTTTTCCTACAGATAGAACACTGGGAAAAAACCCAAACCAAATTAAAAAATCTAGTTCACATTCTCTTGCTCATGTATTAATCTTATTTTTTACACTGGGTTTCAACTGTGGCACATATATGAATTTATCTAGAAACACTGATTAAAACTACTATGGTATGCTAATTGGTGTTATTTATTGAGTTGTAATTAGGAAAGGCAATGAACTGAAAAATCAAATCTGAACTGCCTGTTATTGTGAAACATCTTGGATTCAGACAAACTCTGGATTGGAACTTTGCAGTTGCTTTTAAACAATATGAAGTTGAGCAGAAGAAACATTTCAATCTTCTGCAGTTCTGAAATGCTTCAATTTAAAACCCTTTGTTCTAAGTGACTTTTGATTAGTATAGTTGATTTTTTATATTATGGTTAATCAAGATAAATGTAATGGGTATGTCTACAGATATTTTAAAATGGTGGAACCTTGTAACTTTGGCCACCTGTTTTACTTGCACTCATTTTAATGCAGACCTATGTGAAGGTACATGGTCTGATTTTAAAGGAGAAAACATAAACCTGCAGCTTCACCGACTTCTGCTATTCTGTCTTCTCAGCTTGTAGTGAATGGTTAGCATTTTCTGTGCCTATAAGATGCACTTAAAAATTAAACCTTGTTTCTAATTACATTACTCTCCATATTTTGTGGGGTGTCTGCCAGAAAACAGAAATTAACTAGCTATGTAATGTTTTCATTGATGTGTATTTTTATGGTTTTTTAACATTTTAAATACTACAGAATTAAAATGGCTCTTTGTTCCTGTTCATTTCTTTAGTTTTAAAAGAACTTGGAGTATGGTCCTTTTTCTGTAAGTAGGATGGACTTTTTAAAAGGGCTGCAAAATAAGTAATGTATTTAAATAATATATAAGGCAAAGAATTAGATATATAAAATTATATAGGGCAGAATCTATATCAGGCATCTGGACACATTTTAATGAGCTCCCTGCAAAATAAGTCTAGGAACGTTGTCTAAAGACAGCAATGTCAAATAAGCCTGACAGTAAAGAAATAGGACAATTCATTATTAACAGAATAACACCACCATGGGAATATATCAACTTACATACCCAGGATGACTTGTCTCATAGCTCAGCACTGCGCTGCCTGGGTTCACGAGCTTCTGTTCCCAGAAACCTGGGAACAGCTCATGGTAGGGTTCACCACAAAAAGAAGACAGAACTACTTGTGATCCCCTAACTAATGCCTTTGTTCAATGTTCATATCACCAGAAAGCTTTTACTCATTTATGGAAGGGACAGCACATACACCCTCCAGAATAAATAGTGTGGTTCCTGCTGCTAACTCAAGGTGAGCTCCCTGGAAGTGAAATTTCCAGGGGCTGCGTACAGTTATGAGTAACTTATGTGCAAAGGTGTCTTGAAAACCAGTAATCCCCTAAATATCATGGCAGCAGAAGCTAAGATAGGAAGTATTTTCAAAACAGCCTTCCTAGAGAACATGCTATATAAGTACTTGATAAACCAGGGTTTAAGTGAAACATCCTGAGAAATGGGACGCCCCCATTAAAACCATTGATTTGCTCCAAATCCTTGCATTCATTCTGCAGCTCAGGCAGAGAGGTCAGCCCTGTCTATCTATCCTCTATGTGACAACAATATTCATTGAATTAGCTGGCATGTGGGGTGACACCAGGTTTCAGAGATTACCTAATTTACCAACCTGACTGGAGGCCCCCTAAAAGGCAGGAGAAGTTTTCACTGGCTCTTCTGACACCCTGGTTTAAGTAGCTACCTGATCACAGTGGGGGATACTGTGAATCTGATTCCTGTAATCCTTACATTCCCAAGTCTTTAATCAGTCAGCAACCCTACGTGGTGCAATTCCTAAACAATCTTTCAGCACCCGTCCCCAAACCTGAAAAAAATCTGACAACTAATTGCAATGTTGAACCATGTGCACTATGTCAACACCTCTCAGTAAAGTTGCATTACTTCAGGGATGTTTGTTATACCTGTAAACAAATTCTATAGTAGCATTTGGTTACACCACTAATTACCCACAAAACCTATCACTGTCAAACAGCAATGTGTGTACCAAATAGATACTGAAAAAATAATTATTTTGATGCTGACCTTTTCTATTCCTACCAATGATGTGTATTAATAAACTATGATGTACTTGGCATAAAACACAACAGTCTATCTTGTATTTAACAGCCTTTTCAACTAAAGACAGTTTTAAGGTCTGCTATCTCCTGGATACTTGTGATTTAAGAATATAATGAAAAATGCAGGAAAATGTGCCAGCTTAGCAGATAGTCTGGGTGACAGGTTTAATTTATGACATGTAAGTTATAAAATGGCAGTTTGAAAGAATTATGAAACATTTGATATAATCTTTGGTATAACACTTTCACCCTTGGCAAAGCCTCAGTTACATTGTAGTGAACAATAAAGAAATGGTCTTATCTAAATTGGTTGATGATTAGGCAATCTTTTCAAATACATCTTTCTGTTGTAACTTGTTTAGTGTAAGAGCAGTGATATTCTAAGTAATGCCCTTATCAAGCTGCCTGAGTTGTGCAGTGCTGTCCATTGTAATGAACACAAACAGAGCAACTCAAAGGTATTTTGAGCATAGTGATAACTCTCCTAATGTGTGTCTTCTATTTTTTGTACTAAGTCACCTTGACAAGCTGTTTTTACAGGCACAGGGAGTTATATGTACTACCTGTATTTCTCACAAGAACAGACATTTATGAGGGATCACTGGAAGATTTGATATGAAATAAAAATCAGGTAAATTATTCCCCAACAACATATATTTCCATGTTTCTCAGTGATGTTATTTTAATGGTTGTGCTCATTTCTTTTATCACTTTATATTATCCTTTGTTAAAGTATTGTTAAAAAATGGGGGATATTGCTACACTTTTGAAAAGAAATAGTTTATAACTTCTTCAAAAATAATAAGTATTAATGAATTGAATTTGAAAGATAATTCTATAGGACCACACATATCAAATTTTACAACACAATGATCCATAAATGCCTTTTTTGCCACCACCAGCCACTCTGATGCATAACCATCCTAATTTTCTATGGGGTTTGTAGCTTTTACTCACCTTTTTCACAGAACTTCAATTTTGGCATTCCATCAGGCTAGAGACTTCCTGATTTTCCTGATTATTACCCCACTACCTTTTTTTTTTTTTTTTTTTTTTTTTTTTTTTTTTTTTTTTTTTTTAACTGATTATACAGTTTGTCTATACTGCTGGTCACTCCCACCAACTGTAAACCTGTATCACCAAAACACTGCAAACCCATAGTGGATGTCATTCCATAGAAATGGGGCATGATAAGGGTTTTACAGATGGTTTTTGTGCAGCAAGAACCTGGTAAAGATACAGGTAAATATCAGAATAGATGGACATGTATTTTAGATTTGATTGGAAATACTACCTAGGCCAAGCCATTTAGGACTACCAACCACTTTAAGGTTGGTAGTACTCCAGGCTCTTCTCTCAAATCTGAGCTGCTTGGGAATGCCAGCTGCAATGACAGAAAAACTTTGAAACATTGAGAGCAAGGGTATTCATACCATATACTAGTCAAGTGGGAAACTCTGGCCATGGGAACTGCCTCCTAGTTTCTTTTCCTCCCTTCAACTGTAAAGGAAATTTTGGAGGAAATTTATAGGCAATTTTTTTGCCAAAAGTTTAAATATGCAGAATTATACCTAGATGAGGTGCTTAAACAAACATCCATTGGAGGATATAGGTGCTTTCTTACATATTTTGTGAAGTCTTAGCTAAAATCTACAAATAATGTAAAAATTTCATGTATTCTTTGGGCTCCTATGTCTGTAGGAGAAATGTGATTAATTTCACAAACTCTACCCCCTTTTCACAAGCATTTATCTTTTCGTTACTGTGATTTCCACGTTGAAGTGAAGGTCAGCACAGAAACACACTTTTTTAATCTCTATTTTATTCTTAGACTACTTATTTCTTACAGTTTTTTTTTATTAATTCTAGCAGTCAGTCTGGGCAAGCAGAGCAAATCATGTGTGTGTTCATGTCTAAGGAAAAATCTGGGATGCATTTATCAAAACCAGGCCAAAGTTACCTATTTGTCTGAATTTTAGCATTCGTTTGAAAGCATTCTGTGAATTTTTACAAATCATTATTTTCATTTTGTTATTGCTGCTGCTGTGGGAACAAATGAAGTTGGAAAAGTAGTTCACAAGGGAAGGACAAAAGTGTTGACAGATTTTTTTCAAAACGGGGAAAGTAGCAAATGGAAAGAGAACTAGAAAAAAACATGAAAAAAAAGGGTGGTGTGAACTTTGGGCCAAAACTTGCTGACAGCCAGGGGAAGGTCAAGATGTGAGGGTAGGAACAAAAGAATCAGGGAAACCTTCTGAGGCTTGTAAATAAGGACATTTGGCTGCAGGTAGAAAAGTTAACTAACAACACCCGACTCCCTCCTGGAAGGATGTAAACCTAAAGAAGTGAGAGGTGTGGCAAGCACATACAAATTGCTATCCTGGATTGAAGCAGGGGTCTTGTTAATCAAGTAACTTCTCAGCAGGACCCAGCTGTTTCAGGGAAGGTCTCAAAGACTGCAGGTTTTTGGAATACCAGTGCACAGAATAATCTACCAAAATCCTGTTAGCAATAAGTTGGCTTGCTCTTCAATTTTGGGTTGTTTTTCTTCCCTGGTGTAATTGAGAATTCTGTCAATTCACAAGAACAGACAATTTTTTTCTAATTCCTTGAAGCTCTCTGGGTGAGAACCTGGCTGGAGGTCAACTGGTGCTCTAAGATTTTTTCCTTATTCACAGCTATAAATACTGGCACAACCACATTTAAAAGAGTGAAGGTGTGTGTTGTGTGCTTACCCTATTTCTCTATCCAGATTGGAAGATGAAAATCTTGGGAGGGCTGGGAGGGTTGTATAGATTTTTTTTTTTTTTGCACCTTTCGTGCAACTATGAGCAAATTAAGTCTCTACTGTTTGCACATGCCCTAGTTCCATCCAGGACAGAGTTAATTTTTGCAGTAGCTGGGAGGGAGCATGACCAAGACCCAGAGGTGATTCTGTACCACCTCATGTCATTTCCAGGGATGGGGGAAGGGAGCCTTAAGAGGAGAAGGGATCCTTGCTGGGCCCTTGCAGCACAGTGGAGACAGTAGCTGGGTATTTTTTTTTCTCTGTGAGATCATTCACCTCTTTCTTGTACCCTCTATTGTTAGTATTGTTGCTGTTACTGTTATTTTTCCTTTGCTCGTTGCTGCTCACAATAAATTGTCTCTATCTCACCCATCATCTTTACCTTTTGTGCCTCCAACTCTTCTCTCTGTCCTGCCACAGGAGAGGGCAGTGGAGAGGGGGACAACAAATGAGTAGAGGCACATGGTTTGGAGAGTCTCAGTGGGAGCACCATCCCTAAACAACAGCATACTGTGTAGGATCTCAGCTAGATATGCTAGAAATTTGAAAGTATTATCAAGTAAAGGGACTTTTTTTTTTTTCTTTGTGCTGCATAAGATACTCGTTTTTCTGTAACATCTTTAAAAAAGTAGCCATTTACCCTTACAGGAGAGGACCTAGTTTCAGTTCCTCACTCAAGTAACTTTCTCTTGTCTTTGGTGACTAAAGAAATCTTTTTTGCCTTCAAATGTTTTAGAATTTTCCTTTTTGCATTTCTATATTTATTGTGATGTTGGAAAAACAATGAATCCTCCTTCTACCTTGCCCCATTCTGATCCTCTTTTCTTTTCTCCAAAAAATCTTGAAGGCATCTATGTCATTTATTTCTCCACTAAGCCAGTCTTAGTCACATGAAGGAAAGTGCACAAGTGTAAGCATACAGGTATAGTATTTCTAAGTACTGATTTAAGCATACATGGACAACATTCCAGGTGCCATAATTCATGCATGTTCAAGTGTGAATATCTTCAATTTGTGTCATTCTCTTTTTCATTTCCCTCTTTTCTCTCTCAGCTCATAACTCACAGCACTACGATGGGGCTTTTTTAAAATTTGTTTCTCTCTTTCGAAGGTTTGTTTTCTTCATGAATCATGTCACAAAAGTCCATGTCCCTGTTGCACATTGCAGCCTCCATTCAATCCATTTCCTTGACTCATCTACACTAAGCACTCTAAGTCAGATGTGTTACTGCCCTGGGCTGTCAATACTTCCTGAATGTGATTCAGCTCTAAAGTGGGGTGAATTACCTTCTGGAAGTCCCTGTACCTGCATCTGACAGGAAAGGTGCCTCAGGTAACACTGTTCCTAATTTAAGCCATATGTGAAATTAGGTGAAACTGAAACAAGTTCCACAGCTTACAAATAAAGTCCTAGAAGACAGAAGGCTTTCCAGAAGAACAGGCAGTTTCAATTACAATTCAAATAGATGGGAAAGAAGGAAAAAATAGTCTTCATGTGGCTCTGTTCATAATACATGCCACAGTGCAGGCCAATGTTCCAGTTCCTATGATCATTCTGTGATCACAAAAAGTATCATAGTTCTGAAAAAAATACCTCTTTTGTACTAGAGAACTGAAATAATTATTTGTGCTTTTATATTGTGAAAACCAGAGTAACCAGAGCAGAAGGTCTCTGATTGTTCATCTGTATTAAGAGCCAGATCTGTCACAAGAAGTGAGTATGATTAATACACAAAGTGGAAAAGAATAACTCATTCAAGGATCTGAGATTATGCTAAGAAAAATCATCTTAGATAACCAATGTAGAAAGCAAAGGCTGTTACCATGTATCCTGATTAGAAATTCAACTTTAAAATTCCTTTCTTCTTCAGTGCTTGTAATAATATTCCTTGCATTAAGTACTGAGCTGTCTTCACTGTCTCCAGTTCTATAAAAGTGTATAGTTTGGATTTTTTCCATCTCAGTAACTTAGGGCATTAAACATCTTCAGATGTCATATTGACTTTGAGTTCAAATTAGTAAATTCTGGTTCTGTGTCACTGTTAATTCCTCATACCCAACCAAACCAAACAAATAGATGAAGAAAAATAGAATTGAGTCCTTTTTATACACCCCTTGCAGAGGTGCTGCATATTAAAGCTTGCATAGTCAGCAACATGGTAAAACACTCAAAATATGTTGGGGTACATTTTGGAGTTTTTGTACAGTTTTTTTTCACACTCACAAAGAAATAAAGTTTCTAGTCTGCCCAGCAGCCCCAATCAATAAGTGTATCCTGACAGCCTAGATTTTTCACTGCTTTGCTAGTGTCAGATTGTATACAGCATCCACAGCTTTTTCCTGCTGTACACTTGCAAGCAGCAGCTGCTTCATGTTCCTTTCCACTATGGCTGTCCCCAGGCTTTATAATCTCATCCTTTAAGATTATCCTTCAGCTCAGTACCTGAAATACAAATGCTTGAAGACCTGATTCCAAATGTGTTTATGCAGGAAAAGTGGATTTCTCCATCCTTTGTCCTGGTTCCTGTAATACAGGGGTGATGAGGCTTGTGAAATGCAGAAATACTTCACTTTTTTTTTCTGCAGAATGAATGAATCAGGCAAATAAATTAAATGAAAGATCTTAGTGTACCTGAACTGAATATCACACAACTGAGGGTCATACAACTCAGGCTAGAGCTAAACATGCTGCTGAGGTCAGCATTTAGATGGCACATGATACACTGCATTTGTGATGCCTGTAGCAATATTCCCTTCAACCACACAGCGTCTAGTGAGTTGAAATGAAGTGCTACACTTCCATCACGAGTAGCCAGTTCTGCCGCCTTCCAGAGAGAAGCAAAATGTACAAGACTTCCACCTGCTTTTGAGCCCTCAGATTCCCTTCAAGTTTGAAAGACAAACCAGTGAAGGTATGCCTGGACTGCATAAAGGAAGGAATATAGGCACAGTTGCAGGGAAGTTGTATAGCTGGTGAACACATGTCTGGAAGGCAGGACACTCTTCTGACCATGTAAAGAATAATTTGAATGAGGACCAGTACAGAGAAAGCTATAAGAGAAAGGGAGACCCTATCTTTGAGGGAAAATTAGAGCTTGACTACATTAGTCTAGCACCATGAAAGGTAAGCAGGAATATGGTAGCAGAACAGCAACACAAAGTACAACACCTGAAGTACTTGAAGCAAATTTGTGATTCCATAATATGCAATTGCTTCTGTTGATTGATGGATGGAACACCATTCTCCATTGCCTTACCAGAATGGCCTAACTTCCTTAGCTAGGACATTTAGGGGTTAATGATGCCCATTACCACCTACCTGCACCCTGTGGTTTACAGCTACTGGCCTACATGCATGAGATTTTCAAGGACTCAAAAAAGCCTGTATAGTTACAGCAGGGCTGGAGACCATTTCTTCTTGGAACTGTGGTAAAACCAGCTCTGAATTTGATAAGAAAAACCCATGTTACCTGTGTAGCTTCCGGTTTAACTTCTTTGTACAACTGAACCCATGGCAGCCCTCCTTACCCAATGCTTTGTCACCCCTGTATGCAATTTTAATTAAAAGGCTTTTACTTCACAAAGCTGTCTTGATGTCTCTCCAGCTCTCCTCTCTCATGCAAAGTTTTTGTTTACAGCTCTTGCAGAATCAGAAATCAATCCCAGCTGTTCCCTTTGTTATAATTTAGCATCTGGAAAAGGATTTGGTTTGCATATACATGCATGACAAGAATTTATCAGATGAAATTGCCCTCAACTTACATCAACTAACTATTGAATTGCCCTTTTTTCCCCAGCACTTTCAAATATTAAAAATTATGTTACAAAGCAGGTTCCAGGTTCCTTAGCAAATTAAAGAGCAGAGAAAATGTGTAATAGGTTTTTCAAGGGCCACTTGAATACACAATTAAAAATACAACATGCACTTAAGCAAATAGTATTTTGAGTCTTCAGTTAATTCACAGAGTAGAACATATCAGGATCAAGCAATTCCTGTACGATGCTGCTTATTTTTACACTATGTGAATTCATCAGAACTGTAGAAACAAACTCACAATAGAAAAAAAAAATTTAAAATGCCTCAGAAGTCTTCCCATCAGCAGTAAATTTAACAATTATTCTAAATCTCAATAAAATTGAAGGTTTTGATATAGTATTTTTTATATATCAATATAAAACCAAGCAATTACGAATGGACAGGAAAGCTAACCATAAATACAGCTGCTGAAAAAAAAATACAGTGTGATAATTAGGAAGCTGCAAGCAGCAAATGTAAATACTCTCCATGTGCTGTTAATATAATAGGAAATGAAATATTTAAAGAAGGAAAAGGCTGCCAGTAACACATACCAGCACCTATCAGCTCAGTCTGATAGAATAGCTTTAAGGTTTAGATTAGATTTCAGGAAGAAATTCTCATTGTGAGGATTGTGAGGCACTGGAACAACTTCCTAAGAGATGTTGTTGTTGCTTCATCCCTGTCAGTGTTCAAGGCCAGGTTAGATGGGCTACTGAGCAACCTGGTCTAGTGAAAGATATCTCTGCCCATGGCAGGGGACAGGCACTACATGATCTTTAAGGTCTCCTCCAACCCAAACAATTCTATGCCTCTATGATTTTTATGCAAAGTAAAAAGGTTCCAGATCAAGAGAAACTTTCCCAGTTCAAAACCGGTTGGAAATTCAAAAACATTTTTCGCGTACTAGAAGGTAAGTTGAAAATATATTTAGCCCAGATTTGTTAAACATGTGTCTTGGAGTAATTAAAAAAAGAAAACAATAAAGAAAAAAATAAGAATAAGATTGAAAGACAACAAGTTTATATTTTAAAATGATAAGTGGTTTTGACCTGGAAAACTAAAACATTGCTTTCTTCCCAAGGAGTTCATTATGATCAATTAGGGTTTATTGAAGAAATTAATGCTAAGTGAAAAACGTAAATAAAATAAGTATTTTTGTACTTTATCTAGACAAAATAGTTGAAAATAAATTCATATTAAAATTAAAGTACTTGAAAATATAAATAATTTACAAAGAAATAACTAAAGCATAATTTTAGGAATTTATTTCTCATATAATAATATTTGACTCTAGAAGTTTCCAGTGGATTCAGTTCTGATAAGGATTCTATCCAAGTCAATGAACTGAAGCACACATGGATTTTTCTCCAGCATACATCTTGTTTATCTAAACTAAGGAACATTTCCATTTTTGTTGAATTTGCAGATCTCATTTCTCTAGTAAGTGTTACAGTGTTGACACCCAGAGGCTTTTGAATCCCTTAAGGCTTTAGAGTATGAAGAAAGATCTCAAAGAACTTGTAGGTACATCATTAGCTTGGGTGATTTTACCAGTTATATATTAACTGACAAAAATTTTACCTGCTTTCATGTTCAAGGGTTTTGTTACTCATTTTGTTCTCTGTCTTGTTTTTGTTATTTGTTTCATGTTTGGTTTTGGTTTGTTTTATTGCTGGGTTTTGTTTCTTTGGTTTTTGTTTTTGGTTTTTGGTTTTTTTTCTGGGAGGAGTTATATTTCCTTTGGGTAAGAATCATAGTATAACATTTTTTTACTTTCCTTCTTTCAAGACATTGAAAACCAAGGGCATATTTTTTCTCAATTTTTGTGGTTTGAATTACTTCTGCCATGTAGAAAACATTTACCTCAGCTGATGAGTTCTAGATTACACATTGAAAAGAGATATTATGCAATTTATGTGAGAGCTTTAAAATTCCTGCAAGATTCCATCAGACAGGTCTGCTACTGAGAGATGAAAAGAGTGTACCATGAAGGAGCAACCTATCTCATATTAACTCTATGAACCAGGGAAGTCTAACACCTAGCAGGTCCATATTACAAGAAAGCCAATCCATGTAACCCTGGCAAGCCAGGGTTAATTCTCTCTTAACACAGCCTTTCCTCTCAATTTAGCAGATACTTGAAGACATTTAATGCAATGAGTTGACTCAGCTTCTTTTTACTGACCATGGCCACAAGTTCTCTGAACTTCCTGCTGGCCTTCCAAGAGATTTCTCTGCACAGCACCTGTGGGTGACAGCTGACGTGACTTGATGAGAATGATATCCAGCAGAGAGTCTAAACAATTGGAAAAAATGGGTCTGCTGTCATGGGACATACCGGAGGTGAGAGCTCAGAGAGGGTTTTCCAATCTTCAGTCTGCCCAGACTTAAAGCTCACCATATCTGTGTAATGACAAAATTCCCAAGTCCTACAGAGGCCTTAAATCTGTGTTTCTTGCTTGGTGTGAGGCAGCGGTTTCTAACACATCTAAACACAATTAAAGTCAGGGGACGGATGCTAAAATTTCTAGTCCCTTTGCCTGTGCAGTTTTCCTGTGTGTTTAGCATGTGTCTCTTAAGTTGTAGGCTTCAAGGTCACAAAAATTGTTGGAATTATAATACAATTACACACTGTGTTTAAAAGTACATAGAATCTGACAACACCTTTACTTAAATATACTTAATAGCATAGAAATTTTACATATGTAAGAGAAAAATCTGGGTGGTCCTATAATTCACTGTGGGAACTCTTAATGGCATAGATGCAATAAGGCTTCCAGGGTAAAAGAAGTAGTAGTAGTAGTAGTAGTAGTAGTAGTAGTAGTAGTAGTAGTAGTAGTAGTAGTAATGATAATGATAATAATAGTATCCAGACCCTCCCATCCAAGCTTTTAAGGCTCATATTGTAGTGCCCATTGTGCCTACCAGAATTATGACAGGAATTTCAGTATATGTGTAAGAGAAAAAGAAGTTGACACAGCCAAAAAGACTGCCCAAAACATTAAAAAAGGTATTAGTAAAATAGCTAATAGGTATAAGGTGGTTATTTGTTTGTTGTTTACACAATAATCATAGCATTTTGCAAACAATCATAATTCAAATTTTGCAAAGAAAGTAATTTCCATTACTCTATAGCTGATCCAGCAGAATTGTGAAGCAAGAATGTAGCAGAAACTTAATGCCAACATTTTTTTTTTATTCTATAATGATTAAACTTCGTTTTGCTGAATCCAGGGCGAAAACTGGAGATTGGAAGTATGTCCAGGTACAGCAGTGAAAGCTGCAGTGAGGTGACCTCTCCTACAAGAAAACAAAATGTGTCATCATGACTGTCTGAATAATGAATCAGTAGAAAGGAAATGATGATTTCCTATTTGTTAATTGATTACAATTTTTTAGGCAATACCAGAAACAAGGAAATTGCAATTAATAGACAAAGGGATGGAGATATAATTTTTCCCACCTTATATTAAATTAATGATATTGCATATAACCCTTGGAAGACAATATCCTTTAAAATTCCTTGGGGTGAAAAGGGCAGATTCACTGAAAATTGCTTCCAACATAAATTCCTGTGATTACTCTTGGTTTTTTTTTTTTTTTTCAGTTTAAAGAGCATTGTAACAGTATTGAATGTGGCTTGACATAAATTTTACAGAAATGTACCGTGATTAAAATTTCAGCAGAGTAAAAAAAATGTTAAAAGTATGTGAAGAAAGTACTTATATAATAATAAAACAGCTTTCAAATGCTTGCACTCCACTTCCTAATGTCCTATGGGATTTAATAACTTTCTATATAACCTGAAAAGAAGAACAAAACTGACATAACTGAAAATACTTGTATTTAATCATAATCTGATATTGAAACAAAGAAATAACATTAATACTTCAAACAAGTTTGGTTTATACCTGAAATGGGCTGACTTTAGTAAAACCTAGGAAGTTCAAAACCAAAGCAGTTAGCAGAATATTTTTTTCTAATTTTTGCTTAATATATAAACACAAAGACATAAAAAGCAGACATTTTCTTGGCTGTCTTGGCACTGATGGTGGCGTATGAGGATATATGACTCACATATGTGATGCCGAATTGCATTTTTCAATCATTGCCTAAGACAGCAAATGAGGAATTGCAGAGGTGCTAAGAAATAACAGCAGTTTTCTGATTTTTTTCAGATCCCTGCTTGTTGAAAAATAGAGAAAAGAGCTTTCCTCATAACTTATTTTCCTAACCTTTTTTTTAAACAATGCAAGAAGTCTTCCCACCAGGCCATTTGTTCTCTGCTAGGCAAAGGAAGAATGTGTAAAAAACATTTAAATTGAACCCATCAGAATGCAGTTTTTCTCAATTGTGAATGAGGGCTAAATTTCACTAAAGTGGCCAAAAACTAGTAGGCCTAGGTGGAAAAGTAAAAGAAAACAAGCTCTGTACTCTTTCATGAGAAGTAAAAAATTTAAAAATCGACCTTATTTAGTAACTGCTGCAAAATTTATCAATGTAGAATTAAAAAAAAAAAATTGAAATATTTCCTTTATGTTAGCTGCATCCCTTCAAAGGAAAAATAGTGCTTTCATCTTTTAGATAAAATCTCAGTAACAATATAAATCCATGACCAGTACTTCTAGGTATCAAAACTTGAGGAAAGGCCAAGCAAAGATTTTACTGTGAAAAAAAAACTCCACATGTAAATCCCAAAATCAGAGCCAGGACTGCTTTAAATGTATTCCATTAATTTCTGAGCAACTAATATCCAGATTTTCAATTTTATTTTTTTCTGACAGGTTTATCTGGGTGTTATCTTTTGGATCTGTCGTGTCTACTTTCATGAGGAAGCAGAAGTTTTCTGGAGTGAAAGAATCTGGCAAATGCACTGATGCAGTGACAAGCATAGCTCATATCCTAAAGGTGGTTTCTGCCAACAGGAGGTACCTTATTCCAACATGTTTAGTACTTTTAGATTCAGTATAAAGAGATTCTTTGTTGTGGAAACATTAAAGTTTTCTGCAAATACCAGTACTTGAATAACCACTGAGCATCTCATTTCACTGCTTTCTAGGGTCACTTAGATTAACACAACCATTTAAATCAAAAGAGAGTATGACTGGATAGTTGCAATAGCCTGTTAATGAAGATAGAAGAAATTAATTTCACTGAACCTCCCAAAATTTGCCATGCTTGCATAGAAAATGTTGTTATTTCAACTCTGATTATTCTTCTGTTTGAGAATCCTCATTTATTAAAAAAATACAAGTGATTTTGACCTTTCAGATTTTTAATAGAAATTCAGAAATTAGGTAAATATACAGAGTTGATGTCTGACATTCAATAATTTTAGTTTCCTTTTGAAAAAATATTAGTTTTGCCATAAATTAAATGTCTTTTAAAAATTATTTATTACTGATACTTTAAACATTTCCTTTTGTCTCTTTATTTTAGCTTTGTGAAATATACATACATGTGCAAAAGAACACTGAATAGCTTTATAATAATGTAATGGACTTTGTTGAAGCAAAGAGATCAAATGTGAAGGTTAACTCCATCCAAAGAAAAGCTGATTTTTTTTGAAAATTATAGATATTTTTAAAAATCTATTTAGATGTGCAAGCAATAAAAATAATTTCTATTTCAATTACTCTAAACAGATATAAAAGCTAAATTTTAGCTATTAATCTGAAAACCAAAGTGCTTGTTTTTAACAATAGCACAAGCATTTTGGCATTTTTACCATTACTGTTCTCAGGTGAAGTCAGGAAATATTTTATCCACCTGAGCAAAAATAAATCAATAAAAATTTTGCCAAAAGTGTGACTGAAATATGGTTTAGTCTGGGGAATGAAATTCAGAGCATCATTTTAGGTTTGTTATGATTTTAAACACAGATATTATTTGTAATCATGTCACTGCATTAAATTTATAAGTTCTTAAGCAGTAATGTAAATTTATTGTGCAAAATTATCCATCTTCGAGCAATAGGCCCATCTTGAATCCCTAAATTACTCAGTTAATAAAAGCATGTATGTCACTTTTGATTCCTTACAAGTTCCTCTGTGCTTTCTCTTCTTTTTTCATTTTTTGATTGTCCTCTTTCAATATAGAGAAAGAAAGCTATTTTCATTCTGTTTTAGTAGTCTGGCCTGTGAAAAGAGGGGTAAGAGTTTGTCACAGATGGAATAAGTTGATAATTCTTAGACTATGTATAAATAACCATAATTTTTCTTCAGATTTTACTCACAAAGAGTCTATCCAGGAAATCCCAGTCTGAAATACCATTCTTGTGGCTCAAATTCTTTTCAATGTATCTTGATTCTTTCTTTGTTGTGTTGTATTAATATCAATAGCACTAGACATTTGGAAGCAACATATAAAGTGCTGAGATGACAGCATCAACAGCATCTTTTGATCAAGGACAGAAGAAAATCTCATAACCAATACTTCATATAAAATATTTCAAACAATCAATGAAAACAACCACCCCATGTAATGTGTTCAGAGAATCTAGTTTAGTGCAGACTTGGATAGGTAAAAGTTCTGTCTAATGAATTATTTGGAAAGCTTGTATTCTATCTGAATATTTGGCAAAATTCAGGTAAAGAAAAGTACTTGGATCATTCAAAATTCTTGAAAATTCTAAAATCATTTTCCGTTCAGTTTGTATTTTGAATTAACATCTTGACAGACTTTTTTGAAAATAAATATCTAGAAATATATACTATTGAGCACCGTATCTAAAAGAGGCAAGAAACAAGGCCTCCCTTAGAGACTTGGAAAGATATTCATGATCACAGAACCTAGACTTCATAGGAGACTTCCACCATCCATATCTGCTGGAAAGAGAAGAGTCCTGGATGCAAGCAGTTCACGAGATTACTAAAATGTCTTGGCATCAACCCCTTCATGCAGGTAATTGTTGATTCAGGAGCTTCTTGCTGTACTCAGGCAGGTGGAAGACGGCAGAGAATGCAAAGGTCAAGGGCAGACTTGTAATCAAGTGATTGAGACAAATAGTGCCTTATCAAACTGATTTCTGCCAGGCCTTGTGTACAGCTGGGGAAGTGTTGGACGCCTTTGCTCAAGTCACGTGTTTGACAGTTCCCCGTGGTGTCCTTAGAGCAAAATTGGTAACATATGGATTGGGTAAGTGGAAGGGGCTGAGGAAACTGGCTTCATCACTAGACTCAGTGTCCTGTGACCTACAATATGAAGTCTGGAGGGTTATCAGGAGCACCCCTCAGGGATAAATATAGGGGCCAATATTATTACATGTCCTTACTAGGACATAGGAAACAGACTTGAAGAGAGCAGCAGGAAGTGGGGTGGAGGGGCAGGCCATGGACTTACCATGAAGATGGTCAAATACTAAAAACCATTTTCAACAGAGAATGTGAAGTCTCCATCATTGTAGATATTCAGGATTTTCCTACACATGTCTGGGCTCTAACTCACTTTGAGCAAAAGTGTGCATCTATCTAGACCTCCCTAGATGCTGACCATTTTACATAATTCAGTGATGTCGTAATTCTGTAAATAGATCCTTCTCCTTGAAGTGATTGAAAGAGTAAAAATGGGTCCATATTACAACTCTACATCTCTTTCATCAAGCATTCCATTGCTGCCTGGAGTTCCAGTGATATTTGTCACAGACACAAGCTCCGAGTCTGATTTAATCTCTAATTAAACAGTTTCTATAGCTGCGAACATTATTATATTTCTTTGTTGTGTTCATGCTTTATTACATCTTGCAGGGAATTTAGATAGGGATTTCTTTTGCTTATTCATTATTCTCTCTACTTTTTTAAAATTATACCAAAATAAATATTTTTGATGGGTTTTTTATCCTTTTCACTCTTAAAGGAAATGAAGTGACTTCCAAGAGAACATTACAGTTTCTCAAATACCAAAGAAGTAGTTTAAATAATTTCATAGATCTGACTAGAAGTAACAACAACTAAGAAATTCAGGGGTGAAGCATCACTGTTAACTCATCCTTAAAATTCAGTATGAGGAAAACATGAAGGTAATTACTCAAGGTATTAGCATTTTTATATATCAAATTGTGCAAATTTTCTTCAATGTGAAGGACTCTTCAAACAAAATATTTAAATATTTTATGCACAAGTCAAATGATGTGAATATTCTTCTTGAAGTTCAGAGGATGGCTTGTTCATATGAAATACAGCAGTCAAAGAAAATAAACAATATAATGCACAGTAGAGCATAAATGCAAGCAACAGGCATAAATCAAGAAATCATAGATTTATTTACTAGGATAAATGTCTTTTTCTGGTATGTAGAGAAAATAAAAATTGGTTTGTATATGTTTCTTTCACCCACTCCTTCCTTTCTGTCAAATTTGTAAAGAGCATTTTAAAAGAAATCACTTGCAACTTTGATGGTAGTAGTAGCCTTCTTCAGCCTGAAATTACTCTTTCAACACAAAACATAATTTTTCTTTTACTCAATTTTTCATCTTTGCAATTCTTGTCTTAATCTCAATCTTTTCAAAAGAAAATAGCATTTTGTTCCTGGGGTGTTAAGAAGGGTGAGAGATAACGTGTTTTGGTTTTTTTTTTCTGTTGAGAAAAGTAGGGGGTTTTTTATCAAAGAATGATCATGTCAAAGGTATGACCCACGTCTAATAAACCTCGGTTACATTTAATACCATTTTACATGCATAACAGGGGCCTTTATTCTCCTTTTCCTTAAAGCTTAGAGAGCTAATGTTAGACCCTGAAAAATCTCAGCTGGTTACAGCATGGTGCCACCAACAGCACAGTTCAAACCTTGTATGGGCCATTAAATCAAGAGTTGGACCCAATGATCATCATGGCTCTGTTCCAACTCAGACTATTCTTTGATTTGCTGTGATTAGTATCTCTACAACTGCTGAGATTTAATTCTCCAACCTCCTTTTTAATTACTTATAGAACATTAAAGAGTAGAGAGTACCACTCCACTCCAACTATATTTATTGATTAGTCTTGGTACAGGACTGTTTTCATGAGTCAGTTCTTTTAGAAGTAGGATAGATAGTACTTCATCTTCACTATTTGAGCATATTGATCTATTAGAGGTTTGCTTCCTTCCTTCTGTACCTAGTTTTCGAAATCTTTCTGTCCATTAACCATTTTGCCTCTGTTCTCACATCAGCATTATAATTTTAATGAATTTTTTTTTTAATGTTACTAGTCTTAGATGCTCAAGATGAAATTTTTCATTATCCCTGAAAAATCCAGTTCCTGCATCTCCAAAATACCTGGAGCTTAGTTAAAGCCTAAACCATTAAATCCTGAAAATATCTGCAGTAAGTGCAATCAAAACCAGATTGCCAGAAACAGTAGCTGTCTTGTTTTCCTATTTTTCCACTAGTGGAAATGAAACGGATTACTTGGTAATTTATTCACAGAAAAGAGAAAAAGGTGGAAAAAATCTAAATGCATCTTGTCAAGACGCTGTGATGAAATATCCCTGGTAAGAACAGTTTCTTCCTCAGATATACTGGCTGCCCAGTGAAGATCCAGTAGAATATTGGCAGAAGAACAGCTACCAAGTAATTCTAAAAAGACTAAATACTCTATACAGAAGATGAAAACAAAAGAGCCTTTGAGTTTCTCTTCTGACAGACATGATACCCAAAAGCTGGGAAATTATATTTTAAAAAAACTCCAAAGGATTTGTTGTGGAAACTTAGTGTGTGGAAAAAAAATAGAAGAATCAAATCTGGATTTTAAAGTTTAGCCCCAATTAACAGGACAGGAAGAGTGTGTGCTGTACTGCTATGCTTGCGCTCTCTTTACTTCTTCAACCTTACTACAGCAGTACATTAGCAAATGCAGACGAAGGTGGGTGACAGTTTCTCAGACTACAAGGTGTGAGGACTGCAAAATATATCATGGTTAGTTTCTACTTCTCTCAGGCTCTATATTTGTTCATAGTAACTAAAAGGGGTTGGAAAACCTGTTATCTAAACCACAAGGTGCCAGCCCTGGTAGACATTCACATTTGGATTGATGGAATCCACTCATAACAAACAGGCTTGTATTCAGAAAGAGAATGGTTCTGAAGCAATATGAAATCCATGAAAATCGCAGCCAAATAAGATAATAACACAATTTGATGGGTCTAATTAATGTTAAACTGCCCTAAGGTGCTGGGAATATCCTGTTCAATTGGTCATATAATGTCTCATCTCTGGCTTCAGTACATGTTGCAGCCAAACATTACTCTAATTAAAAACATAAAGAAAGAAAAAAGTCCTCACATGTGAAATGCACGCACCCACCCAGCTTTGGTGAAATGTCAGAAGCAGAAGCAGCTTCCAGTGAGCAGAGAGTTCCTGCCATTGATACTGCCCTCTGCATGGCGAATATCAATGAGGAAGGATGTCTGCTAAACAATGTTCTAAAAGTATTCATCTTTCTGATGCAAGCTGGGACTTCTGTTTTATTTATGGGCTTAATTGCTTGTGTGCATTGTGTGCTGCTAATCTCACTCTTCCAGAGAGACTGTGAAACAGTCAACTTTAACAACCTCCTTCTTCCAAGGCACTATGACATCCCACCAGCACATAAGGAAGTCTCTTACAGAACCTGGAAACCCTGTGCTCCAAGCAGGATAAGTGTAGAGGTTTATGAGGTGTCTTCTGCATCTCCAAAGCCTTTGGATGTGCACATATTTCTATGTGAATTAAGTATTCTAGCTTCTTGGCAACCCATTTATCTGAGCTGCCTGAAAACTGAATTTTCTTCCCTTTCCCCTACTCCAGTTTGGCATGTGCACATAATGATTATATTCCCAAGAAATTCTTTAACTTGTCTGTAAAACATGATAGTTACTGCATTTTAACAGGACATAACAACATTTCTATATTAAAATATCAATATAGATTATTACCATTATGTGGAGTAGATAGCAATAAAACCACCACCTGGTATTAGGCTTTTGCAAACCCCTTGGCTTATTTTCCTTTTAAAAACATAATAAATGTACAGCAGGATCTGCTGTTACACAAAGAAAAGAAATTATTCACGCTTATTTTGCACACTGCTTATGCTCCTGCAATAACTGTGCTGGCTAAAATTGGAAATACAGCAGTTCCTAAAGCTAAGGGGTCCCAGAGAGGATCCACTCCCTGGGGAAAAACAAAGAAGGATCTCTACCATTTCTCCCAATGTTACTTGGTTACTGCTGCTGCTATTGGTGACAACAAACAGCAGAAAGGCTTAATGGCTGTCTGAGGATCTCAATGCAGAACAGCTTACACGTGAAAACTTTTCCTTCTCAGCACTCATTCTCTCTCAGCCTTGCTTTTCATACTTGCTCTTCTCTTCTTGAAAGAATTCACCATCTTTTCAAAACATTTCACAAAATACTTCATTTTGCAGTTAAATTTGCTCTTTCAGATAATCTTATACCTACTAAGACAAAATTTGGTCACATATTTAGGCAGCTATTAGCAGCAGCTATTTCTTTTTACCAAAATAGTATCCAAATATTTTTTCCACATTTATTGTAAAACTTTTTCTTAAAGTTTCAGCACAATTTCTACTCTTTTTTGAAAATCCTCTAAATTTATTCCTTGTTCAATTGTTCATAATATCAGAATTTTAATGAAATCATCGTGCTCATAGTGAGCATTAAAAATAAGAATAAACTGTATGAATCTCGCTAGCTGAAAAAAACACTTGAACAAAATTTCTGTTTCTTCAGGGTTTTCAGATAATCAAAATTATAAAGATTTATAGAAGGAGGCAGTGATAAAATTCAAATAAAGGAATCTGGACAGGAGCCTTATAAAACTTGTCTGTCAGGTTTTTCTACTTTCCTGGAAAACTTGTCTGCCTGACTGTTGAGTGTGATTTGAAATACTGGGGCTTCTGTGATCTCTGCTGGGGGCAGACCACTAGACAGACTGCCTTGGAGTAAGGATGCTATTCCCTTTCATCAATGCATCAAAGCTTCTGTTTTGGTTTTTTTTTCCCCCAACGTGGAATGCAACTACATTTCAAAATTCTTTCCCAAACCACACTATCTTTTTTTACTCAGTTCTCTAAATATGGTTTGGCAAGTACAATGGACATTCAACAGATATCCCAAAATTAAGGAAATTTGTAATTTGCGGCTACATCTCAACAGTTCCTAAAATGCACACAGAATGTTTCCGGTGACAGATATCAGGCATCTGAAAAATTCCCTCCTTCTAAAAAAGAATTGCAAATAACATAAAAGAGCTTCACTATTTGCCTGAACAACAATAGCAGTCACATGCATGAAATGTTGTTCAGCATATTCTGCTTTAGGTACAAACATGTGGACATATTTACTTGTAGATATTTCAGAAGAGAGGTACTCTGCGTTGAGATATTAGAGAGCTTTATCTGTTTTTTGGTCCATTTTGGTCGTCAGAATCTCTATTTTTTCCATATTATTTTTGAATGCAAACCCTAATCCTATTCTCCCTTCACCATTAGTATTACATTTAAGTTGAAACACTTCAATGCCTCAGTCAGGAATGCTGTAGGATCAAAGTGTCTCACCAACCAAATGCTCTGGAAGTTCAGTTACTTGTCTTTCACAATCCTTGCTTGGATGATCAGACAAGAATTGTAGACCTAATAAATCTTAAATAAAATTAGTGGTAGCCTGGGAGATTAATTTCTCCCAGTACAAAGGAGATGATGAAGAACATTCATGAGACTTTTGAGTTTAACGAAGGAATAAATCCATGCTTTGCAAAGTCTTAAATTGACTAATCTGACAGAGTTGGATTATTTGCCAAATAGTTTTGCAGAACACTTTCACATCCCATTTACAGACCAATCTGTACTGTAAACATATCAACAGATTTCTATAGTGTACTCTGGTACAAGCAGCATTATAGCCATTTTAAGCATCAGAGAGTAAGGTAACAAATGCACAATAACTAAAGAGAAGCAGGAGTAATTCTCATGAAGCCACTGTCCATGAGTACTAAATGGATACAAGACAAAAATACAGGGAAGAAATTTCCTTCCATTATTTTTTACTTGCAATTATTTGGCCTTATTCAGGAAGGACCAGTTCCTCTTGCAATTAATTAACTTCATCTACACAGAATCATGTCCCAAGTCTTTTTGTGATACTGATGCTCTTTTATCTAATGTAGAACAGCAAAACTGAAGCTAGCTTCCAAATGGTGGTAGGATCATTGAAACAGGAAATGAAAACTATTCTCATTATTGTGATTTCACAACTTTTGGTTAATACTTTCCATCAAAGCTGCACATCCACATTCTTCCCAATGGAGCCCAACTATAACCAAGATTTCAGTTATCTGAAAGGAGAGAATTCTTTTTAGATTTAATATGCACAGTACAATCTCCATATCAACTCCTTGTTATCTGACTCAGTGAGGTTTCTTTTGACACATTTTCTCTGACAAACCCAAATCAATTCAAACCCAGAGAAATTTCTTTTAAAATATTAATTTTTGAACAATGCCTCCTCTCAGAAAGAAATGTCCTTTTAAACTCATCCCACTATTTAGGCATATGTTCAATTCCTATTGACTTTAGGGGGATTTGAAGAATGGGCTTAAGAACTTTAGTAAGTAGGTATGGAACAGGCATGTGCAGAAGTACTTTCAGGTGAGTCTTTAGCAACCTTAGCATGTAACACCAGAAAAATCACACAAAAGAAGCAGACATTTTGAATTTGAAGGCATTGAATGCTGTATCTCATATGCCAGCATTACTCTTTTTTATCAGCATAGATATCAGTTCCAAAATAATTATGAGATTATAAGGGTATATTATAAGTGTATATCTTTGGCATATACATTATTATTCTGCCTATCAAGAAATTATAGCCATCATTTTATATATTTATCAGCATGATGCCTGATTTCTCTAACCATATATCTTTAGTTTTCTGAGAAACAAATAGGATAATTACATCTGCTGTAAGCTGATAGGGCATGGCCTTTTTCAGAGTGGACTGTTGTATTTAGTATTTCTGATAGCTTTCATGAAGTGAAGTACTAGACGTTTAAGAAACTCATTGCAAGTAGACTGTTTTGAAATTTTAGAATTAAATAATTAGTTATGCATAAGAAACCACCAAGCTAGTTCATGAGGACATTTTTCTTTTATGAATAACTTTGAATGTTGCATTTTGATGATTAATAAAACTTTCATATATATGTAAAAAGGGGGAAAGAAAACAATGCAGTGAAAAATGTTTATTCTTGTTTCTAACATAAGCTGTCATCATTATTCTGAATGTAATAGGATTGCATAGCTCCAAGTTATTATTAAAATGGTAACATTTTTTATGTGCAAAAATGCAAAAATATTTTCTGTAACAAATCAGTTTAATGTAAAAAAATTTATATTCATTTCTTTTGAATATATTGCAAGCAGTATCATTTCTGTGCATCTCCTTAAAGGAAAATAAGCAATATTAGTCCACTAAGAGGAATTGCTCTGCAGATCAGGAGCAATTCAATCATATTTTTTGATTAGCAGCAGTGTAAAGTTTTTACGAGGGAGAGATGAATCAGATCTTTACATGTTTTTCACTTATGCCATGACACAGTCTACCAGAGGCATATAAAGCACTCATGTAACCAGGAAGCAACCCAAAGCTATTTCTATGGAAACAAGCTCTGGCTGCAGGGAAAGCAGTAAATCAATCTCCTTCATGTTGTGTTTCTGACATGTTTGGATGTTTCCAACACTTGGCTGCCAGGTTACCTAACCAGCTAGGGTCTCAGGATTTAGTGCTACTGACTGAATTTCTTTACACACCTGTTGGACAATGCTAGTTTTGACTGAGAAAAGCAGGCAGGCATGATTTTTTTCTTATTTTTAACTGCAGAAATAGTGTCTATTGCCTTTTGCTATGTTGTTACACGTTACACACCCTTTTCTTTTCTAAAAGACCAAACCCTCAAGTAAGAAAACAAATAAAGAAACAAAAATCCCCCAACCCCTCACAACAACAACAACAACAAAACTCCACTTGGGGTTAAATAGAACTAGTGTAATCAAAGTAAAGCTAAGCTTCCCTTATATCCCAGGCCCCAAAATGATGCCATGATCAAATTGCTGTTGGTGAGCATAGGCTGCAGAGGGCAATGTCCCTCAGCAAAGCACTCTGCTTCCCAAAGAGGAGTCAAGTCAACCTTTTAAGTGCACATTGCTTTTTCCTGAGTCATCAGTTATTTGCAGTCTGAAGAATCGAGTCTTAATCACAATAAGCAATTAAGGGAACACTGTATAAGTATTCTACATGTTTGATGAATAACATGCTTCCCAGAACATTTCAAACAAAATTAAAAGTTGTTATTTCATGATTTAACCAATAAAATAAAAACCTGAAAATTTGCTTTGGTTTTAACTGGATAGCAGGAAATTCAGGATATCCAAAAGAATGCAAAACCAGGTAGGGATGGAAATTCCCTTCTTCTTTGTGAAAGAAAAAAAAAAGCTAACAAAACTCAGTTTTTCCATGAAAATATCAGCCAGCTATATTGGAGAGCAATGTTCCAGATTTAAGGAATATAAAGACTGCTTTTCTATTCAGTCTCTCTACAGATGAACACGGTTGGAAGAGCTCCATGCAATATTGCCAACCACAAGCCTTCAGAAAACATGAAGCCAGTCTCCAAATTGTATGACCAGCTTTTAAACCAAAAAATCATCAAATAGGAATAAATAATGTACTTTCCTTATTGGTTAAGTTATTTGGGTCTGATACAACCTCCTCAGAACAAGAAGTTTTTTGTTAAGAAATGAAAGCCAAACATGCCTACTGGACTGCAGGACTAGAAAGGAAGAAGAGTTAAATGGACATGAATGAAGTAAAAGAGCAGGAAATGGGGATAGAAATGGATTACAAAGTTCAGTGAGAGAAAAGTGAAAGATAAAGATGAAAAAGGGACTGCAGTTTGTATGCTCTGTAACATGGTGTTTTGCCTATATTGCTTTAGGTCGCAGAGATGGTAAAAATCTCTTAAAAGTCATTCTGGTCTACTAAAAACAACGTGTAACACTGAGTGTTGAATTCTAATATACACAGTACAGCTCCATTGTGTCATTCTCTGACTCGAAGTCATATGAGCATAGATTGTCTATTTGGTGCATTAACACCAGAGTTTATTGGACAAGATACTGTCTACCTCCATCTGGAGCTCACAACAGTTTCAGTTAAGTACATGATGTTATGACTAACAAGTTGGAGTTCTATAAATATCTAATATCTGCTGCAAAGTTATGGGTGATTACTCTAAGAAAAGCACATGGAGTGAGAAAAAATGCATCAGAAGTTTAACATGATTTTTGATTAATGCCAGAAAGAAAATCATCAAATGAAGAATAAAATAACAAGAAACATCTTCAAGCTATTTCATATATAGTTAGGTATTCAGAGATTCCAAAACCTCTGCCTAACTATATTCTCAGATATTAATGCAGTATTCATGTCCAAAATAACCATTTTTTTTGGTATTTAGGATAACATAAATACACTGACTTAAAATTTCCCATCTCCTCCACCTACTCCTCCTCCCTCAATGCTTTTAACACACACTGAATATTATTTTTTCCATTGAGCTCTCTTCTCAACACTGTTTCCCTCTCTTCTCAGACATAAATGAGGTGCTGGGCAATGTTCTGACGTCAATGTGGTAATTGCCCCAGGGGGGGAAACAGGAGTTTAAAATAGAAATAGAGACACAGACAGACACATTCATATAGACACCTGTGGGTGCCAACAACACTGATAGACCCAGACTTCTGGGAACCTGTGGCAGACTCCAGATGCCACATTGCTCTCTGAGCCTTGTATGACATTGTTCTCCCTGTGTCTTGGTGAGGATTGAGCTACAAAATTCAGTACTGGCATTGGACTTGGAGCTGATCCAAAGGGCACCAAAATATATCAGTACGGCTGAGGTCTGTCTCTAACTACAACTGATTTTTTCTTTGAAGGCTGTATCTTGATTATACATGTACTCTTGATTTCATTTATTATAAGACCAAAACTATTTACAGATCTCTGGGTAAATGACAATCTAATGTTTAATTTCTTCAACATCTCTAATGAAAAAATCTCCTGAAAAAGGAGCAGTACTGCCACCAGACACAGAGAGTCTAGTCTGTCAGAGTTAAAAGAAACATAAAGGTATAACACCTAAAAGAGAATTTCCAGAGATAGGAGGCAAAGGTCTGGATTTATTTCTCTTCTCTATTTCTGTTTTAATTTACAACAAACTTTAATTAAGATCAGAAATGGTGCAGAGTTGCTCGATAAAGAAATAAAAACTGTTTTGTGAGCAGATGCTAGAAAGTTTGGCTTGTTTAGACTAACAAAATTATGCCTGAGAAGGGATGAAATGAGTGTCTCTGAAAGAATCACCATATTAACTATCTGATGATTAGCAAAAAACAAATGAGAATGAATACATTTAGATTGGAAATTGGAAGATTTTTTAATCATCTTTCAACAGAACTTCTGGCATGTCCTTCTAATAAAGCAGGGTTGTTGAGATTTTTTTTAAGGCAGCTTTATAAATTCATGTCTAAATGTAAAAACAAAAAAAAAAGAAGGTAGTTCTTTGGGCAACAAAGAGAAAATGGATGTAACTCTTCATCAAAGAATGCTCAAGATCAAAATCCCTAAATGAGTTCAAGAGACCAGGAAATATTTTCAGGAGAAATCCACAGAATGTTTCTAAACTGATCAAAACCCATGAAATTGAAGAAGAAAAGGCACACCAGGGAAACATCATATATATATTTACCCTGTTGTTACTTTTCTCTCATGGCCTGAAGGTGATTTACAACATCAGTATATCAGTTTCTGAGAGAACTCTGTACCTAGCAGGCTTTCTACATAAGTCATACCTTTATTTTTAAGTTAATCCCAGTGGAGTTGAAGACCAAACTATATTCAAGTTATTCTGTACTCTAAGAAAGAAGTAGAGTGAGGACCAGAAGTTCTGCTGCAGCTTTTTGTGTGCAACTCCACAATGTGCTGGTACTTCTGTTCCTAATGTCTTTATCATCAGGCCAGTAATCTGCTTATATTTGTTCATCTCCAAAGAACCATTTTGCTCCAAAATTCATAAAATATTTTTATCTTAAACAGTGCCAGGCACTAGATGTCACTTGAGAGTACATCAGTCTTTAAAAATTAGATGCAGCGTCCACCTAAATCAGGAAGCAGGCAACCTGAAAAGAGGCCTTAAATATTTTGTGGTCTCCCTCTTGCAAAGACTTTGTTTTGGTGAAGAGACATGGGCTGTCCATGCTGGACACAGCTATTCCTTCCAACAGACCCAGCTCAGGACACAGATGAGCCCATCAGCCAAGCTGGGCTTGCCTCTGCAGAAACGTTCAAGAAAGGGCATAGCATGAGTAGACAGTGACAAGTGAGGAAAAATGTATGAAAAATAGCTCTGTGAGCAACAAGATCAGAGAAGAAGGAGATTCCCCTGTAGCCCCAGAGGACCCCACGTTGGAACATATGGTCATGCCTTGAAGAAACTGCTGCCCACAGAGAGCTCACACAGGAGCAGGATTCTGGCAGGAACTACGGCCCATGGAGGATCCATGCTGGAGCAGAGGAAATGTGTGAGAAAAAAGGAGAAATAGAGAGAAATTATGAATGGAACGCCTATTCCTCCACCCTCCTCCCTATCCCTGCCTGGATGGCGTGGTGGTAAAGGAAATTGCAGTGAAGGAGTAAACATCAGCCCAGACCAAAAAAAAAAACCAAGAAATGGAGGAGATGCTATTCCAATTTGCCTTTTTTTTCTTATTACACCGGTCTATTTTAATTGGCAGAAAGTTCATTTCCTTGAGATGAGTCTGCTTTAGCCACAACAGTAATTGGTAAGTGATCTCTTTATCTTGACCCACAAGCTTTTTCATCTTTTTTTATCTACTGACCTATTGAAAAGGGCAAGTGAGAGAGCAAGTAGGAGTTCAGAAGCTAGCCAAGGTCAAACCAGCTCACCATTCAGGCCAGTTCTTATCAAATACCCTGAAAAAGTTGCTTCCAAACAAATTTAAAGAAAATTTTGGGAAGCGATGTTGATAATTAAATATCTTTGAAGAAAGTGTTTCTCAAAAGTTTTTAGTTTTTCTTTTTTTTTTTTGTTTTAGCTATCGCAAACTTATAAAAGGGGGGGGGGGGATTAAAAACAGCCAAAATCCCCACATTTTTTCATGTAAACCCCTCTATTTTTAGGTCACTCCAGTTCCTGCAATTTAATTCATATTTTTAATGCTTCTGCTGTGTTTTTTGCAGCCTTATGAGAATCATTCCTTTTCCATGTAGTATACAAGAAATCAAGTTCTTGGAGTCGGTCTGGGCATCTCATGATAATTAGAAAACACCATGTCATCACTAAGGACAGAAATCTTTTGGAGTAGAGCTTTTGACTTTTAAAACTCATATTGACCACCAGCTTCTGTCCTTGCTGACTGAGGCACTAGACATGCACTGCAGGAATGTGTGTATCCGTCAAAATTACAAACAAAAGAAAAATATTTTGTAGCTGCTGCACAGAATCAGAGGACTGGAAAGCAACAGTCTTAAGTATGATGCAAGATGAATGGACAGCAGTTAGCTTGCATTGGAATTTTTCTCTTTGCCCTTGTAGTCAAAGTATTAGAAAGCACCTGCTATCTAATCTTCCTTCCCTGAAATGTGCTAAAGAAAGAGAAATCTTTCAGTTGTGGGACCTTGAATTAGCCCCAGTTTTTTGTCATAAAAATAGCTGAAGACTTTTAAATAACTAATGATTATGAGAGTATAGACTCTATAACAGTTAATTTTGGGGATGGATGAATATATAGGTGTTGTCAACACCTTGTTTCCCAGGAAACCTTGCAAAGCCAGTCATCCTCTCTCACACTCTAGAATTCTTCTGTAATTTCCAAAATTTAAACAAGCCACTCTCAGCCTCCTCTGGGCTCTTTGATAAGGACATGTTTTTCTGTCCTTTTGGAAGTCTGACTGCCTTACTGATCAGAGAATCCTTTCCATCTGCCCTCGTGCTGCAAGCTTGCCATCTTCCTCACTCCCAGCCTGCCTCATACCAAAGACCAGGCACTGCCTTATCCCTGCTCTCCTTGCCCAGTAACTGGAGATGCAGCAATCTCCCTTTCCTACTGGGGGAGTTTCCTCACAGTTTGGTGTTTTCTTCACTTCAGTGGCATCCAAGGCAAACTGGCAGCCTTCAACTCTGCTGCCCACAAACATTTTTCTAACTGAATGCAACATTCTGCAAACTGAACGGACAAAGTGGGAATACCATCCATCAGTCATAACATCACACCTTGTTTGTTTAAAAATCCCAAACAGACACATCTTCCAAGACACTATTTCTTTGTACACTCTCACACAGAGGTCTTCAGTGCTGAGTACAAAAGCATGAGTTGTTGGAACAACATGTCTAACTACAGAACTAATCCCACAGTTTGCAGCTCAGGTTCCTCTTTCCAAATGCAGCTGTCTAGTGGCACTCTAACTCATTGTTTGTTGGAGTAAGTTCCATTTTGTAATGGAATACTAGGACTCCCCTGCATGTTCTTCTTCCCATTCCACTTCCTTCTACCTCTAAATCTAACAGCAGTTTTCCTCGTACTTTGTATGTCATGTTTCTCCATGTCCTTGCAGAGTGTGTGTACAAGGGTAAGGCTGTGTGTAGTCTTGTTACACAAGTTGTGGAGTCCTGGGAAAACATCTGCTGTGCATGGCACAGTAAAATTATAGCCTCGTTCTTGTGCCCATGGAGGAGTATGAAAAAGTGCACTTTCCAGAATTAAGTCTAGCTCTTTATTTGTCTGTATTTGCAGTGATTTTATGGAGCATTATTGGTTGATGCCAGTGAAACAGTTATCAGAAATTTATGATGAAAGAAAATCAGTGTTTTGGAAAATTAGAGGTAGGATTTCAAATTCCTTGGTTGTTTTATTTTTTTTTCAAACAGATTTTTTTCCTTTCTCAGAAGACTCAAAAACATATTTACAACTAGGTAATTCAAGAAAACACAATTCACTATTATTTTATCTCAACTACCAGAAGAAAAAAAAATGGCATCCCTTGTTACTTTTATGTTTTCACTCCTCTGTTTTCCAAAGGAGTGAAATTCATTACAATGCCATTACAGTGAAATGCACTCATCATCATAGAGAAGGTTTTGAATGTGCTAGACAATACACATAGACGTACAAAAAGGATTATTCTGTCATTTAAATATTGTAACTTTACAATACTATTATTTCAAAGAAGGATACAGCAGATGGACAGATTCAATGTGATGCAGTGTTGGTCAACTAGAAAGTCATCTTATCAACAGCTGTATTGTCAGTAAGGATATTTAGGTAGACATGACTGAAAAATAAAGTCTTAAGGAGACTTTTAAATAGGGCCATTAGATTTATTTCTAGTCATCTGATATAAATCTGATAGACCTTACGCCTGAACAAAGCATTTATTAATCCTATAAGGAAATGGGAGATGAATTATTAAATTCAAAGGTATTCTCATCACCAAGAGGAAACATACTCTGGTAGAAAAATTTCCATATATGTCCTAGAGCTGGTCAAGCTAAGATGTTGGTCCTGTGTGCCATTTGCTAGTATTTAAATGGGTTATGGATGGATGCTTTTCCTGGGGGAAAAAGAAGAAAAAACATTAATGTTAATGAAGACAAAAAACAAATGTTCAATCTGCTGACATTGTTGCTGAATAGCATGTTCGGGATAATGAAGAGTTCTTTCTTGACATTTCAGTCTTTTATTGCGTATAAATTCAAATTTATTTTGAATAAGTATTTAAAGAACATATATCAAGACGGTTAGTACAATAAATATTGGTAAGCAGGATGGTGATTTATTATTTTTTAATTGGAAATAATGGATTAAGGAGTCATCTAAAAGGATAATACTTACTACAATGTATTTAGGAATTCCATGAAAAAACAATAATTTATCATTATGTTTTTCCCTTAATTTGTTCTAAATCTTTTTCTTTTAATTACCTTCTCAAATGTTTCCTAAACCAATATGTTTGTACTGACGTTAAGAGACATTTGAAAAAATTTCTTCATTCTCGTCTCCCACTTGTAAGTTAGTGACACACTGCTTCTTGTAGAATTCAAGCTATTTTCTTTTCCTTACTTAATAGAATATCAGCAGCATGGCTGAAGCTATAATTTTTCATACTGTATTATATATATACTAGCTCAGTTGATTAGACCCTGATGCCAATAACACCAAGGTTGAAGGTCTAATCCCCATATGGGCCATTCACTTAAGAGCTGAACTTGAAGATCCCTGTGGGTCCCTTACAACTCAAAATATTCTGTAAAATATGCTATAGACAAATTAATTTTATTACATCAAGGTACTGCTTGAGGTGCTTGGTTAAAGCCACAGACAACTGTAAATTATTAATGACAAGGTTGAAATATATTGTGTCACTCATGCACTGGATAGCTGGGTGTTTTTTTAAGATTCCCTCAGAATACTTCTTGTATGCATTTTTTTATCAATCTTGGTCTTCCTGAGGGTTCAACCAGTGTGTTTTTCTGATGCACTACTTATATTTTTAGCCTATTTAAGTATCTTTTGTTTGAAAGAGGCAGAATTCTATATACATGCTTGATTCACGATATAATCAGTTTTATTTGCTCCAGTCTTATTTGGTTCATTACAAGCAGATGCTTCCTTATGTTTCCTGCCAGTTACCAAGATCAATACTTCCTTTCATGACCTCATGAAAACATTTTATGTTTTCAAAACTGTTGATGAAAGACCTTCACATGATGGCCTTTCACACCAGTTGGTCTCAGTCAAAATACTCCCACTACTTTTAGGAGAAGATGACAGATTTCATCCTATTGCACAGCAGATGATTTGTTTAGCTATTTACTTGCAATGAAAAATCATCATCTACTGTTGTGAAATAGACATTAGATTACAGGCTAATAAAATGTAGTTATAGGATAATAAACATTCACTTTGTCCCTGTTATAATGGCTTGGAAACCTTTGGCAGAGTAATTGGGACAGTAGATACAATGATTTTGTTAAGAATAACTTTCAAGCAATAAATACCAAAAGGTTATCCACATTCCAAAAATCACTCCTAAAATTAAAACAATATGTAGACTTACACTAAGGCATGAGTTGAAAATTTTTATATCTATATATTTATAATATAAGGAGTAGAAAATATGCCAATATGCCAATAATTCCAGAGACAAACACAGTACTGAGAATCTGTAATGAGAAAATTGCATATTTCCTTCATTTTGATTGGTCCAGAGACCAGGGCAAGAAATACACTGTTTCCAGGAGTTTCATCCACTCCTATTGTCATAAAAATTTGTCAGCAAAAAGACCACCTGTATTTTTGCTGACTTATACTATTTCTGGATAATAAATGTCAATGTAAAACATCTGGGATCCATACTAAAAGCCTTACAACACTATTTCTGCTTCACACACTCAGAAGTTTACTACCTTTCCTGAGGCAAACAATAATTTGACCAAGGAAAGATTTAGTGTTAGATCAAAGCTGAAGCACTCTTTGACAATAATATTTCTTTTCAAAGATCTGCATCTGATCTCTGTCCATGGATCAAGCCATCTTATGAAAACTATTTTCCTGATGAAAAATAAAAGGATAACTGATGAATGAGACAATCATTTAGAGAAGATGGGATCTAGATAGTGAGATCCACTCATACAAAATTAGACACTTTAGAAGAAATTGAGAAATCTATTTCTGTATTTCAGACTTTGTAAATAATTTTATTCATCCATATCGTACTATCATTTACGGGTTTTTTGGGGACTCTTTACATAAATAGGACAATCAGCAATTTTCTTTAATTTGATTAGATTGTGGCCTAAATTTGGGAATGTTTAGACTCTAGTGTCTGGTGCCAGAGAGGTGAAATTATTAAACAAGTGCAACAGATGGATGGACCAATAGGAAAATATTTGACTGCACCTGTGGTGCCACTAATTGTGTCATCCCAGGAAATGCTTGTGTCAGCCTCTGACATGAACTTTCAAACTTTACTGTGCTCTGGAGCTTTTAAGGAAAGACTATCTAAGCCTCAAGTTCAAAAATGAGCAACCTATTTCCCAAACTGCTTGCTTTTCATTGATTAATTGTCGGAGCATAAATCACATAAGCACATTCTAAAATGTCACAGTCACACATGTTGCATTTTGCATACAATTTGAACCAGCTGGTGTATGATTTTTTTTTCATTAAAATGGCAGTGGATTTAAAAATCTGCTTCTCTTTCCACCATTCTAAAAAAAACAAACTTTAAAAGCTAAAAAGGCCACTATGCAGACCACTATGCCCAAACCCGGAGGAAGATGTGTCAGATCAGTGAAATTATACTATAACTTTATGTGATAGTATTGCTGAGCAGCAGAATCAGTAAAACGTCAAAAAGATTTTTATAACTTTTTGAAAATGTATGGAATTCATGTGTCAGAGTGCACCTGGCCTTCCATCTGAGAAATTCAAGGTGCAGTCTGGGTTTTAATTTTCCTTTCCATTTAGATAGGATGTATTGCCCTTAAGTACCACATTCTGAAACAAAACTGTACTCTCTTTACCACTGTCAGAATCTGGGTCCATGTCTGAACGGCAAGTTTGTCATATAACCTTACTCATTCAGAATTGGAAATAGAAATCTTCAGCCTTGGGAGTGCAGACTTCTTCTACCTGCTAAGCCAAAGCAGTAACTTAGAAAGCAAAAGATGCTTTTCAGTGACTGAAACATGTAGCATTATTCAGAACCAAATCACAGCCTAACGCAAAGAACAGACAGATAAGAATGTCTAACTCCAGGTAATAGCATTAAAATACCACCTCTCTCTGATCCTTATCCAAAACCTACTGGAATATAGTAAATCCTTTTGGTTGCTGTGGTCCTCAGACTGTGATTTTGTGCAGTCAGAAAGCAATGCAGGGATGTATTTTAGCAGTACTCAAATGAGCAACTTTCATGGGAAACAAGGATATGAGAGAAAGTGCTTGTGACAGAGGTTAAATTGATTTGTTCTTTGGTTAGGAAAAACAGAATACAATTCTTCACTTCTCTGAGGCTCTCTTAGCTGGGGAATGGAAACAATATGTAAACTGTGTCAAATTTTGTTTTGTTTTTTTTAAGAACAGACTGGGATAATCCCTATGTGGACCATGTACAAGGCTTATAAGAAACCAAAATAGGGACGAACAAAGGCTGTGCAGTCTTCTGGCACTTTTTGTCTTCTACTAGTCAGAGGAAGCGCCTTACAGCCAAACACATTTAGAACCCAAATGAACATTTTCAGTTTTTCAGGGAATAGTAGATCAATATTTTTTTTTACTTCTGGGATAAACTGGAAGAAGAGCTTTATTTTTTTTTTGTGCCTTCCTTGGCCTTCAATCCTTTTTCATGCATGCACCTTTTTATTTTTTTCTCTGAAAAGTTATTCTTCAAAAGCTGCAGAGATCATGCACTTCAAAGCAGCTGGAGATCCAGCTGATGCAGGGCACAGCCATCTGCTTAGACAGACTGCACCATGACTCACAGAGGGATTCAGGAGACCTAGGATAATCCCTACCTTTCTAAAGAAGTTCTGGCTACATATTGTCGTGTGCCTCAGTTTCCACAACTATCAAATGAAAATAATTAGTGTTTACTCTATAGGTGCATAATGTAAATGAATTAGAATGTGAAAGCCATGATAACTGCCAGATATCTAAAATGAAGTTTTGTAAAGTGATATGAACATAGAACTACTTTTTTATACACTGTAATGTCCAATACTAAGTCAAGATGGTGCTGACAAAATTGATTCTTTATTCTTGGACATGAAGGCACAATTAAGAACAGAAGCAATAAAAATGCACTGAAGTGGAACAAAAAGCTCTGTGTTAAAAATCAAGCCAAGCATTTTTACTTGTATCCAAAGCATCTTTTAAAAATTAACATAAAATTGAAAGCTATGATATGATTTTACTGAAAAATCATGCTAATCACTAGCAATCTGGAGCAAAAGTTGGGGAATAAATTAATTTGTCAGCCAGGTGGCCTTGAGTGTGTTTTCCTGAGGCCAAGGATGCATATGGCTTGGAGAAATCTATTTTGCCTGTAACCCAGCTTTCTGAAGCAGAACTGCAGTCCAAGTAGCAACAAGGTCATCAAAGGTTATTTGTCACTCCTTCCTAATGAGCTGTTCAGACTCTTCAGCATTCATACGTGGTGTAAGTACTGATGCAGGCCTCTCAGGTCACAGTTTCATATCAATGATTATCTCACCTGGGCTGAAATGCCTTCGCCATCTGTACACCTTTCTCACAGTCATTCCCACTTCCTTGGAATGAATACAACTGGCATGGTTTATGTATCCCTTCACCAACTACATCTTTCCAGGGGAAAAATACCGGTACTCCACAACTCATCATTGTACATAGCAACTTTTTCCAGCTCTACTTTCAAGCTGAAATCCATCCTCTAAAATATACAAGCATAGCTATAATGAAAGTATTTTTTAAAATCTCAGTGTTTTTTCTAAAACAATCAAGCAAATTATTGACATAAAATCAAAATTATACTTTTCTATACACAGATGAGCATATTCCTGATAACTGGCATGTTTTGTTATCTTTTGGTTTTGTTGTGTGTAATGGTACTTAACTTTGGAAAGCTGCCAGTTAAATTTAAGAAATGCCAGAATTTAAGATGCTCAAATAACTTCAGTTCTCCTCCTAATACATTATGAAATAGTTAACTACATAATTGTGTACTTAAATTTTTTTTTTCATTGACCCTTTACCTCTCCTCAAAAAAAACCTGGATTTTTTTATCTTCTTCACTCTATTGTGACTTCAGGCATTATTTCATTTCACTGTCCACTCAATACATGAAGGCATATTAAGATTAAACTAAAAGTGATAACCTTCCATTGCCAAGGTACTGTATGGTAAATACTCTGGTTTTTTTCAAAGTAATTCAAATTCTATGTAACTTTTTTTAAATAGATTCTCTATGAATTTACATACAGAATGTTCAGTACTTCTGCAAATAATAGCACAAGTACTTCAGGTTGAAATAACTAGCACTGAAGAGCTAGATTCACAAAAAGATTAAGGTGCACTCACATCTATCACTTAAAGCAACCAGCACAAATCACTGCTCAGCTGCTGCTTAGTTTTGTTGTAACCACATCAAAGCATGTATGAGTCAAATTGTTGAAAGGGCTTAACCTGATATTTCTTGTTGGCCAAGTGGTGTAAACTGAGCAAAACATGCAGTGTTGTATTAATGAACGTTTCCAGATTTACCAGTGAACAACTAGGACCTTTTTTAAAAAAAGAAGTAGCCTCCTTCTATGCATGCAGTTTTCTCCTCAATGAAAGCATATTTTCCATTCCACTTAAAACTTACAGTCAGTGCCCAGTCTGTGGCAGACTGAACCTGTCAGAGAGAATTATTTCTAAAACTAAGGAAATGGATTTAGTGTCATTTACTTAGGATCAAAGTGATGTGAAGCCTAAGAACATTTGTGAATACTCAGAAAGCAGTAGGAACAGGAGAACGGGTGAACAGGATGAGATGTGATCACAGACAAATTGGTCTATGTGTAGCTTTTTATTTACTGCTCAGAAATATTTAAGGCTGTTATCTAATTAAGCAACCCATTAACTTTTGAAATATTTCTTGATCATTATTCCACTATTACTTCTACCGTTATGCAAATTAACATACATATTAACCTACTTGCCACAGCAATCATGAACCAAACACCAGTGACATCCTGAAAAACAATTTATTGACTATTTATTGGAGAAAATACACAGAGGTAAATGAAAGCAAATACTTATTTATATGTAGCAGATTCTGTTGAAGATAGAAAGTTTATGGAACTATAATTTTATTAAACTCTACTTTTATGAAAATTTAAATTGGCAACAAAAATATCTTAGAGGACCAGGGGAATCTGATTCTCCAGTATGATCCTTTATAGTTGATCAGTGAGTAACTGCTACAATTGTTCCTAATGCATGTAACATGGAGTCATGCTAGGCTGGTTTAGTTAGATCAGCCAAGCCCCAAAGTGTCTTTCTCTTGGAGTAAATACCATAACTAAACTTGCCAGCTAGCTGCAAAATGATGAGTACCTCAAAGCCCTGAGTCAGGCCCCTAATCAACCTCCAGGGGCAAAGTTGGCTGCCCAAAACAGCTCCATGGAAGGCAGACTGCTGAACAGAATGTTCTTAAGCAGATCTCTAGAATGACCAAAGTGAATTAGGCATCCACCTCTGGCTGTAGGAAAACAACCCCTTCCATTTACAATTCACAGCTACCAAAACTCACTAAGCCATACACACGCTTGGTGTAAAATGTACCAACAGCTCCTGAAGGTGTTCCTTTTATATTCAGCAGCTTGTAGCTGGCATATGGGATGAAATCTTTATACCTCACCATCCTTTGATACATACCCCAGTGGGCGGCTGTAGAGTATTTCTTGGTATAACTCAATTACTTCTGTCCTCTCTGTTCAGTCCATTAAATTGCTCATTTAGTTGAAGACTCAGCATGCTAAAGAGGAAGAAGAAGAGAGTGCCCAGGAGTGGAGGCATTCACTATCAGCTCACATCATGTTTTAATAAACTAACCATTGTGCTCACAGCACATTTCCCACAAGGAAAGAGTGAAAAAAATAAGTTCAAGTCTGTAAATCTATAGGTCTGAAATACAAACAGGGTACCTAAATGGCAGCATAGTCTGAGTGTGGGCAATTCTTGGAACATCCACAAAGAGACATTTAAGTACCTAGATAAATATCAAAAAGCTTTTATTCTTAAAAAATGGAAGGAGCTGCAAGGTTAGGCAGAGAGAAACTGAACAGGATCTTGGACTTTGATGCTACTTTAAGTGCCAAAGTATTTTTGTGGGGCCAACTCAGAGCATTCAGCTATGCTGAGTTTACACTTGTCACAGCTGAGAGGAAAAGGTAGCTTCCAAACCAGCTTTATACCTCTCTTATTCCTGGGAGCAGTAATGTGCCAAACCACCCACTGGCACAAATAAATCAAAAAATCAAAAGCTAGCAGGTGGAATTATGGGTAAATGACATGCAAATAAGGCTGTTCAGAGCTGGCTTTTCTTCTTTCCTCCAGAAAGAAAACAGAGTATTCTTTCCTCAAGGCATTCTGGCTAAGAATCATGCAAAAGATAGTCAAGTGTCTATAATCGTTTACTATTAACTGGGCTAGACTGTGCAAAACTTGCTTCTGTGGATGAATACTTATTTACAGTAGTCATTGAGTTTTTTGTTAGGTTGTTTTGTGGCTGGGATTGGGGTTTTTTTCCTATTGAAACTGGTAGCTTGCTTTCCTTGATAAGTTTTTATTAATATGAATAAAGACTGTGCAATCAAGCCAAATCCATGTTTCAGCTACACAAAAATACAGGCTTGTAATTTTCTCTTGTTCATGCCTTTTATGCTGGGAATGAGCTTGGTCTTATTCCAGCCTCTATACATAATCTAAGAGTTCACAGAAGTAACCAGTCTCAAAAATGTCAGGCACAATATAAAGTGTGAAGACATTTTCACCCAAAGCCATTCCTGCAGGTCCAAATCCAATGCAATATGCATCTTCCAGTTAAAAATTTGACCCAAAAGCAGCACCTAAGTAACCCAGAACAGTTTATTCTGGATTTTAGCTGTATTTGTTGGGAAGCTTGTAATATAGAAAAGATTTCTTAGGGTGCCCAGATTTTTAAGGTGTTTGATTCTTTACTTATGAGAGGATGCATGGTGGATACAATACCATTATTTATCTCAAAAGAAGTTGGTTTTTCCAGGTTAACTCTCAAATAGTGGTGGATAAATAAGATATTTTTTAAAAAGTAAATCAGGTATGGTAACTTAAGAACTTGAAACCCTTAATTCTGAGAGAGAAACACTATCAGGCTATGCTTTCTTCTCCTTTACTAAAACATCTAGCCTTGCCTACAGATGTTCATGTCTACTCCAACAACATTATCAAATACTGGAGTTATGCAGCAGGAAAATCAAAGATGGTTTTGCCTTTACTTACCCAAGGGAACATATTGCATCCTCTTTGAAAAATAAAGCATTTTGTGGAGAAATATCAGCTTTCTACATGAAGAAGGATTTCATTTCTCTAGCTAACCTACTTTAGTTTACTATCTAGAAAATAGTTCCAATTATTTCTATAGTCATCTGCTTATATTTGGTGTTCATTTTATTCAAATATAAACTGTTCCTCTTAAAGTGTTTCCTGGTAAAGAAACACTTTACCATTGGACTCAGTTTCTAGACATTATAATGACAAACGACTGAAAGGATAAATTTCTTGCAAGAAATCAAACTGAGTAAAAAAATCTTTTTTCATCTTCCACATAGCAAATAATTTTTTTCTCTACTCATCACTGATAGAAGCTGAGTTGGAACCATAGCAGTTATAAGAATTAGCTGCTTTTCCTGCACTGGATTTGCAGCTTTTTGTCATTGTTTTGTTTTTTGGGGGTTTGGGTTGCTTCATTGGTTTGGGGTTTTTTGGTTTTTTTGTTTTTTTTAATGTGTCTGCCTGGGTGTGTATTATTGACTGAATCACCTGACAGATAGTTGAAATACCAAAAAGAGTCAATGGACAGTTATCAGGACACTCATATTGGTGCTACATTAATCATTATTGAGCTATGAAGTCTTATAGCAGAGGTACAGCCTCTTTGGCTTTCTTGTCCTGCTCTTTTTCTTTTGCAAGAGAGTTTAAGATCATGATGGCACCCTTGAAAACAAGAGTAAAATACTGGAAAATATCCAAATTATACAATAGCTCTAGCTAAGCAAAAGAATGAAGTTTTCTGAAGCGAGGGGTGAACTTGTTCAGGCAGAACGAAGCACTTTGTTCCTTGCTTGACTGGAACTGTCATTTTCTGGTCACACCAGTATTTTCAAAATTCTCAGAGCTGGCACACTCCAGTATAAAGAAAAATCAGAAGAGGTAAAAACTGTCACAATTCTTGAGTTTGGGAAAAAATTAGAAAGAGAAGCTTGTTTTTCTATTTTCTTTTAAAGAAGACCAGTCACATGGAAGGCTATTTTTCTCTCTGCTTTTCATAGGCCTCTGGACTTGTATTTAGCAAATAGTTTATTACCAAACCAAAATTGATTTCTTTTTCAAAGGGTGCATTTTCTTGCACCCTTTGAGTGCAAGGGAGACTTGCATCAGGAAAGTGGATAGATTTAAGTTATGATGCAAAGTCATCACTGCTGTATTTCCTTTGAATCTAAAATATAGCAAATTTGAGCACATACATCTTGAAATTCAATGCATTACTCACAAATTTTCTTGTGTTCTTTAGTGAATTCTAAATGTCAATTCATTTTTTGTTGCTTTGATATGTATGTGCTATTTTTGAGAAATACCAGAATTTTATAGTAGCTTGTCAACAGTAATTGCCAAAAATTGGGAGACAATAACTAATGTGCCTCCCAGTCCTCTTTAGCAACAAAATAAACAAAAATAGCAAGACCAACTGGGTAGATGAAAAACTAGAAAACCTTCTGAAAACAATGGGAGGCAGCAGGATTCCAGAATGCAGCTGGTTTCAGCCAAGAATATCGTTTCCATTTTTTGCAGAAAGGAATCTGGTAAAAACTCAGAGTACAATGAAACAAACTGGGAAACGGTGCAATAGACCTCCCATGTGGATCACAGTGCACAGTCCAAGTGGAAAACAACAACAGTTATCACATACAGAGCTGCCACATGAAAGGGAAAATATTACATCCACCAAGTGACATTGTGCCCATGATGAATTTGATCACCTGTAAAACCAACTATCATGCTTTTTACTTTGAAACAAAAAAAAAAAAAAAAAAAGAAGAAGAAGGAATTCAAACATATGAGCATTTAATTTGGAAACATTTCTTTTATGACCAGCAGTTTCTAGATTTTTTTACTACATATATTTAACAAATTTTGATCATATTCCCTGAATGTGTTTCCTGCATTAATGCTCTAGGACCAGCTCTGGCTTCTTATTTCAAAAAATTTTAATGTATACATCAATGACAGGCTGTTATGGGCCATTCAACATGAGAGTGCTTGACTTTAGTTAAAAATATTATGTTCTATCACTCTGTGTGAGAAGGTTGAAGAATAAAATACTTGCATCTTACTACTGAGATCAAGGTTCAAGGCTGCGGATGACCTTCATAAAACACATTTAACTCAGCCCCTTCATCTGCCATGCCAAGGAATATTTCACCATGCAGAACCAACAAGACAACTTAAATTGAAACAAGGCATGAACCTATGAAGAAATGAATAATGAACTAGTTCCCAACACTTTCTGTTGCTGTTGCTTTCAGGTAGAAGATGAGGTCAGTGTTAGGTCAGTGTTCTGAACTTCATCTGTCACAGCTTTGGACGTATTTAACTGGTATCAGTTTAACAATCTTCATAGGTAGAAATATTCACAATACACAATTAAAAGTAATGACATCCTCTTGAAAACATATTTACAGAGTGCAAAACACCAGAACAGCTCTGACAAGGCATTTATCAGGTAAATAGCATGCGGTTTATTTATAAATATTTACCTATTATACTGGAAGAGTTATTAATTGCTTTTTTAGTCCCTTGTACGTGATAGGCTTTTAAAAATAGGAGCTGAAGATATGTTGACCTGAAGGACCAGGCTACATTGAGAAGATAAGTCATTTTATGTCTTCCTATAATATTTTCTAGCAGAAGAATAATTATTAAAATGACAATTTTATACTGTTGTAACAATAATGGAAACATAAAGGAAATAGAATGATGCAAGATTAGACTGCTGTGATAGATGTCACCCAGTTTTATCTAAGTGAGGATGCTCTAGGCTGGAACAACTTCCTACAAGCACCGTAGGTGTTCATACAGGACTCCAGAATACACCACAGATTTTTATGTGGTGCGGGATGAGAATTGTTTGGGTACATTACCTAACTCACAAGTAGTAGCCACTCACTCCAAGGCAGGACCACAGATATTTACCACATGACATTATCCCATCTGCCAGGACTAAAATATGCCTCATAAATGAATAAAAGTTTTTGCCTGTGAGTTATGGGACAAGTTAAGGAAAATTTGGGTCATGAGTTAATGTTGTGTGCTAGATTTACTCAAACTTCTACAACAGGGTTTAGGGGCTTAGGGGCCAAATGGAGCACAATGTTATGCTGATGCATCTGAAACATTTAAACTTTTTTTTTTTTTTTCTGGTAGGGAGGCAAGGATATTTTGATGAGTTCCTTGAAGTACTATCCAACTGTGCATTAAAGCATAAATATACTTGCCATGGAGGGATTTTACAGATGTGTTTTGGAATCCAGCCACGTGCCAGTACAAAGATATATGTCGCAGCACACTGTGAGTTAGAACATTCAGACTATATCTGTTCAAGGGCAGGAGGCATGGGAGACGACACCTTTCCCATGTCAGTGGGTCAAGGGACACAGCCCACTTTATTCACTTCATTCCTCTTGATTTTTGATTTTGTGAGAGCTTACAATAGACAACTTTTTTGTTCTCTGCCCTACAGTCTTCAGACAAGTTCTCAGATAACAGGAATCCCTATAGTTCAGCACTCTGTTACCAGAGAGATGTCACAAAAATCTCCCCATGCAAAATTTGAAAGCCAAAGAGGAATGAAGCCAAACTTCACTTTCCTATAAAGCAAAAGCTCCACAACAATTAAGCAACATCAAGAGAAGCATTTTTCCAGAATTCAAGCAGTTTATATTAATAGAAAATTATAGGCTAGGCTGTACAAAGGAACTCAAAATGCAAAAAATTGTGCATCCAAACACTCCTTAGGTTTGTGTTTAACTTTCTACAAAGTATTAGGCCCACTGTCCTTGCATTAGATTTTTCCAAATATCTCAGATGCAGATATTTTCTGTACTCAGCTCTGGAGATGAAGAAAATAATCTTCTCTTTAAGGCCAATCACCAACACAGCATTTTAATGAAGGAATGAGACAAAATGAGGCTGTGAATCTTTCCAGAGAACCCTCTTTATACTGTTAGTTCATCCTTTTCTGTAGCTGTGGATTTAAAAAGACATAGATTTCCAAAAACTGCCATTTGCAAGCTGAAATAACCCTGCAAAGAAGTGAAAAAAAAGCAGTGGAAGCAGTATGACTCTGCCTGGGACTACGTGTCACACTTGTCACAACCTCTGCCTTGTAACAACAATACTGGAGAGAGGCTTCCTCAGTGGGAGCCATGGCAAGCGTGGCCTCCTTTGCTTCAGTCAAGGCAGCAGAGGAAGTGTTGGCAAACTTCCACCCCAGAATAGTACAAATTATGCTAATCTGAAGACCTGCCCTTTCTAAACAGCTTATGGCCAAGATGCATCTTGAAATTAAGCTGGCTGAAGTCAGGACAGTCTGTGGTAGAAATCTTGAGCTATTGGAAGAAAACCATGGGACAAGAAGGTAAAAAGAACTTTCAGAATAACTGTGTTGTCTTAGGGCTGCTAAGATTGTTGTGTTTTTGGGGTTTTTTTTACTATGGACCAACCCATTGGTATTTTAGGGCTGTGTTTCTTCTGCCAGGACCCTAACGGGCGGCAGTGATTCGCAGCAAGGGCTCAGTGCCCCTTGCCTGGTGCCACAGACAGAAGCAGAACTGAGGAGGATATGCTGCCCTTCCCATTGCCTGTGAGAGGCTCCATGAATGGTGTGAAATGTGTTCATTTCTTTTATTATTCATCTAGTTAAACTGCAGGGTTCCCAGTGAAACACAAAGTTGGGCGCAGTTTTCAAGGTCTTTCATGTCTGGGAAAGTCATAAACAGGCAGTAGAGACCTGCACTAACTGTAAAATCTTGGGGTTTACTCCATGTGTTCCATCAATCTTTTAATTGCATCCTTGCAGGAGTGACACAGAATTAAGGAGGACTCTATACTGCCCCAGTCAGGAAAGGAAATAGCAAGAGGAGAGAAATAAAGGAAAGAAAGAAATAAGGATGGGAGCAAAGGAAGACAGATTCCAGCCCGTGCCAGAGGGTCACATCTGTCAGGTCACAAGGGCCTGACCCCGAGCAGCACATGAGCACAGGTACTGAGGAGCATTGGTCTGATAGCTGAGGCCACTTGGGTACACTGGGTGCTGTAAATCTGTCAGCAAAGGCACATTCACTGCTGTGAGTGGAAATCAGGCCAGAGGAATGGGCTCCCTTTCCAGAGGCCCATGGCCAGTGAGGCCACCTAGGTGGTCTGCAGAGCATCCCAGCATTGCCAAAATACAAGTCAATGGTTTAAAACATTCTGATTTCTTTAAGCTCTCACTTCCAAACCACAGGGCCTAAGAGGGCATTTTTTTCCCTAGCAACCAATTTATTAAGAAAAAAGGAGCTTATAGTGAGATTGAAGAGTTACATTTATTCTTTCCTCCAAAACACCTGGAGTTACTTACTTCAGAACTTTCATACCTCAAAAGGCAAACCAAGCCAAACATTTAGGCAAGACCAAACTTGGAAAATTTTGCCCCCAAAGAAGAATTGTTCTGAATTAATCTGCACATAAAACTAGGAGATTCTAATGAAAGCCCCAAAGTAACCTATAATTATAATTTGTGCTATCTCTCAAGGAATAATATGTGTTATTACCAATGAAGCAGAAAATAATGGGGCACTCAATAGATGGAGAAAACCTTTTGTAGTTATGTGTAATTATACATAAATTTTGGCCATGACTTCAGAGTAATTCTGAAACTGAGTGAAATTTTTGGTCCAGCTATTCATCTTTGCATGATTTAATATTGGACTACTTTTTAGGAAGTCAAAGAACTTACTTTGCTGTGAAGTTTAAATTAAAATATGATATATGCCTTAAAATTATAAAGGTAATTTTTCTAGTGTTCTTTGTATGACTTTTTAACACAAAGCAGAAACATTAGAGCTGCTGTTAATAACTAATGTGCTGCAATATATATCTAGCTGCAAATCATTATCAATGTATACTTCTGAGAACCTGAAAATATGAAAAGAATGTCTAATTGCTGAGACTATTTTGAAGGCAATTGAACAATTCTGGTAATCTTCTCTGTAAAGCATAATATTGTACCTAAAATCGACGCCAGAAGAAAAGGAAGATTTTCTAATTCATAAAAACAGGGTTTCTATTATTTTCTCTTCTGTCTTTTTGTTATGTACCAACCATTTCCTTTGTCCTTTTCTGAATGCAGGAGGATGGTAGAGGCTGACACAGGCCATTTTATTGTAGAGTTAGAACTGGCAGCTGCCTAGGATGGCAACTTGTTTTACAGGGGCATGCCCTCTATCCTCTTATGCTCAGAGATGCAGAATTAGCTTAAATAACATTAGTGTTATGGAGATGTGTGGAGGTCAACAGAGGGAGGTGGCAAAGAGATGGAAAGGACAACTAAGACAGACAGAAGAAGCTAAGGGGATAGGAAGGGGCTGGGAGAGAATTAAAAACTACAAAACTACCAATGGGTTCCCTGACTTACCACAGAGTCTGACGAAAATCTACTTTCTCCTCCCCTTCCCTCCACTGAGGCATCTCATCTCCCTCACTTTGTACCTTTCATTGAATATTTTCCCTTCTTGCATCTCAAGAACCACCTCAACAGTAAAAATTTTGTCTTTCTTGCATTGTAAGAAGCCTAGAACTTGTTCTGTTTCTGTCAGCACCGTTTACAGACAGCTGAAGACTTCTCTGTATTTTGGAAAACTTTTAATTTCACCATTCTCAAAATAGGAACAAATGTCTTTGTCTAATGACAAATTGTGACTGTTTTTCATACAGTCTAATTCCTGTCAATATCCAAGTCTGTGGTGGTAGCAAAGGGTGAGGCTGCACAGGAAGACAACAGAGCCCTGTGTGTGTATTCCTGGGAAGTTTCCTTGATCTCTATATATAACAGGATCCATTTGGGAAAAGTGGTCTGGTAGTAGACAGCTCCCCAAGAAAGAGCATGTTGAAGCAGCTGCAGCTGCATCTATGAGATCAGGAAAACCTCTTTCTCTTTGGCTAAAAAACCATGTTGCTACTGTCATAGGCAAGAGTCTATGCCTGAAGCAAGACCTTTAATCAGAGCTTACTGTCTGTACGTTTGAAGTGGGATGCATCTAACCAAGTGCAAGCACTTTTTATATATTATTTATTTATAGAGAGGTTTACAGACCCCAGCAAATGATTCGTCTAACTCTAAAGTGGACATCCTACACAGATGACATGAAAAGCTCCCTGAACATGCCCTAAAATATGTTTGTCTCCCAAAGTATTGCCTCTGGGTTGCCTAACTCATACAAAGACAGTTGTCCACCCTGTCACAAAAAATGTCAGAGTAGACAAAGAGAAATGCTTTCACCATCGATAGATAACACACACAGCTTTTGGGGCAGTATGATGAATCCTGTGGTAACAAGGAGGAAGAGAATTCACCCTCACACTTCTATTCTGAAAAGGCATCATTTTTAGCTTTTATGGTTATTCTATCTCATATTTCATTTTGTGAATTTTAATTTTCTTAAGAAAGGATTTGAAGGAGAGAAAGAAAAAATCACCAAGAAAAAAAAAGAGAACATTTAAAATTAAAATTTAAAAAAATTAGTGTAATAGTAACCACTGAAATTATATTAATTATGCATATAATCATAAAAATAAATAACAGAACTTACACTAATTTTCTGCATCCAAATTTTTTCTCTACTGAGAACTTTGTGTCAAATTCAACTTTATTATAAAAGTAGGACATAAAGATTATTACTTTGGAAGAGGTAGCAAGCATTATTGTCAGGAGTTTTTGAAAGCAGCATCAATTAGGAGAAACTCTGCAAAATAGTTTCTTCCCATGCAGGAAAAACATTTTCAAAAGAACTCACTGTTAAGAGTTCTGAAAATATAATCAGAGGCATTGAAATGAGTGTTAAGAAGCTTTAAAAGTCTGATCTTTATTTAAGTGTTTTTTAAATTGATTAAAAGCATACATACCTAAAATATTGTTTTAATGATTCAACAGTTCCTGTGCTCATGAAGACCCAGGTAAAAAAAAATTTGCTTTCCCCAGTGGGGAGAACTGAGAGATAAATCTGCTAGTTGCATGTCCAGTAAATTTGTTGCAGTATTCTGATTAGTATAATAGTCATTGCTGTCTCCTCAATGATTCCCACACAATATCATGATTTTTAATACACAAATTCTCTTCATTGCTGACAAGGTCATTTTTGGATGGGTGATTTTTGTCTGAGGAAAAGAAGCCTATGACTAGCTAGTGCAACAACAAATTCCTTTATGCCAGGTTGCACACATTTGGGTATTTGAGCCTCACTAAAGCTTTACTTTAGGACACAACAAAAATCCACTCTCTTTCCCTAAAAGCAGATTCTTTAGTTGATTCAAAAGAAAGATGCTTTTTTTTTTTCTCCACACTGGTCACTGCCCTTCTATAAAATGAAATACTGGGACCTCTCCCTTGTTGAGAAATCCCACTTTAAAATGCCCTTTTTTTTGAAGATTCATCAAAATTTTTAAAAATACCTTATCTTCTTAAAAATACATTTTTAAAAATGCCTTATCTTAATGGCTTTTCTCAGCTGAATGCTACTAACTTTGCTGATTTTGTTACAATATGGGACCAATCACTAATTCTCGACAGACGGCATAGTTCCTAATCTTTTGATTTCTTTTCTTCACACCTGCCTGGCTGGGACAATTAAATATTGTACAGAGTGTCACAGGCACACCCTACTAATTGCAGAAAAATAAGCTTTGCAAGCCCAAGAAGTCTTTGATCGACTGTTTTTAAAAGCCATTTTCTGCATCCTTTTTAGTCACCTATTATGTGGATCATTTTAATCACTAACTAAGGAGATGTCTTGTCTAGTTTCTTTCGTGTCAGCCACAAACATGAAATAATATTTTAATCAAAGGCAGAGGCTTCATTTGAAATTGTTGACCTCCATACACAGATTTTTTGGCAGTGGCTGATTTCTGAGGTCTGTGAAGTAAGTGTTCATATAATTTGTAAAAAGCACCAAGGTTTATTAATTTTTTTAAAATTACTTCAAAACCATTTTATTGCTATGCAATAAGCAGAAGAATTCTTAATGGCACCTGAATGAAAACAAGTTCTCTAACACAGGCTAAATGCTTATGCATTGCAGACTCTGCACACTGTTGGTGTATTTGATAGCATAAGTTGCAAACCACGCCTGATCTGTCCTCCCCAAAGTCACCGCCCCACGTCTTACACATCAGGTACAACACCTTCCTCACATCTCCTGGTAAAAATGAGGCCTCCAGAAATATCTGCTCTTTGAGCAGAGCCCATACATGGTCTTCCAAAGGAATAGAAAACTTTTTTGAAGTCTCCACACATTTGTGGATTTCCAAATTTTGCACTGCGTAAAAATTAGGTAAATTATAAGAACTTTCCTATCTTTTGTCTCTTGGTGGATTTGTGCTTCTGCAGGGGTGCTAAATCTGGCAAAGACAAAGCACAGCCTGCAACTAATCACTTCAGCTGATGATTGCAGCCATTAGCAGGTCAGGACAGAGTCACTGATCCATTTAGCACAGCTTTATCAAAAAGTTTATAAAGTTAACATAAACAGATGTACTTAATTCTAAACTTATGATTACCAACAGACCAAAAGATTTATACTTTAAGCAACCATCTTTCACTGCCTCATATATTGTGGGGCTACTGAAGATGGGGTTTAAATGTTTTTATGGCAGAAAAATGATTAATATTTTAGATTTGGACATCTTCCCAAACTGGAAATACTCTGGCCAATGGTGCACTTGTGTTTCAATTCTCAGAAAAGTGGAAAGGTCTTGCTTGGTTATTAATGATTCATTTGCTATCCTTTGAGATGTCAGAGAGTTTTATGCCTACTAAAGAATTTTTTTTCATACTACAGGTCAGCTATGGTGTCCTATGTGCAGCTGTGACACACCAATTACTATTTAAGTCTGCAGCACTCCAAGTGTACTTTTTTTTTCCTTTTTCAATCAATTTACTTGATTTCTTCTGTTGTTAATACTAATTAACAGTCAGCCTCATTGGTGAGCAATTATCTACACCCCTGTCCACTGAATTTTCCCAACCTAGCAGCTTAGTCTCTTTAAACTGTCCTTGGATCAGCCTATTTAATACAAGTGTAAGAGTTCTTCCCATCTAGCCTCTCTACATGAAAATCTCTATCTTCTTTTTGAACACATTGCTCTCCTTGGGTGGTACATAAAGATTAACAATTAGAGTCTGTGGACCCCTGCATTAAAAAATGTGCAATAATCAAAACACAAAACCTCTAAAATTAGTTTAGTACTTATTCTCACCTGTTCAATACTTTCTATCCTTCTGTCTATCCTTCTCTAAAAGCCACATTTCAAAGCTTAAAAATGTATCATCTTCTTTAACCAGCCACCATTTTCATTTACAATATAACTTTTCTACCAGCTGTCAGTCTTGCAGTATAAGGAGCTAAACAGTCCAGCTTCTACCAGATGATCAAAGTTAACACCTCCAGAGCTTGGCTTTCTTTAATAATAACATTTCCTGTAATGTAAAGAATTAAAAGTCTGGGCAGCAGTTATAAGAATTTAATAACCAAATTCCTATTTCAGATGCAATATATCTGCCCACTTGAGAGGTATACCTGAAAATATCTGAATGTGTTGATTATTCCTGCAGTCTTGAGATTGTCCTACTTTTATTTATGGCATAAAAAGGGTTAACATGCTGGCATAGAGAAATGGAGAGAAATGGTGGTGGGGAGCACCCTATGTCTGATCAGGTAGTAGTAAATGTTATTAAATCCCTACTAATTAACTTCTGACTGGACATGCAACAAATAATTTCAATTTTTTTTTAAGCAAAAGTTTTCCTTGTAAGGATAAGATTATGTTATTTCTTGGCTAAACAAAAATAAAATAAAAATTGAACAATCAAAAAGCATTTTGGAGGGTGTAATTTGGTAGCAAAATAAGGCATTCTGAGAAACCTTTCAAAATGTGTTCAATCTGCCAAGCAATAAATAACCTTCACACCTGATTTGTTTTAAATTAATGAAGTCTACTGTAGCTACCAGTTAGGAGTAAAATGAAATTGTTTCCCTACACAGTCAGAGTATCATAGATTTTAACAAATAGAGACACTCAAATCATTTTCACAGCAGTGAATTGAGTGATTTAATGATGCTGAAGAAAGGTAAGATTGATTGAAAAACTCGAGAGTATACGCCATCTCTTTCTCAAACGGCAGTGTGTAAATTGAAGACGGAAAGGTAGGCAAATGAAGAAATAAGAGACCATCAATCAGTCCTTTATCAAACCCCTGTACTGCTGCTAGGTCTTTGTCTAACATGCCATTGTGTTTGTTGTCTGTTAGAAACAGAAGAGGGCTTCATTCTTGTCAATAAATAGGTACAAAACTGCCAAGTTGGTAAGGGGCCAGTCAGCTGCAAATCTGACAGGTCTGTTTATTGCCATGTGGATATTTACTACAACATAATAAATTGATTATATAATCACAAATTATGCCTTTTTTTTTTTGTACATGGTCTACATCCATATTTTCTTAATTATGGTAGATATTTTAGTGAGGAAACAGTTACCCTTTACATTGAGAAGAATATGTTCTGCCTTTAAAAAAAAACAGAACTCAAAATACCGCATACAATTACAAAGTGAGTGTATATGCATAAACGTAATTGTCTTACAAATACATACACTGAATATATTGTGAGTTCTCTTAAATTATGGTGCTGTAAAACATTATCAGAGAACTAAAAGGATAGTTGAAACAAGTTAGAGCAGAGTGAAATTAGTCCAGTAGCTAATTTTAGGCTAATACCAGCTTAAAACACATTACCCTACAAACTATTTCTTAATCACCATGTGGTCCTGATGAAGTACACAAGCTGTCTGCCTGAAGAAGAGTCTCACTGGAAGGAGATCCAAAGTTCATCTCTCTTAGTCTTCTTTCTTTGATAGTAAGCGGCAGGTTCTAAGAAAATACATGAGAATGGGGAATGAGAGCTTCCAACAAAAACTTCCAGCTTCCAACAGTCAAAAATGTCAGGATTTCCTAAGCCAGAGGTGACTTCTTGGTTATTGTAATGCATTGGGTTGGGACGGATATAATTTTCTACATAGCAGCTCCTAGGGTGCACCAGCAGACTGGTGACCTGAACAGTGTTGCTTAGCACAGCAATTTTTTAGCTATTGTGCAACAGGGCATGGACAGCATCAAGCCCTTCTGTGATCCTCACTCTGCCTCACCAGTGAAAATGCTGGGAGAGAACAGAGCCAGGACAGCTGACTCGCAGTGGCCAGAGGGGCCATATGTAGAGCACCATGGGGGCCGCTGGAGAGCACCATGCTGAGCAGTTACATTTGGGTATTAGTTTTCCCAGTGTTGCCATAAGTTGAAGACTGGCTGGACATCAGCCTTCAGTGGTGAGTTATTGCTTTTGCAAAATGCATTGGTGAGTCCCCTCCTTCTGTTAAAAATATTAACCTATTTTTATCTAAACCCAAGGGTTTTTTCTCTCTGATCCTTCCAGTTCTCTCTCCCATCCAATAGGGGGAGAGTGAGGGAATGATTGGTGGTGTTTAGCTGTTTACTGGGTTTAACACACCACAAGTGTTGTACATTCTAACTCCCAATAGTTCATTTTTCGTTCCTTTTCTCTCAATATTAATGGCTCAGTGTTTTTTCTCAACTCATATAATTAAGTAGATTTGTTCCATTTTTAATCTATACCTACCAAAGGATTCTATTTCCTTGTGAAAACAGATTTAAAACAGTAGTTTATGGAATCTAACAGTCATTTTAAGCATTTATGTACAGCTCTTGAAGGCTTAACATCAGTTTACTTCAGAGCCATCTGAAAAAAAAAAGAACAGGAGAGGAAAAAGAGGAAAAAAAATAGAATAGAAATATTGACAAATATAAGAAAAGAATTAACCAGTTTCCATTCTGGAAAATGTAAATATTTCATCATCATTATATGGGTTCCCCATGCTCTAGTATCCATCTCATGAATCTCTCATCTTTTATCTCCCATTATTCAAATGAATGAATATTTTTCGATCCATCTGAGAAAGAATGAATACCCAAACATGAATGTCTTGTTTTCATAAAATGTATGACTTCAACTGGCTTTGAAAATTCAAACAGCACCAATATTGAATGAATTATTGTGATGCTCCTTTCTAATTTTATCATTATATCTACTAAGAGATAATTTAACAGTCAATTGAGTAGATGCTGGATTTTAGGAGATATATTGCTAAGCGTGATTGGGTGAACAACACCAGACAACAGGGCTGATTTTGTAAGATATATCCCTTTCTTTAATATTCTATATTGGATTTTAATGACAAGGACTTAGTAGTAGGATGGGACTACAGGCTGTTAGAGGCTTCCCCTATAGAGTCCAATAGAGCAATGCCAGACAGCTTCAAGACAGACCCACCACTGGCCAAGGCAGAGCCCAACAGGTACAGTGGCAACACCTCCAGGATAAAATGCTTAATAATGGGCAAAAAAAAAATGCTGCACACTGGTAGGCAGTGAGAATATGTGAGAGGGACAGCCCTGCAGACACAAGGTCAGTGGAGAAGCAGGGGCAGGAGGGGCAGGAGGTATTCCAGAGCAGAGATTCCTCTCTAGCCCGTGGTGCAGCCCATGGTGAGGCAGCTGTGCCCCTGCAGCCCATGGAGGATCACAGGGATGCAGAGATCCACCTGCAGCCCATGGAGGATCACAGGGATGCAGAGATCCACCTGCAGCCCATGGAGGATCACAGGGATGCAGAGATGCCCCTGCAGCCCATGGAGGATCACAGGGATGCAGGGACCCCACACAGGAGCAATGTGTGGAAGAGTGTCTGCAGTCCTTTCCCAAGGAGGAAGGAGCAACAGAGACATGATGAGCTGACCACAGCCCACATCCTCCATCCCCCTGCGTTGCTATGGGGGAGGAAAAGGAGAAAAAAACAGGAGTGAAGTTGTATGGGAAAGAAGGGAGAATTGAGGGGAAGATGTTTTAAGATTTGGGTTTATTTCTCATCACCCTACTCTGATTTTATTATTATGTAATTTCCCTAATTTTTCCCCATATTCAGTCTGTTTTACCCATGATGGTAACTGGTGAGTCATTTTCCCATAGCTTTATCTTAAGTCTTTCATTAAAATTTCTCTCCTCTGTACAGCTTAGGGGGGGAATTAAATAGTGAATTTGGTGGGTTCTACTGTGGTTCAGTCACAAAAGGGGGTTCTTCCAGGAAAATATGTGCTCCAGTATCCAGTGGGCAGCTCCTCAGACCAAATAGAAGGGCTGGTCTGACTTATGATTTTAATAAAGGGACTTCTGAATCTTATTTCCAAGAGGTGAATTATGAATACTATGACCAGGACTAGAGAGGTCTTGCCTCCAGCCAGGTGGAGGAAGAGATTAACCGATTTACTGAGCTCTGTGGATTGGATTCAATGGCCTGGCACATCAGACCCAGCTTGCTTTCACTTGGATGGGCAGCCTGTACACATAATTGACTGCCCCAGGTTGGAAACACAGCCCTACCATCTGCCATGGACCAGTGCAGACTGCACTGGAGCAGGGTGAAGCTCTGGAACACCTGCAATACATTGATGACATCATCATGGGCAACAAAGCAGAAGATTTTTTGAGAAAGGGAAGAAAATAGTCCAAATACTTCTGAAAGCTGCTTTTGCCGTAAAACAGAACAATTTAAATGGGCCATACAGAAGATATAGATTTTAGGAATAAAATGACAATATAGATGTGGGCAGATCCCAATGGATGTAATTAACAAAACAATGGCAACCTCTCCAACAACTAGCAAAAAGGAAACAAGCTTTCTTAAGCTGTGGGGTTTTAGTGAATGCATATTCCAAATTATAGTTCTGATTGTGAGCCCTCTCTATCAAGTGGCCCATCAGAAGAAAAATTTCCAAAAGGACCTTGAGAAACTTCTCACCTTTGAACAAAAATTTTGGGAAACATTCCATGCAGCAGCTCTTGGGCCAATCCAGGCAGGAAAAGATATAAAATAATGTCGGCAATGCTACATACTGGAAGAATGATCCTATCTAGAGCCTCTGGAAGAAAGCACCAAAAGTTACTCCCTGATGGATCCTCTTGTATTGTAGGAAAGCACCAGAGCTAGAAAGCAGCTGTATGTGCTGTATGTAATAAGCTGTATGTTTATTCTACAAGGTGCAGAAAGATTAATCAGACCAATTTGCAGAAATGAAGGCCATCCAGCTAACTTTAGACACTGCTGACCAAAACAAATGGCCAGTGTGCTATCTCTATATTGGCTGATGGTGGAATGCCCTGTGGGGATGTTTACAGAGAGAGAAACAGAGCAGCTGGCTGAGCAGAGGCAAACCCATCCAGGCTGCTGCATTGCTGCAAAATATTGCTGTTTGTAAAAGTGCTTACTGCAGCTGCCACTGAAAAACATCAGAACAACCAGCAGATAAATGAGGCTCCTAAGATTGAAGTGGCTCAGGTGGATCTGGACTGGTAAATTATTTACAGGACAGTGAGCCCATGACACCCATGGCCATCAAGGAAGAGATAGACTACAGAAATGGGCTCGTGACCACGGGGTAGAGTTTAGCATGGACACCATTGCACACATTATCCATGAACAAGGAGTGGTGCTGCAATCAAACAAGCCAAATGGTGAAAGCCTTTCTGCTATGGGGAGCAATGGTTGAAGTCTTAGTATGTGGAGGCATGCTGGGCTGTCTTTGTCACACTCCTACAAACCTGCCAAGGGAAGCATGTTTTTATAGTGGTGGAAGCAAGCATATGCCATGTCCCATGTCACTGCCCAGAATGCTACCCTAGGGCCTTGAAAAACAAGGCTTATGGCAACATGGCACCACAGAAACAATTGAGTCAGACAACTGGACTAATTTCTGAAACTTGACAGACTCCTGGTGCAAAAAACATGGCATTGAGTGGGTATATCACAGTCCCTATTATGCATCAGCCTTCAGGAAAATAGAATTATAAAATGGACTGCTAAAGAGTGTGTGCTTGGACCTCCAAACATCAGGAAAAGCATTTAGGAAAAGCCACCTGCTTAGTCAGCACTAGAGGATATCATGGACAGGATTGAGCTGTCCATGGCCTATCAGAACTTTTATGTACTGAAGAAAGGAGTAAAGTTCCTGTAGTGCACATAAAAAATATGTTGGGAAAGACAGCTTGGGTTATACCTGCCTGTGATATAATCAGTTTGCCAGGCCTCCCAATATTTATACTTTGACCATCATTCTCCATACCAGAGGTGATAAACAGCACAAGTGGAAACATTTACATATGAATTCAATCTGGAACATCTGTAATTACCTTGAAGGCTTTGAAATAACAGCACCACCACGCACTGTATGACAAAAAAAGACTGCCATGGAGCAAAATAAACTGCCACTAGGTTTGACTCTAGTGGCAACTAAGCAGCACATTGTCTAAGATACCTGTATGTATTTTTTTTTAAGATGTGTGGGCTAGATTCAATTTTGTACATCAGTGGTACATCAACATCAGTAACCTAAGGTAGCCATGCCAGTTGTGGCTGTGCATTTTTATTATGTCAATTCAACAGAAGCCCAGAACCACTCTGGGCATTTGCTTCTTCAGGCTCATGACAAAAAAAGAAATTATTTGAACTTGATAACTAGCACAATAATTGCCACACATATGTTTTGCAAGCACAGAAACTTTATCAATATCAGACTCATTACATTATTTATGTTAAATTTGTCTCTTGTTTAAAAAACATTTCATCAGCCTGCTGTTCTGTGTTGAAAAATACAAGTCACTGCTAATTTAGCTGCAAGGTTTTGTTCTCCTTTTAAAAAGGAAAAAAAAATGTTTTAAAAATAGTTTCGTTGTATCATACATACTCATCAGAATCCATCTGTCCCTGTAACATTAATGAAAAATCTTGGCTCAGAATTTTAGGAGTAAGCAAGAGGAGAGATTGGATGAGCATACAGAAGAAAAACAAGAGCTACTTCTCCCTGTAGGTGAACAGAAAAAGGATATGGCTGAGCAAGAAGTGTGAAACTGAAATGAGATAATGTGCATGTTGGAACTGCAGTAGGGAAACAGAGGGGAAATTCTGTCATTAGAAAAAAAAAGACAGAGGCAGGCTTGGAAGAAAACTGGTTGAAGAGCCTGCACTCAGTTAAAAACTTTCTGCTTCAGTGCCCAGAAGAGAATCCAATCAATTCAGGTCTCACTAGCCCTTGGCTGCCTGCCTGTACCTGGGACATGTGCTGCTTTGTGTGCCCACAGAGAGGCTGACAGCACAGCATTGTTATCAGTTGCTCTGGTAGCTCCAAAAGTAAGTATTTGTGTAGCTGGTGTAAAGGCTGGCTTCATATTAATATTTAACAGATTGGATGTGGACTTCTTAAATAAATCTCCACATAATCCCCGCTTTTTGCAGCATGATTATCTTTGAGTAGGGATTACAAACTGGGCCCCTTTTTGTGTGGAAGCAAACCAAGGGATACATCCTGAGTCTGCTCCTCTCACTAATGGCAGCCAACCCATGGGACCAAAGAAGCAAATCTCCACAAAATGGCTACAGTGAACATCAGTTCTTGAGGGTCTGCTCTGCAAAGTGGACCCATGCTCATTTCCCAATAAAACACAGCTTTGGATTCCACTACTGCTAATCACCAGTATGATATCCTATTGATATCTGCTTTCTTTTGGAAAGACAGACATCACTACAAAGAAAGTCAGTACTAGTGAAAAACATCTATTGAAGCTATAATTAAGATTACACAGGGAAAATTAATTAGCAGATTCACAGTGCATTAAAAAATATACATACCTCTTATGTCTTGATGTTAAGATTTTCTTTAAGTATTCAGCTTCTCTTTTTCCTTCTTCCTGTGATCCCTTCTTCTTCCTTCATGGATACTGCTCCCTTTTCCAATTGATGCCTTACTTTCCTAGTGCAAAACATGACCTCACCTGACCTTTCCTGCACACTAGTCAGACCTACAATGAAACTGATTTGTAGTTTACCTCATCTGGTGTTTATTGATGCAGTACAGGGCTGCCTAATGGGCAATAGTGGCCTTTTGCACATCAATACTGTGGGGTACTGGATGATATTATTAGCACACAAATCAGCAGCATATGGACAATCTGGGCAAACAATGAAAAAATTGGGTTAGCAGCGTAATTAATATTGCACAACATATATTTCCTGATTTGCAACCATCTTCCTGAGTGCTTACAATTTTGGAAAGACAGATCTAGTATACCACAGTAATGGCTGCATTTAAAAATGTTGGTTTACTGTAGACATGATACTACATCTGTGGAAGGACCAAGAAATAAACTGTGGTCTCTCTGGCAGATTAAAACTTCAAGACCTGTCTCCAACAACTTAATTTGTTACTGTCATCTAGTCAGAGTGACATTATGTAGCCAACTTTAATCCAGACAGTACTTCACTACCTTGTTTTTGAGTGTTTGAATTTGTAAATGTCTTCTATAGAATAAAAAATAAAATAAGCTGGTTCCTTTGAATAGATGTCAGTTGCAGCTGCACCTGTGAAGGTCCTCACTTGAGATATGTTGAATGTAAAAACTCAGCCTTGCTCTGTGGTGCAGAACAATGTTATAATACGTCCTCCTGATTTAAGGAAAGTTTTTATTTTCTTTTCAAAATCCTTAGGTTAGACAGCAAAGCCTTTCTTTTGTTGCCAAGAAGGAAAAGTTTAAAATTACATTTAATAGAATCTTATCTTTTGAGGCAATATTGTTGCTTCTTATGTGTGGGAAATCCTAGTAGAAGCTAAGGATCCAAAGTTAATATTTTTAAGGTATATCGAACAATACCTGTATTTTCATCAGTTGTTTGGATGCAGTTCAAAAGGCACTTAAAAATCATTACTTAGAACTAATATGATCTTCCTGTAATCCTTTTCTTGGATCAGATGTATGGACTTTTTCTCTTTTCTTTTAAAGTATGGGTGAATGATTTGAATGTAGGAGAATATCTTACTTTGTATCAATTTTGAATTTCATGAATATCTAATCATTAGAACATGGACGTTGAACATTTATTTCATCCTAAGTAAAATCAGGAGTTTCCATTTGCATTAAAAACCACCCTCTCTGTTAGTAGGAAAAAACCTTCTCTTTACAAAGAATAAAACTCATAAAGGATTTAGAGAGAGGGTAATTTCTGTTTTTGCTTGGAAGCAGTTGTAATAATCACAGCCATCAAAATGAATGCCCTTTTAAAATTCCTTTTCTTCCTGAAGTGCCTACCTATGATATTCCAAACAATCGTGTTAAGTAGGTGCCTCTTGGCACCTACTTAAGATATCCTTGGCAAATGAAAACTGAATTAACAATAATACTTTTAAAATCCCTCAGGCAAAATTGAAACTTTATATACTTATAGAAGAAAACAGTTTTTCTCCAAATGGCTGGCAACACCATCTCCAGGCTATCTAGCAACAGATGCCAATGAAAATGGTTGCACATTTCTTTATTCTCACTAGATAACCTTCAGGTATAATGATTTCAGGCTCTCTGATTTTCTGGCTTACTTTCCATACATATTACATGCACTAGCCTATACTACACCAAAGGCTGTGTTTCCATCACACACAGAATAGATGAAAATATACCTAATATTCAATTTATTGCCCTGGATTACTGCATTCCACGGTGTAAATGCCACATCCCCCTGAGGAACTGAAGTGACCAAGTCTGGCCCTTCCCAGAGATGGTAACTGAGGCCCAGAAATGTCCATTGACGTTTGTGCTGTAAACATCCTACCTGCACTGGCATATTTTTGGGCAAATTTTGGCCATTTGTCTGACTTTACCTTTTGCTAGGCCCGGGGTCTTCTCAATGCCTGGGTGGCCTTTGATCACTTCTCTTTGGCTTGGCAAAGTAGCTCTGCCTTAAGAGTCAACCAGAGAAATCTTGCACTCACAGCTGTAAATCTGGCACCTGTGTGTAAGTCAGGATCCTGCTTATCTAGGTGACTCTTGTTGCTTAGTAAATTCATTGACTTAAAACCATGGGAAGCAAGTGCTCAGACATATGAATGACATCTATAATATAGATTAATAAATAATATATATATTGTTTATCATAGTGTGTAATTTATCTAGTGTGCGTTATGGAAAATGGTGTTTCTTTTATGCCTTTAATATCTGAATACACAGAAGTATCTTTGGCAATAATTCTTGCAGTCTAAATTCTTATTGTTGGAATAAAGAGAATAATAAAGTATCAGGAATATTTTTCAAAGCTATACTAATTCTTTCTTGCTTCTAATGAAGACTCTACTCTAAAGTCAAATTAGTCTACTGAAAACAGACTGATTAAATGAACATCACTATGGTCATATTATTTAATATCTCAAGAGTCTTCCTCTCTTCCTTGACTCTCAAGCAGAAAGATTTAACAATTTCTACCACTATCCCATTTTTATATACACTAATCTACCAGATTATCTTCAACTGTTTGTATGATAATCTGACCTTTTCCTAAATTAACAACAACAACAACAACAACAGCAACAACAATAATAATAATAATTAATAATAATAATAATAATAATAATAATAATAATAATAATAATAATAATAATAATAATAATAATAATAATAATAATAATAATAATAATAATAATAATATTGCTGCATAACCTGGAAGTAGAGTAAATGTACATATAATGATTTCAAATGAAAACAATGAACCATTAAACAAAACTCATCTTAACAACATTTGCTGAACCCCTCATTTAATTGCTTTTCTTCCTAATAATTTTTATTTTTGACTTTCTGTATCCTTTGTTCATCAGTTTTTCAAGTCTAGGACTAATCCCATCCTACACCATTTTAAATTGTAATTTGCCTTTGCCTGAAATTCAATAATGTAGTTTCATTGTGTTACATTTGTCTGTGAATATTGATCAAAAAAGGATATTTGTTTAGAATGACATCTTCTAGGCAATGTACACGGGCTATCTTAATAACAGCTAATAAGAAGTATATCAGTGATATCCTAGTTCCCAAAAAAAGTATTATATTAGGTGAAAAAAAGTATCTGTTTCACAGTCATCTCTGATTGCATCAATTGTTTCAGCAGAATTATTTGCCAATAGTAGAGGCATATTCTCAAACACTTAGCAATTTAGAATAACAGAATTGTAGAATGTTTTCTGTTGGAAGGGACCTTAAATATCATCTAGTTCCTATCCCCTGCCATAGGCAGGGACATCTTCCACTAAACCAAGTTGCTCAGAGCTCCATCCAACCTGGCCTTGAACACTTCTAGGGATGAAGCACCCACAACTTCTCCAGCCAACCTGTTCCTGTGTCTCACCACCCTCACAGTAAAGAGTTTCTTCCTGATATCAAATGTAAATCAACTCTCCTTCAGGTTGAAACCATCACTCCTTGTCCTACCACTTCACACCCTTTTTAAAAAGCCCTCTCCCGTGTTCTTGTGGATCCTCTTTAGGTACTGGAAGGCTGCTCTGGGGTCGCCCAGGAACATTCTTTGCTCCAGACTGAACAACCCCGACCCTTCCTTGTGTGTAGAGACAAGAATGTCCTGCAGGACTGTCTCAAAACTCTGCTCAAGTCCAGGTAGATGACATCTGTTGCTCCTCCCTTACTCACCATCATAGAAGGCCACCAATTCTGTGAAGCATGACTGACCCTTGCTGAAGGCATTTTAGCTGTCACAAATCACTTCCTAGTATTCCACGTGCCTTAGCATAGTTTCCAGAGGGAAATGAAGCAGATGCTCCATGACCTTGCCAGGCACAGAGGAGAGACTGACCTGCCTGTAGTTCCCTGAGTCTTCCTTTCTTTCTCTTTTTAAGAAAGGGAATTATGTTTCTCCTTTTCCAATCATTGTGAACTTCCTTGTACTGCCACAACTTCAACTGATCAATATGCTTTTCATAGGTTTAAAAGCTTTCATAAATTTATACTTTCATAAACCTTTGAAAAAAATGTAGATAGTTGACTCCTGATGATTCTATGGAAATGATTATGCTAGATGTGTGTCATAATGGCTTTGTAATTTCTATTTATATTCCAGATGATTTATATGAAAAACATCATCAAGTTATATGTCCTATTGTTTTCTAAATCCTCTAATATTCCAGAATTGTTATTTTTCTATTGTAACTTCCATAGCTTAGGTTTTTATGGTCTTCTTAGATTATATGAAAGTAGTTACAAATCTGTTTATATTTTTAGACAATGCAATCACAAATATACATATTTATCTCACTTCCTGGCCCATAGAATGAAGACAAAGTTTACTTATAATCATTCTTAGGAAAAATTTACCACTGTTAATATTAAGGAAATTCTATGCTGAAGTGATGAAAAATGTTTTAAATTAAGATGTCCTTACTTTTGTTTGGTTTCTTCCTTGTTTGGGCAACAATGAACCTCAACATGACTGGTTGTACAGCTGCTGTCACAGATCTAGAACAGCAATCCTGATGTTAACCACATGTGGAACTTGTTTTATCCTGAGGTTATGCTTTGATTGAAGTGCAGCATTGATGTCACTAATGTATTCAAGAGGATATTTTCCATTTATTTCAAAGGACTGTAGATTCTAACACAGTTTAAAACTCCGAATAAACTACACATCATTCCTCTATTGACATAAAATCTTTGTCTTCATAGCTACCACTAAGGAATCTTCTCAAACTACAGGATTACAATACTGCATCTGATTCACAGCCTGATAAGTAACTTCTCAATCAAAGTTTGACTGAATTTTTTTAACTCCAGCCTTCACAAACTCTCCTTTCTACAGTGAGAAATTTGTTGCAGGAAATAACTTTGGCTTTTATCACTTGTAGGAATGTAAAATTAATGGAAAGGTAGAAAGTCACTCAAAAATGTATTTTAAGGGCTATTTTAGCTTTCTTAAGATTCATTTCACGTACATCTATAAGTAGAGATAAATATGAACAAGTTAAAATACAAAGTACCTTCTGGGTATACAAAAGCAGCAGAATCAGTACTTCATAGTTTTTCTACACTTTGTTCAGTGTATTTTTTTTCCTATTTTGCTGGAGGAATATAATAACTTTTAAGGACATCCCCTTAACTAAATTAATGGGCTTGATTTTAAGCATTGTAAGAACAATTTTTTTTTTTTTTAAATTCAGACTTCAAATGTAAATGTCTAGTCCAAGCTAGCCATATGCAATGGAGACTTGCATATGGCTAGCTCCAGATAATTCATTAGAGATTTATGGAAGGATGCCTATAATTCTGAGACAAAATCAATTAACAATGAACAAATGTACTTCACAATCTCAAGAGAAACAATTTTCTTGTATTTTCTGACCCAGGCCACATACTTTACCTTTAATAATCAGGTTTATGTTATCAATTCTTTGTTTTATAAATACTAAGGCGCAAGAGTAGAAGGCTAGTGTACCAGCAGGCACAGCAAAACCCATGCCAGTGTGAAGTACATCTTAAAATTATCTCCCAAATATATTTGACAGGGAATCTATAAAAAATTATGGAATGCTGTATGCCAACCCTGGTAAGCTGCTCAGCCCTACACAGTCCCTCACTCACTTTACATGGTAAGATATTGGAGAGAATTGGAATGGTAAAAATGAGCAAATTTTTGTGTTAAGACAAGTTTAATAGATAAAGCAAAGTGTGAGTTTTGGTTGTGCATCCAAGAGGGGGGTTTTGTGTGTGTTTTTTGAGGGCCGTTGGAGGTGGCTTCTGTAAGAAGCTGCTAGAAGCTTTCTCCATGTCCAAGAGAACCAATGTTAGCCCTGTCCTCATAAGGATCCACAAGGTTTTTATTTTATTTTCTCTACCCTGTCCAGTTCAGGAGAGGTAGATATACATCAACTTTAGTAGGCACACTGTGTCCAGGAAGGATTAAGTCACCACTCTGCAAGTGAACAAAACAAAACAAGCAATTCCCTCAGCCCTTCCCTTTAGCTGGTGTTCAGCCAGCTCCAGGAGAGCAGGGCTCCATTGTATGAAAGAATAGATGCTTGGGAAGACAAATGGCATCACTCTGAACATCCTCCCTTCGTGCCTCTTTCCCCAACTTTTACTCCTGGGCACAATGTCATATGTTATGGAATATTCCTTCTGTGGGTTGGAGTCAGATGTTCCTCACAACCTCTCTGGCCTCCACCCTGTTCACTGCCAGGACATCATGAGATGGCATTGATGTTGTGTAAGCACCATTCAGCAACAACTAAAAAAAACACTGGTGTGTTATCAACACCTTTTTGGTGGTCACAATTACCAATCACAGAACCACACAAGCTACTATAAAGAACACTAAATTTATCCTGATCAAACCCAGTATATAGAGGAATTAAGCCCTTTCCATTGTTACATGCATTTATAATAAATAAAGACTGAGCAATAGCTTTCAAAATGCTTAATAGACTGGCAATAAATTATAAAAAATTATAGAATTTATTAACTAGGTCAAAAGCTTTCAAAATATTGGTAAATGGTAAAAAATCACAATAAAGTTCTTTTCAGCAATTTTTTCCCAACTAGAAGTTAAAGAAAGTAAATAACATGTGTTTTTCTAATGGCATCAGTTATTCATTTACAATCTTTCATGACATGAAGTAAGAAATTGAATAAAATAGGGAAAAATGTGAGTCATGCCTTATTTGTCTAGATGCCTCTCCTGAAGTTAGAACCATCTGTAACATTTATTTGCTACATTAGACAAATGAATGATTTTTCATTCCCAAGGCTAAGCCCATTTTTAATTTAATTCAAGAGCACGTAGAGTTTGTCCTCTGTAATGACTTCTGCAACTATTCTCCTTTTGCTCTGACTTTGCTTCAGGGCCCTAAATCTTTAAACTGCAAAATACAGAAAGGTATCCTTTTACTAATCAAAATATGAACCAAGTTTCCAAAAATTGAGTAAGTATTTTATTAAAACATACAGCAGATGTACAGAAAAAAATCTTAGTATTCAGCATAATTCAATATATGTGGTGATATCAATTATGTCAGGATGTATCTCATTTATCATTGCTAAAACCTTACCTGGATTTAGTACATTCAGGCAAATTTAGTAAAGAAAAGTCTATCAAAGACTTTTAAATACAAGGGACTCCTCAGTATGACTCAGTAAGCTGCAAGGCCACAGTTAAACCAGATGCTCAAAGATTATTTAGAGGAAATATTTCTATATACTTTGTGCTTATATTCTTTTCCTCTAAAATAGAGAATAAAAAGTGAGAAAATGTGTGTACTGTATATTATAGTATCAGAATATATTTTCTCTATACTTATGTCTTTATATTCCTGTTGTATATTGTACTAGTCATTGTTGCAGATAGAGTGCAAGCCTAGGAAGGCCTTTCTTCTGATTCAGCATGGAATCATTTTCCTATGTTTTTAGATTCTGAGCCTCATTTACTTACAGGGGAAACATCTGCAACAGAGCTGCAGGGTGCCCAGAAACTTTTTGAGGAGAGTAGATCCAGGCAACTTTAAACTGTGGCTCATTTGACCTGTTGAATAACACCTCTGTATTCAGAAAAAGTAGGACTTATAACCTAAAAACCCCAGCCAATAGGATGCATTATCTTTTGCATTTGTGCTCAGTGATTATGTCTGTATCAGAACTTTTTATCCTCACTAGTGCTGTGAGGCCAGACAAAATACAACATGCAGCTGAAATACATTTTTTTGTGATACAATTTTTTCAATAAACTTCTCTGCTGATTGATTTACTGCAAGTATAGTAGGAAGTGAGGCATTTATTCTCTGCCACCAAATAAATTGACTGGTCTTGATTAAAATTTTTATGGAAAATGACAAAATTTATGGGTGGAACCTAATTCACTCAGAATTCCCACTTCATTAGCCAGCCTTTGGCTCTGACCAGAAGACCTTTGTTGGGACCTGTGATTTCAGTGTGGTTTGGCATCATAAACAGCAAAGTGAAGCTGAGCTGTGCTCCTGCAGAATCTCATGGTTGATCTATTCTATGTTAATGAGCAGAGCTGGATTTTGAACATACTTAATATCATGCATAGTTGATACGAACATTCTGGCAAAAAGAAATTCTATAATTTTTTTATTTAGAAACCTGTATTACAGCCACTTAGTATCTATATATCAGTCACTGCTTTTCAAGTGTCTTCTTTCTGGCCATGCTTAACTCTGAGTAACTTGCATGTGGAATTTCACAACTTACTTATTTTTCCATCAAATTCATACTGCAGGAAGAGTCATCAAAGACAAGGCAAAAAGGACCATAGAGCAATGCCAAGACTACAACAATGGCTGGATGATGATCTGAAATTTCTTCCTCTGCAAATATAATTTAAAAATCTGAATTCAGGAAACTTATAAAAATGAAAAAATGCTTTTCTTGACAGGACAGAGAAATTTCTAAACCTCCTACCCAAGTTCTAAGTGTGAGAACTATGTCAAAATATCTATCCAATAAATACTACTAAGGGCAGTGGCAATTAAGCTCTGAAACACAGAATTCAGAATAAGACAATGATCCACGTGGTTAGATACATAACAATACATATAATATATCTACAACATGATAACTCTTCTGCACTGAGTGCCTATTCAAATGAAGAATTAATTCTTAATCTATGTCTAAATCTGTTGGTAAATTATTTTCTTTGCAACTTTTGAGAGGAAAATAAAAGTATACAGTGAGCAAGATATGTTGGCCATCTGCACAGCAGCAATAACTTTCATGGTATGCAATAATCTTTTTTATCTGTATTATCTGCCAAAAACAGCCCTTTGGAGGTTATTCTTCTCCATTGCTTCCCAAAGGCAGGATCTGGCACTTCATGGAACCTCAGTCAGACTACTCCTCCAGTGTGCTGAGGTCTCCCCAAAATAGCAGCCCTGCCCTCCATCTAATTGATAATTTCATATCATGTTCAAATTAGCTGTGAGCACTTTCTAGCCCATCTATCAGTTTATAAACAAATGTTAATTGGTACTGGCTCCACTTGGCTCTTCACTGACCAAAGGCAGGCTAACAGCAATTCTTTGTACTGCTGCCACAAGCCACTGAGCCTGCTGGTCCAGTCAAGCATCCACCCACTTAATAATCCACTGTACTGGATTGGTGTGCTCACGTTTTGGCAGCAGGGGGCTGGGGGCTGGCTACAGGGGCTTCTGTGAGAAGCTGTTAGGAGTTTCCCTTATATATTCCCTGGTCAATGCCAGGCAGCTCCAAGCCAGACCCACCACAGGCCAAGGTCAAACCCATTAACTAGAGGCTAAAGTCTCTGTAATTTTATATTTAAGAAGGCAACAGTTACTGCGCATGATCAAACTGCATAGATGAAAGGAGTGAGAATATCTGAGAGAAACAGCCCTGCAGACACCAAGGTCCGTGAGGAAGGAGGAGCAGGATGCTCTCCAGGTGCCAGAGCAGAGTTTCATCTGCAGCCCTTGGTGCAGACTCTGGTGAGGCAGCTGTGCCCCTGCACCCCACGGAGGTCTGTGGTGGAGGAGAGATGCACCTAAGTCCCTGCTCCCATGCTGGAGCAGATGGATACCCAAAGAAGGCTGTGATCCCATGGGAAGCCTGTGCTGGAGTAGGCTCCTGGCAGGACCTGTGGACCCATGGAAAGGGGAGCCCATGCAGCAGCAGGCTTGCTGCAGGACTTGCCTCCCTGTGAGCAGCTCACTCAGAGATGTGATGAACTGAGACAAAATCCATTCTCTGTTCCCCTGTGCCATTGAGGGAGAAGAAGTAGAAAATATCAGTAGTGAAGCTGAAGAAGAGAGGAGTGGGGATTTGATTACAGATTTGATTTGATTGACTGTAAATGAAATTATCTTTTCTCCCCAGGCTGAGTCTGTTTTGCCCACCATGGTAACTGGTGAGTGATCTCTTCCTGCCCTTATCTTGACTCACAAGCCTTTTGCTTTATTTTCTCTCTCTTTTCCAGTTTAGAAGGGGAGTGATAGAGCAGCTTTGGTGGTACCCTGGAATCCAGCCAACATCAACCCACCACTTCCACTGATACAAATCATGATAAGTGTTGCTGCAAAAGAAGCATTTCAGTAGAACAAATATCCCTTGATTAGTCTGGCCAAACTTCAGTTTAGCAGGGAAGGAGCTATGAAAAAATAGAAACAGGAATTTCTCTTTTAGCCAAAGACTGTTTTACACTGACAAAACAGGGATTCTAGACAACTACCTTAGATTACAGATTCTTAAAATGGAAAAATTTAAGTGAGATGAATCCATTCACACTTAAGAAACTTCCATTTGAAAACTATAGATAACAATCCTTCAGAAACAGATCCAAATATCTGCAGAGGGACCTATAGACCACCAGCTGGGGAAGACTTAAAGGACAGTCAGAATGCTTGGAAGTGTGGAAAAGCTCTCACATAAGGAAACACCCAGAAACCCTAAGTTGTTTTGCCTCTGCAGTTCTGTCTGAGTCTGTGGTGCAGACGTCAAGAAGCAGTGAGCCTGAGCTGCAGGAAGAAAGGTAAGAATCAGGTGTTAGGAAAAGGCAAGTAAAGGAAGCACTTGAGCACACTGCTGCACATAGCTGTGGAATATTTCAGTCCCTTAAGAACAGACTAGAGAAAATTGCAATATGCCTTGGGGTGCCTTCAGACTCAGGATATCTCCCAGTCTTATTTTCTATATTTGCCAGTGCTGTGGATGTTGCATTAGCAGGTGCTTCTAGATAAACATACCTCGTTTTTGTGGCTAGCTGGAGGAAAGCCTTTTTCCCTCTCATCAAGCATGAAGCAGCTCTGTGCCAAGCTATTTGATCAATCTGGATGGAAACATAAAATCTGGCCCTCAAGACCTCTTGCCTTGACAGAAGGTAGCATCACAAAACTACCACTTTCCTTATGAGTGTTGCTAGAAAATAAACAATGCATTAATTCTTTCATAACTGCTATAAAGTTCTATATAAAGGAGCAATTGTGGTTTTTTTGGTTTTTTTGCATAAAGTTACTTTCAAGCAAGGGATTATTTAACCAATATTTACCCTTAACTTTAGAATGTTTAAGTAGAAATATTAGAAGTACCTAAATGAAATAATCTTTAGGTCTACATTAGTTTAAACAAAACAATTTTTGGTACTTGGGCTTGTCATCAACCACAATATTGTGTTGACCAGTTAAGTAAAATTAGTTACTTAATGAATATTTCATTTCTCAATGATTGAAAAGAATCTTAGCTGGTCTTACTGGGAATGTGTGTGTAACAGATATGATGAGTAAGGCACTCATTATGAATTCATACTTATGTCTAGTAGTCCACACCACCTATTCTAATGGATATATTTTTGAGTATATGCAGCAAACTATCTAAGAAACAATAGTAAATAAATCCTGGATGTTCAATACACTTAACAAGGATATGTGGCTTAAGGTTACATTTGAAAGTAAATTTTCCCAATTCCTTTAATATATTATTAATATTTGCATTCTATTGTATTGGTTTAGCTCTCTTCAGTGTGGATTTGTGTTTTTTGAGGAAATATTTCATATCTAGAGAGCCCTCATCTCTAGGTGACCTTTAACCCAAAGGGTTGTGTCCACCAACAACACTGAAAATGCAGGCCTGATAGCAAATGAAAATACTTACTAACAGCCCTGTTGTGAGCATCAGAACTGCCTGGTCATCAAGACACATATCCTGTGCTACTTAGAATTGCCAAGGAAAAGATCAATCCCTCAGCAGCTGCATGGATTATGTGTGCAAATACAGCAACCCCTTCGGCCAGCAGGGCGCCCCAGGACAGGTTGCTACAAATATATACAGACAAGACATTCACCTGGAAAGTTCAGCAGAGGACATATCATAACAGAAATTATCAGGCATACCCTCTATCACAATAGGGAAGACAAATATATACCCACACTTTGTCCAGATCATCTTTCCAGATTGTCAGGAAACCAGACCCAAAATCAGGTATAACTATAGAACTAGAATGGTTAACACTTAATTGTTGTGCAAAACCTGCTGGACTGTATAAATGAAGGAAAACAGTTCCTTCAGAAAAGTATTGCACTTCTCTGAATTCAGAGTATCATGATGAGTTATATGAGTGGCATTTTCTGGATCCAAACATGAATTTTATGTGCTGTATGAGTGGAACTTGGATGACCAGATTATAAGATTTATCAGTCAATGAATAAACCACCATATTCTTCCCATCAAAATATAAAACCATGCAGTGGGAGCCTCAGACTTATGCAGAACAAGACAAGCCACAAGGCATCTTCATTTTATCCAGAACTGATGCAGAAAATTGCATCAAAAATCAGAGTATTCTTGTGATAGCTTTACAGATAATATCCCCCAAATACTAATGACTCCTAGACAATAAAAGTGGAAATATGATGAAGTTATGAGACTAAGGGACATATGAATGACCATTTGTACCTAAAATAAAAGTATGAGCTTTCTACATAATATTATATTCTTTGCACTTTCTTAGCATCTAGCCTTTTATTAAGCTTCCCTTCTGTAAAGGTAGCTTGCATTTCCTCCAGATAAATTTTGTTGGTACTAGAAATTTTAAAACTAAAAGAGCTGTATAAGCAGAAAGCTTATTCTGTTATAGTGGGGAGTTCATATATAGTTCGAGGTTGGAAGGTAAGGAAAGATGAAAGTGAGGCCCCTTCACTTCGACAGCTGAATTCCAACAGCAGTTGGAAGGCAGAGATAAGATTAAAACCTCAACCATTCATGAAATGTTCCATTTAGTTGAAATAGTCCTTATCTTTTGGCTTTATAAGATAAACTTCTCTAACACAAACTGTAATTATAGGAAGTATTTCAGGAAATTGTTACAGTACAAAAGGACATTTTGCAATAATAGGCAGGGTAAATACTGTAGACATTAGCAGGTGTAACTCTTCTGAGGGGTCCATACTTGCCCTGGTCACTGGCTGATGTTCAAGTGGAGCGAACATTTATTTTAAAAGATTATTTAATATTTTTGATAACACTTTGCCAATACTTACTTTGTAATCTTTTCTAATAAATCTTTTCCTTCTCTGCCCCAGAATTAATAATTTAGACATGTCTCATTTTCCTTTTCCTACACTAGTACATCTTCAACTCCTCTTATAGGCCTTTGTTATCTTACACTGGTTGAAGCTAATGGTGAGAGGTACCAAATCACCATACGTCAGTGTTAATTTTTTTAATTTATATTGCTCAATGAATCCATGGAAGGCAAAATATTATTCATTTTACTTATCTTAATCAAAAATCAATACGAAATTTTTCAGAAATAAGATAGCAAAATTTGATCTTATCAATACATGCCAGCTAGATAATTCAGTACTAGTGTCATATATTTCGCATGTTAATATAATATATCTTGTGGGTTAATAATTAAGTTATTGTCATTCTATTTCTCATGACCCTGAGAACTGTGATTAACTAATATGTAATTAGCACTTGATAAGTTAATAACAACAGTAATAGTACTAAAAATAGTAACAGTAATAAAGCCTGTAAGACACATGCCCTGTTTCTCCCACACGAAGTGCCTCACTTAAATGAGTGCAACATTTCTTCCTGTGGCCCAGGCACTGCATTTAACCATCTTGGCATAGCAACACTATGGATTACAGAAAATAAGGAGATGCTCAGTACAAAGCTGGGATTGTTTTAGTCCTCCTTTCCAAGTGGTAGTAAAGAACATTCCCATATGGGCAGTTGTCCATATTGTCTAGTTCAGCTGTTTCAATTGTGCCATGAGGAATGCTCAAAACAATGAGTCATAGGAATTAACAATTGAATTATATCAAATGCTCCTGGATTATATGTTTAAGAGTCAAATCGTTTTGCAAAAGTTCTCCTTTCACAATGATGAAATATGTAGATGAATCAGATGTGCTTTATCCCAGACTGAAAAAAAAATAGACTAGCTAGATAATTCTTATTAAGAAATTTCTAATCAGTACTAGGAGAATTCCAAGTATTAGTAATAGCTGTTAATTTGTTTTTATTGTTAATGCAGGATTTCTAGCTATTCACATTTTTTATTACATGCAGAAATAAACAGAGCTTTCTTATTAAAAATTTCTTATCAAATTAGATTACAATGACTTTTTTTGCATGCTGATTGCATACCGGTCAGGAGGAAGCAAACAAACAGCTGTAGGGGTCTTCATGCAAAGTCATAATACCTATTAGATGGAAAATTAGAACTCTCCCTTTCCTTTCTGTTTTCAAGACTTTTCTATATCCTAAAAATCACATAAACTCTATAAACTCAAACAGCACAACTGTCCAAGTAGTAAGAAAATTTGTTAATAAAGATTACTTTCCTGAACTTCTCCAGTCTTCTTTGCTGACTGATTAATTTTCATTACACACATTCTGTTCTCTCCAGCTGCTTTACATGGTAGCTTTCACAGACTTATTTAGCTGAGGTTTCCTTACCTTGTGCTGACAAGGATTTTAGGGGCTGGAGGCTGGTGTTCCACATTTACCACAAGTTGGTATAAAGATCTGATCAGCAATACAGTTAAACTTCTTTAGACTTTCTTCACTAAAAAAATTAATTACTCCTTCAGAACTACTGTGGATAATATGAGTGCCTTTGTTCTTAGTGGATAAGAAATTCTTTTGACTACATTTTTTAAAATCTTTGAGATTTCATGTTTGAAAAAGAAAATTTAAAAAAAGAAACCTTGCTTTAATTCTCTCAAAAATTACTATCTGCAGTATAAATTCATAGCCTTGTAAAGATGTTCAAGTTCAAATAATTAATTTTTAAAGCATTTTAAACCAATTAGTTCCACATATTCTTTTTAATAGAAAAGGTTCCTTTTTTCTCCAGCACTTACTAGTTCACTGACATTACCAAGGTTATTGGAAAAAAAAATTATTTCTTAGCAGCAGCAGTAAGAATGAGTAAAAACTGACATATGTTCAAGTCCCAACTTTATATTCCGAATAGTTGAGTGCACACACATCAACAGCTTTTACTGGAATAACTCTGAGGCTTCCACATCCAAACTGAGTCCATGCATTGGGTGCAATTACCCACTGCAAGCCTCTATTGTGCAGATAGCTTCTTACCAAAAGTGGAGACCGAGAGTCTGTTTTAAACTAGCACAGCCAGGAACAAAAACCTTGCTCAGTCCTTAATGCAAGCGGCTAGAAAGCAAAGAACATGCCCAATGGAGCCACTAAATACAGAAAGGATATTTATATAACAATATAGCAGGATGGCATTTCTTGTGTATAATGTATACAAAGAAAGAGGTTGAAGATTTGTTTTTGCAGTGACTTGTATACTTTGAGGTGTCACTGCCATAAAAGTATACGAGTAACCCACCAACCCTCTTGTACTGCTAGCCAAAGCCAAGCACATTCATCAAGTTTGAAAAGAGTACATGCAAATTTCCTTTTCTTGAAGTGAAGGAATATGTATCATGGAAATGCAATCACAATACAGTCTGCTTTAATCTACTCTTACAACACCTTTTTGACTTTTCCTGTGCATGAAAGAGAATGAGGCAATTAATCTGGTGTTCTTGGTAGGGAAGAAAAAGCTTTTGATGGCTAACATACTATTCTGGCAATAAGGAATTTGCCAATTACCTCTTTAACTGCACTGTATCTGAAAGGACATGTCTGTGGTGTCATGGACAAGACAGAGGATTATCTTAAATAGCTGAGAAATACCCATAAGAAAGCTATGTCCTGAAATCTTTATCAAGGACACAAGAAGACAGGAGAAACACTAGAACTGTAACTTAGTGCTTTCATGAATTTATTGTAAAAAGTTAAATTATTAAGTGATTTTCATGTTCTCATATATACTTCACCACAAGCAGATACCAAACTGCAAAAACATTTCCTCCTCCTCCAGAGGAGGAAAGCTCTGTGAGAACGAAACTGCTCCCACACTTCAATCTTCACTTTCTGCTGGTATCTCAGAGTGATTTAATTTTAGTCCATAGCATCTTCTGGGGACAATTCCTTTAAGACTGACTTTGTAATGATTATGAACATTACCCCTGGCTAAGGTTCTTCTTCAGACCTTGCACTAAAGATTTCCACAGGGAGAATAAGTTATGAGTCTCAACCCAATTATGAGTCTTTTTTATCTCCATCACCTTATATACAAAAAATTTTACTTACCTGGTAGCTCTGAGAAGGCTATTGCATTCTCATTTCTTATTACACAACATGGCCAAAGTGTAGCAGCTGCACTTGTCCTGATGAGAAGAGCATGTGGCTCAGTAGGGGCACAGCAGGAGTAGGAAAGTAGAGACTGCTGCTGTCCTTCTAAAATGGGATAGTGTAAGGGACATAGAGCTGTTATAACCTTAAATTAAATGTATAAAATTACAGCCATAAACCTACTCCTAATTTTTGTTATATTCATGACGTGACCTGTGTCTAATATAGCTGTCTTTCTAGAGTGATTGCACAGGTTAAAAACAGGTTAAATGAGTAGATGCCTTAAGATAGATTAGGCAAAATAGAATAAAATAGATAAACAACTATTAAGCTACCAGCAAAATATTCCATACAGTCCTTGAAATGTTGCATAGCTAAGTTATAAGCTCTCATTCAAGAAAAAAAAAAAACATTTAGGAGTGCTCCCAATACTATAAAATGTTGCAAGTACATATGTGTGAATGATTTATAAAACCCCCAGAAAATAAAATGTTGGGTTTTCAGATGTTATTGCTCATAGTGTCACTTATTTTGTTGCTCTTTAATTCTTCTCTTCCCCCAGACAATAAGATGCTTTGCTATCATATCTATTGCAATAATTTGCAGTACCTGTTTGGTAAATTTAGATGCATCCAGAGTGGTCAGATAGCTCCATTAACTTCTCTCCTTGTGGAGACTTCTAAGGTGATGTGACTATTCCCAATAAGAATAATAATATGAATAAGGATATTACGAAACTTTAGAGTCATCATACCCCTAACACTATTACCACTGAATCCAATCTGCATTTTAAACTATTTCTGGCTTCACTGCCACTGGCTATATTATCATCATTCCTATTTCAAAGTTCCCCTATACCTCAAGAACACGCACTGAAGATTAATGATAAAATTATCATACGGCTCAGAGGGAAATACCAGATAATTTTTCTAGCAAGTTGCTGACTGGTTGCAAGGCCTGAAAATAAAAAACAAGCCTGAAAATAAAGAACAGCAGGTCCAAGGGAAGTAACACCCAGAAAAGTAAGTGTGCTTTGCTGCCTCTTTATAGAGGACAAGCAGAAATGAAAGGCTCTGTCGGCAGCAGTGAAGGGAATGGAGCACTGGTCCAGCTCAGGCTCAGAGATGTGGTCATCCACGCTGTTAGCACTCCAGCAGACTGCAAGCTGTGCTTTGGGGTGAAGGGTAAGGCAGACTAGCGACACAGTGTGCTTCCTTTTTCCTTATGATGTGCTAAGTCCAGGACAGAAAACAGAACTGTCTAGTATTGCTCCTAGACAGAACTCATGCCACTGCCTTTAACAAACACTTCTTCAGACTGAACCTGAGAGTGGTGCTGGTGCTGCCATTCAGGGTCACATCCAATCACATCATGGGTGATGCAGGAATGTGCAGACGTGAGGAGATCTACTACCACACCATATGTAATGAAAGTGAGAGCAAAGCCAGGCCATGAAAACCATGCAAAAGTAACCTTTAGTGTGAGAGGCTTCAGTATCACCAGTTATTCAGCTTACAAAAGAGAAGGTGGATGAATGCCTTATCACTGTATGCATTTTCTTGTCAATGAAAGACACATCTGACAAAGGTATTCCACAATCAGGTAGAATGCATTTTGAATTTAAACAAACTGGCCCAGAATACTCTGCATTTTTCTAGAAGCAATAGCAAGGACTAAAGAAATAGTTTGGGCTTTGACATTTCTCTGCAGGACTGGGACATATGTGATTGAAACTCCATTTTTTGATGGGCTGCAGAAGAGAAGAACCTGTATTAATGTTTACATGCCTGTAAAATTATGGAAATTGTATCAAAAGTCTAAAACCAGCATGTTTTTCATCATTTTCTATGAGAGACAGGATGTGAAGGGGCTCGGTTTTGGTTTGGGGTTTAGGTTTTTTGGGACTGGGTGGCAAGGGGGGAAGTTGTTTGTTTCACTTAATAATGTACATATGTTCAGAAGTACTCTAACTTCATATCACTTTGCATTCTTAAGAAAGATGGAGGTTGTTACCACTTGTTATGTGTCTGTCTTTACCTCGAGCTGAAAGACTGGGAAGGATGGACCCTGTTCTGCAGGAGAAGAATGTTTGTTCCAAGTGAGTGATCAATGACTCTTTCTCTCAGGCTCAAATTCACTATCAGAAAAATAAAGAAACTGCTCATCTCTTCAGTTTGGTGACATTTTTTGAAATGTTTTTAACTACTGCATCCTGGCCAAGGTGCAATCATCTTGAAGTATCTCACCAGAAACTGGTGGAACCTCTTTCTCACTCATAGTTTGCTGTGGATTAGCTGTTCAATGCTTTGAAACTCAGAATCTCCAAGTCTAATCAAAGGCATTGGAATCCTACAGGATTTTCTGAGTGTAAGCTAATCTACTGAATACAAAGTCAGAAATGATCTAAAGGTCTCCCACGGCCTTATGCTCTAAGAACCTGTTTAATTAATGGCCCCATCACTTGCACATTCAAGTGTAAAGCAGGCAGACTGTTGTGGTTTTATTCAGTTATGAACAAAATATTTGCAAAAGCAACTGATTTCACTTTGATTCATCCCTTCCCCCTGCCTCTGTCCTGAGTCTTTTTGCTTTCCAAGAAATAAGCATCCAATATCAAAATGAGTTTGAAAAGCGATCACATTTCAGGCTACTTTAGTTCTGAGAGAAATCAACAAATTAAAAAGAAAATATTTCACATTCAGCAGAGAAGGATGAGAAAAAAAATGGAAACATTACAGTAAACCCTTAAAGAAAGAAAGCAAACACACCTGTTCTTGAAATTAAATCCTCTAGATCTCATTTACAAATGTGGATAGAATGTATTTGTCAAAAAAAACCCCATGAGTGAAAAGCAAGTGATCAACATATTTCATATTTCTGTAAAATATAATACTCCAGGTTTGTTCTAATCTTCTTATGAATCTTCTTTGAAGGTACTTTATTATAAATAATAAAAAAGACATTGCATATATAATTTAAAATGAAGTAATATTGTGTAGCTATAATATAGTATATTTGGTGCATTTGGCTTTTTTCTGAAGACAGGTGCACACAGGAATATGCTCTGCCCTCACTTCAATACTTCATCAGGACCTCTTTGTGAACAGCTGGTGCACAGAGCTGCTGGTGAAGGAGCAGGAGAGGGCAGACATCTGCTGTGCTGCATGAGCAGAGAGAGCTTGCTCTTACAAATACCAGTTTTCTTACTGCTGCAAGGAGCATAGATTCATGTGACCATCTGCCAATAGTTTTGGTCTGCAAACAAACACTCAGTCAGTCTTCCACCTCCAATACGCGCTTGGAATCTTGAAATTAGTAACTCCACTCAAATTTCCCTAATATTAGTTTCCCACTTAGAATTCTAAGGTTTGGAAGAGTACTGTCAAAGTCTAACATTGAAACATAGCACAAGATCTTTAGCCCTCAGTTTGTTGATATGATGTTACCAAAGAAGACCAAAAAATTTTTTTAAAAGTCACAAAAAAACCACGCAAAACAAAAGGAAAAATTACAAAAACCCACTTTTTAAAGGGATGAGAATTAGATGGTGCTCAGGAGGGATGAGGGATTCAGAGAAAGCATAGGGAAAGCTGCTGAACCAGGTTGCCTTTAGTTCAATATGCCTAAATTTTGCTGCCCTACTTGACGTGTTTTCACTGCAGAGATATGCTTAGGGCAGACAACATGAAGCAGAGATAGAGTGCAAATGTTTCCCTTGGGTTTTATAAATTTGAGTGCTTGCATTTTATTTGAGCATCATAAATACATGCTAATATCAGCATTGTTTATTCCATTTCCTTCAGAATTACAGCAAGCATGGTGTAAGTCTGCTATATTTTACCTTTTCTATTTTCTATTATGTTCACACTAAGGTGCAAAATACGAGTAATGTCAGAAATTGCAAAAGGAGTAACATGAACCAAATCTCTCTTTCTTAGCAAAGATACATGGAAGATATATACCATGGAAAATCATTTATCAAAGGTAGATTAAGGAACTGATTTTATAGAAAGTTGATTTGTACAAAATCCCTGAAAAACTACATCATCATAAAGGTGGGTTAATGGATTTAAAGAATTTAGGAAAAAATGATGCATTCTTTGTGTTAAAGCAATTTACTGTATTATGAATCTCAGGGAAAATGTTTGAGATAAATTGAAGTCAACAACACTTGAGTGAAGGATGGTTCCTATAAAAATGTCAGGTTGTGCTGACAATATAAGGTGGCCAGTTCTTGCACAGCTTTCTTATTTTCAGGTGCTACACCCCCATATAAATATGCTGAAACCCATTTGTAGTTTCAGCCAGCCTTGTGGAAAATCACTGGAGAGGAAAAAAAAGAGAAACAAATAAAGCATCATAGATGTAAAAGGAATTGAAGTATAAAGCCTTAAACTAATCATCTTGGAGAGAGTAAATATTTTAGTAGAAAATAAACCAATTTGTATTGTGTTTTATTCATATATCTGACTTTATCTATAGATATGCAGGAGGACAAGGGAGATAAATAACCATACTTAAATCAAAGCCAAGGACTCATGGAATATCTGGGTGCATTCCATTGCAAAAATTCAGTTCTTTCTTCATAATTTCTTCAGTTTTTTAGAAATAAGATAGTCTTAGAAATAAAGAAAATACTTCAGAACTTTTATAATTCTAAGTTGCTTTCTAGGATGAAGGTCATGTAAAAATCTCAATAGAAGTACTGAATTTTAAGCAATTATAGCACAAGAGGAAGAGTTAGTCTTTTGCTTAAGAGACTTAAAACATAATGGTATAAAGAGATTGAATACAGAAAGAAAAATCAGAGCAGGTGCTTCAGCCATTGTTATTAAACTAGTGAGGGACTTTGTGGGAAAAGTCATATATTTCCTCCAAGTGAATGCAATACCACACCTCTCACTCTGAAGGACATAGTTTAAAGATTGGTACAGATCTACTGCCACAGTAGCTGACATTCAAGAAGGCAGACTAAGATCTATTTTTCTCCTCTGAAAGACAGCACTTCAAACATCAAAGTGATTCCTTGCACTCCACCCAATCATCAGATAATAAGCTGAATAAAAATTAGAGATAAGAATGATGCATGGATGCTCATCTGTATCTCCCCTCAAGAAATCCATTTCACCCTCAACATGAGCACACTTGTACATGGCAAAATTCCAAACTCAAGCACCCGCAAGTTCTTCCTTACTTTTTTAGCCTTCTTTTTTTATGCATTTCTACCATGTCCAAAGCACTCTCACTCATAGGAATTATTTAAAATTCCATAGCCACTTGATTCCCAACTGAAGAACAAGGATTATTAAACCCTATAAAACTAAGGGCTTCTCCATGGTACCACAGGAAGGTATAAATTTGCACATATCTGCATTCCTGTTCTTCCTAAGCTCTTCATTAACCTGATACTTGCATTTGCAGATCTGAAGGCCAAAGGAAAAAAAAATTGTTTGGATAGGGACATTGCAGTGGGGCTTAGGTTACTTCAGACAAGGACAGGTTATTGAGTCATCATGTTTTAAAAGCAGTTGTGGGAGACAGCCTCATGTTGTGAAGGTATCAACATTTCCCTAAACTCAGATTTCTTAGACAGTCTGTCCTGTCTCTGTGTGAATTCTGTTAAGAATTTAATCACTTCTCACTGTCCATGGCAGAATCTCAATGTAACTGTCAGAACCATCAGGCAGTACATAAACTGACACTAAGAACCCACAAGCTGTAGGGATCCTCACATGCATGTAAAGAGACTTGAGGCATTCATGTTTCAGCATGGACATAATGTACCTGCTGCAGTTTGCCAGCATCTTCTTTACATGTTAATAGAATATCTCTATCATGACCAAATATGGCCTTGGTGTTTTTCCAGACTTGGAGTATTTTATGATAGTTGGCTTTTTGTTGAACTTCTTCTACTTCTAGCATCTCTTGCTCCTTTTCTAACCACTCTTCTCATAAGATAGTGATAACAGTTCTGGGCAAAAATTCAGTCTTCTTGGTCAGTCCTTTCAGGATCAATGGGAAGAAATCTCCCATTTCATTATAGATCATAGAATGGTTTGGGTTGAAAAGGAACTTAAAGGTCATCTAGTTCCAACCTTTCTCCTATTTCCCCACCATAGACAGAGATGCAACCCAGCAGATCAGGTTGTTTGGGGCCCCATTCAACCTGGCCTTGAACACTTCCAGAGATGGGGCATCCACAACTTCCCAAGGCAGCTTGTTACAGTGCCTCAGCACCATCTATGTAGAAAAAATGTTCAGGATTTGTTCTTGTTGTGGACTGTTGGGGAAAATGGAAAGAAATCACAACACCTTGGAAAATGGCAGGCTTTTTGTAGAGATCATAAGTTCTTTGGACTGTACCTTGGGCTTAGCTTTAGGGTGTGGGGAAGAGTCATGCAGCTGGGGTCAATGGATTTTCTTGAAGCCATAAGGAAGTTGAGGAAAAGTTTTAGACTCTTTATTAGTAAGTGGTCCAGAACCAAATTCAAACCTAATCATCACAGTAAGAAAATCACTGAGATACAGGGAAAAAATAGTTTTTGAGGCTAGTGATTTAGTACACTAGCCTCAAAAGTAGCACTAGAAGTACATAATTTTCCTGCATTGCGTATGTAGCAGAAACACCAGGTCAGGAAAATGCTTCATAAACTTACTACACGAGTCTGCTCTCTCAAACTCACAGGTGAAAAGATCTAGCAGGCTCTTTCCTGGTTGTGTAATGCACATATCACTGGATCAAATGGTTATTATTGCAGTGTTTGTAGGAAATACAGATGAAATAAATTAAAGTTAGTAAAATATCTTGCAAGATCTCATCATATTGTAAATATGGAGGTTATTGCAGTGTTTCTCCATACTCCATCCTATAAATCTTTTGTTTTAGTATACCATGTATCATGGAAAATATATTTCAAGAAAACCATCTGAGTAATCTCAGAAGAAAGCTTAAAAGAAGATGTCATCTGAAAGTTTAGTCTCAAAATTGATTCTTTTGAGGATTCTAATTCTTACTGAATTCTACTATAAGTCATTTTTTTCCTTCACACAAAAATATTACAGACAGAAGCTCTCTGCATCTCTATGGAGAAAAAAAGGGCTTAAAACCTACCACTGTTGCTGGAATCAAATCCAAGACTTTTCTTCCTCCTAAGTACATTGTTTATCTAGGTTTTTATATCTTTCTTTCTAAATTACTGATTCTTGACTTCTCTTTACACACAATGGATGTCTCAGCAGATAGGCCTGTGAATGCTTTCATCCTATGCACTCATTTCTTGAACAATAAACTAAGAACATTTTGTGTGGTGAGAAAGTTCATTATCTTGAGATAAAGGAAACTGAATTCTGGCATAATAAGAAGTAAACATGGAATACAGATGAAAGATACAGGTACAGTTTACTCCTTCAGTTGTATTTTAAAAGAATATAGAACTTTTAATCCTGCAAAGTTTGATAAGTAGGTATCCAAAATAAGTCAATGATTGATTGCAGATTCATATAGGTTATAAACTTGGAAGTGAGATAGGTATTTTAAATTACCTCCTCAAATGTTATAACCTTGCCTTTGCCAGTAGTCCTGCTGACATTCTCTTTGCTCTTTAGCCACATTCACTTTTGGCTCCGGTCATATTTTTCCTGCCCAGTTTGTTTAAGAGAAATGGGGATTGCCTGGATTACAGCACACAGCCCAGCATCGTGCCTGGAGCCAATCTCCAGGCAGCCAGCCACTTTTTCTTTTAGCTGAGTGTTGCCTGCTCCTCCTGTGAGCTCTGTCCAGCTGCAGAGTCCATGTAGCTGTATGCTGTAAGTACCAGCCATCACAATGGCAGTGCTGTATTCAGTACACTGTGAGGAAACACCATCAACCAGATTGTTCCTTTCTGCTTGTCTAGTCAATAAAGTTTAAATATCTAATTCAGACACATTATTGATCCATAAAAATTATGGGTAGAAAGGATATCAGATTCAAATTATCTGTCTGCTCTCTGGCAAAGAAATATCTATAAATCCTGGAGCAAATCTGCATGTTACCCTGCACTTTCATACCTTCTACTTCTGAGAAATGTGAGAAAGTTCTACCTTGCTTACAGTACAATCACACTGAGAGACACTGAATAAGATCCCAGTTTTACACTCATATGACATAGGACTGTTGAGAGATTTCCTATTGCATTTTGGAAGGTTACAATCACTTTTGAAATGGACCATTGGCCCCCAAATAAAAGTGTCATCATGTAATAAATATGGACTACAGTGTTTACAGTTTACCAGGAATTTTTCCTTTATTGTCTATAAATATTGGTACACTTCTTTCAGATTTCTGAGCTATTAAGTCCCAATAAGGTTCTTTGCCTGCAAAGGCAAAAAAAGATATAGCAATATTTATACAAATTATGTGAAAACATTATGCATAACCTGTGATTGCATGATGAATTATTGAAGGATACTTTCACAAATATGCCTCATTAAATGTTAATCTTGTTGATTTTAAAATACAAATAAATTTGAATTTAATGCAATCACAACATTAATTCCAGAGACAGACCATAATAACCATATGGATACAAAAAAAGACTGGAATTTTGAAAACAGATTATTACTTGGGAGTCCAGTCAAACTGCAAGGCAGCTGCATCATATCTCCCTTATGCTGTATGTACCAGTGTTTCACTAATCTCCAATATGTTGCCATATCATTGTTTCCTGCTTTAAAGTCTAGATTTGCCCTCCAATGCAGTTGCTTTGTATCATCTTGATCACTGAAAGTCATTCTAAAACTAAGCATAAGATAATCACATCAGTAATCAATGATGTCAATTTACAATGTCCATGACTATAAAATAAAAAAAATATATAGTGCTAGGAGGATTTCTTATGTATACATAATGAATAAATATTTACTGAAGGGGAGTACCTAGAAACCAGATTTTCAGTCTCCTGAACGTCATACAAGACCTCCCAAAGAATCAAAAAAAGTGAAAAGTGAAGAAAAAAAAAATTTGCAAGACAATAGCCAATGTATAAATGATTGAGCTATTGTGTAGACACCCAGGCAGTGTAATAGATTCATTGTCATTTTCTGGTCATATAGACACATAACCATGTTAGCTAAAAAGAATTTCCAGACAAATTCTTTGCTCATCCACTTTCCCAAGCACATTCATTCACGTATTTGTAGTGTTGCCTTGCCGCTTGATGCAAAACCACAGTTAGTAACCTTGTCAGAGAAGGGCAATGCTTTCTGATGCATAATTTACAATATTGCTGATGCAGCTATTTTCATTCCTCTGTACTGGAATCAAAGATCATTTTATGCAATCTAATTCTGGAATATCCAGGCAAGATCTCATATCTTGAACTACACTGCCATGACATTTTCCTTTTTCCTTTTTGTTTTTATTTTCCTTTCTTTTTAATTAATCCACTATTCAGAGAGCTTTTAAACTTATTCAGAATTCAGATATACTTTAAATATTATGAAATACTCTTCCTGAATTAAAGCTATCTAGCCTGTTTGATTTAATCAATTGAGATTTTTAAGTGCATCATAACTCTGTGCACAAAGAGACAACACTCATAAATCAGCAGAGATTCTAAATTAATTGCCACAGGTAGCACCCTGCCAATAGCACATATAATTAACTTTTTGTTGTACAGAGTGGAAGATCAGAAAGTTGCCACTAATATTAATGAGAGAAAGAGAAATGAGTATATATAATAAAATTATAAGAATGCTTGCAAATGTTCCAAAGTTGCATTCCGCTTGTGAGTTGCAATTTTAGAGGTCTTCATGTTCTGTAAATATAGTTATCCCTCACATCAAGCATTCCTCTGTTCTATTTGAGATTGAATTGTCAATTCAATACAATGAAGCAATGTCTTCAGTGCCTCTGACTGCAAAGGACAATATTAGATAAAACCAGATCTACATGTCAGTAAATGCACCAGGAACAAAACAAGGGATTTCCTCAATCTTCCAAATAGTAGCAGGTAGAAGATGAGAAGCTGGAAAACAAAGAAAATAGTTAAAATGAAAATTTATCTTGGTAACAGTAAACCAATTTCTAAAATTCAATAATCTCGGATTTATGGTGAGATAAAATAAACTGTATTGTTCATCCCTCCTTTTCAAGTGTCAACCAGCATAACACACAGATGTATGCCATGGATCATGTCTGGGCAGCCTTTCTATCCAAAGTAACGTTCTCTCCTGCCTTCCTTTGCTTAATTCAAATACTTTTGAAATCAGTTTAAAGGTTTCTATCAACTTCATTTGAATGGTCACATGGAATCTTGACTCATGAGAAATCTGAGTGCGATGTCCAAACTCCAGCTCAGGGAAGGGGGAACTTTGACATTAGATCAGAATATCCCCATAGGTATATATATTACAACCACTCCATGATCTCCCTGGGGAGGTACAAAAAAGCACTTATCAATGCAATATTTTGGGAGAACTATTTCACATTTTTATTTGCTTATATTTGTATATTTGTTACAGCTAACTGAAAGCTTATTTGAGGTGCAAATGTATCATTTTAAATTGCTATTTTTATTAATCACAGTTATTATTTCTATGTTGCCTAAATAGCAATTTTTGTGGGGTTTTTTTCTCAAAATGAAGCGTATTTTGAAATTCTGGATTTTTACACAGTTGTGTGTAAAACAACACAGTTTTGTGGTCTTAATTAATATGGACCAGAGGCAATTGCTTTTTCTCATCTTAAAATAGATAGTTGAGAATATGTATTCAATAAACTTTTAATTTGCACATATAGAACATGCATGTAGACACCATCTCAAGAGAGACATTGCAAACAGAGGAGGACAGGAATTATTGACATGTGTAAGTAATGATCTTGAGGAACTCCTGTATGGGAATTCACTTTGAATATTAAAGGCAAAAGTTTCAAAACTTTTGTATAAGTAATATTTGCCATTTTAAAACCTTAAATATTCATACTCTAGGCACAGGAACTTTGAAGGAGACAACCAGACAGATAAGCCAAGAGCTCTTCTTAGAAATCTGTACAATATGTTGCAGAGGCTTTACTTCATTCTTGCCTTACCCAATTTCCTAAAGGTTGCAAAACTGGGTACTCTATAAAAATACAAAGTGAAAATCAATGCAGGTCTTCTGACATGATAAATTTATTTTTAATTTGTAACAAAAAATAACCTTCCTCTCTGACTCTTTTTTTAAAAGAAAAACATTAATATTCTTTCTAAAAGACCAATATAAATACTCCAAGGCCTAAAGAGAGTCGCAATTTGAAAATCCACACCTGACAAAATAAAATTATTCTGGTCTTTACAAAAAGGAAGAAAGGTCTAATGTTGAGTTAAATTTTGCAGACATGACCTGCAAAAGTCTCAAGGAAAACAAGATTTAAAATATTTATGAAGTATTAACCAGCTGTGTGAGGCTGCAGAAAGGACGGACTGTTTCTGCTACCTACATTAATTTCATCTCTCGTTTCGCTCCATGCTGTATTGCAGAACTCTTAAAATTATCACTAGACAGATTTCAATCCCAGGAAAATCATGGGGTAAGTCCTCTTGAAAGCTGTTTAAAGGCTCCTGAAGGAGTAGAAAACTATTGGGATCATTGTAGCTCTGGCAGGATTAAATGCCAAGAGAATTCTGCGCAATATTAAGAGGACCACAGTGAGTACATGAGAGAAGCAATCATTCTGCTGTACTCTGTGTTTCCTAGATCACATCCAGAATGTTGCATCCAGTTTGGGGACCCCAGTGCTGGGAGGATTTTGATCAGCTAGAGCAGGGTGGGCAGAGGGCCACCAAGATAGCTGGGGCTAGATTACATTTGTGCTGGGAGGAGGAGTTGAGGGAGCCGAGCTTGCTCTGCCTGGAAAAGGATCACTGCAGAGAATCTAACAGGAACTCTGGCACCTGCAAGGGGGTTGCTGAGAAGACATTTGCTGAAGCAAGACTTCTTTGCTAAGGTTCAGAGTTTAAATATGAAACAATGGTCATAAATTTACATGAGAGAGGTTTTGACTGAATATAAGAAAAATTATGAGGGTAATAACTAAAAATGGTTGCCTGAGAGGCTGCAGGTTGCCAAATCCAACCATACTAAACCCTGAGGCATGTGATGTGAATTCAGTGTGGATCCTGCTTTGAGCATGACTTTAGATTACAGACCTCCCAAATTCCTTTGCAATCTGAGCAACATAGCAATTCAGTGATTTTAACAGCAGCAGCCACTATGAAAGTCCATGAGCTGTTAGACTAAATACTTAGAGGCCTCAAAGCTTCTAATGAATCATGCAGTGCACAGCCCAGTGTTCAGGTTTTGGCTCCCTTCTCTGAGAGAGGAGTGTTTCTCCAGCAACAAATATGCAATTAATCCCATGATGGGATTCAGTATTTTCCCAGCTAACTCGTAATGCAAAGCACTTCTAAGTGTCATTTGTTGCAGAGCTAGTGCTGTAAAGCTGCCTGCCCTGTTCTACTCTTAAGTCTCAATGTTGTATTTTTCCTAGACAGATGCCAAACTGATAAAAATCTGATTTTTCTGCACAGCTGTTCCAATTGAATCCTCATTGCTACAACCACATTAAGAAACAAAGAGAGGTATTATGGTAGGAAGATTTTTTTTTCCCTACTTAATATCCAGATTGTTGGTGTGAAGGTCTCTAGTCTTTGTTTTGGCTTCCACTTGCAAACTGGGCATTGACATCTGCTAATTGCTAGCTTCTAAGGGAATTTAGTTTAAAATATATTTTATATACAAGGCCAAATTCATTGTGGGCCACAAAGGCAAGATTGTTTTCTTTCTCCTGTTTTGTATTTACAACTAAAGCAAATTGGAAGGCAACTGGTGACTATTATGAACTGAAGAATAAGAACAACAATAGATATAATCACATAAAACTTCACTAATGGATCCAGTTGCAAAATATGATTTAGCAGCTGCTCAGAACATCTACACAAGCCCCTTTTGATCCCCAATTTTGGATGGTGTATGCATTTAAAAAGCTATAAAAAAAAATTTTATTAAAATTTTACTACATCCAGAACCCTGCAGCCAAAGGCACACAGGAAGTAGAGGCAGCTTAAACATGAATATTCTGGAGCTACTCGAGGTATATTTAAGAACTGTGCATCCATCAGGGTGCAAGGGAATTCCTGAGTTAAATAAAAGATAGACTGAAAAGGATACCTGACCTGCTGAGACTTGAGTTCAGCTCTCTGAATTTCTCCTGCAGCAGCACAGCTGATGAAATCATCTGACCTCCAAGCAGAGCAAGGGGATTTTTCCTAGAATCTTGCCCCAGTGTGAGAGAAGGAGGCAAACAGGCAGACCCTCACAACTCTTAATCACTTTCTGCATTTAGTGAATGCAGATTTGGTTCCCCTTTCTATCCTTAAATCAGAGGAGTATCCCATAGCCTGTAGGAGTAGCCCTTACCCTCCTGAGGTTCTAGAAGTAATTTGCTCTAAGTGAAGCAGAAGTGAAGAGCTTTGTGAATGCCAAAAACATGATTATTGTCCCACCCACACAAATGTTAAGCTGAAGTCACTGGAGTCTCTGGTGTGGAACTTCAATAAGCAAGAAATATATCAAACTGCAATAGCCACTACTGCTTGGAGTTACAGCTGCAGTGGAGAAGTTTGCTTAGTGCAATTTTTTGTTTCACTTATTTAAATGTACTTTTTCACTGGAGTATTGTGCCAAATGTGACAGAGGCCTCATACAGCCCTGGAACCCTTAAATGCTCTTTCAGCCTGATGCTGCAGCACTAAAAAAGGGGAAAGTCTCACATCTGCAGCCCTGGTCCGTTTGGAAGAACAGTCTAAGTGGGGTCACCCTCAGCTCTTGGCTTGTGCCCCTCTCTCATGGTACAGCCACCCCTTCCTTCACTATGACAATATGGAATAAAAACTTTCTCTTTTAAAGTAGTCCCAGTTCCCCATGCTAATTTCAACAAATTTTAAGACAGTGATAGGCAGAGAAAACTGGTTTGCTTCCCTCAGAGTTACTTACCCTGCCATTGTATCTCATCTAATTTACCTAGTTTAAGTTCACTCTTGGCTAATAAGATGTTACAGAAAAGACAAGCAGTTCTTCTGAGGCAGAAGCTTCTTATTGTTACAGTGTAATCATGTTGATTTTATGATTTTTTTATGGTGTCTGTTCATCCCACCTCAGAAAAAAAACCTCAAAACTTGCATTCACCATTTTAAGTGTTTCAGTTTGTCAGCATTGCATATGTTAGTAATGTCATTTAATTTGGAATCATGAGGCTTCACGTTCCAGAAATGCCCCCTAACAATGAAAATGGGCTTACTATCTACTTCCCTTCTTTAAGAAAACAAATAACTAAAGAGTGGGAAAAAAAAAATAGATAATCTCTTGAATATATGTTGAAGATAAAACTTCTTATGAGTTAAGTTCAACTCTAATGCATTTGTAAAAAACAGTGACCCATTAGAGGAATTAGGCCTGGTAACGTTATGAAAAATCCTCTAATATTTAATTAACAAACTAGTTTTTTTTCCAGATTTTAACTATTTAAAATGAGTACAGTATTATCCCAGTTATCAAGGTCTGTAAGATATGTATAATGTTGAACATTTGTTATGATTCCTTGGAAATGCTATAGCCTCTTAAGACATTCTGAAATACAGAATAGTTTTTTTTCTAATTTTAATAAGAGCATACCTTAACTCCTCATTAAAATTCCATACAACCTCCTTCTGGCTTCATTCTGTTAAATTTCATAGGACCTCTCCATAAAGTTTTGTCATATCTTGTTAGGACCCATATCTTGTTAGAATTTGCTTGAGAAGACTGTTGTGCTCCAATTTGTTCATATAGGATGTGCTGGAGATGGTGTCACCAGGTGCTGTAATTGAGGGTAAATGTAAGATATTTATTGGTTGGTTTTGCAGTGGAATTCTCTTTACTTTGAAATTCAATTTGGCCTGATATACATATTCTGTAGTCAGTTTTGCAGAACAGTTTTTGCAGAAACATTAATGGATGGGATGTCTGGAAGGCTATGCATTACCTAAAGCAGTCCCTATAGACATGATTGCATGGACTACATTGCATATGCATTCCTCTCCACTCCCCCCAGTGGAGAGAACTCAGCTTTGTGCTTATTATAATAAATTTTTAATGGGAAATATGTGTGTCGGTATTAACAGGCAACAAGCAGAATTTTTGGCAGATTTAATACGTGGGCTACTGTTCCTGTTGCTATTTTTTTTTTTTTCTTAAGAATCCTCTTTTATACATCATCAATTACTACATTTAGATCATTTTTGTACTAGGAAAACTGAACTAATCAGATCTAATGGCCCATCTGCTCTTAAGATAAAAATAGCACTTTCTACCAAAAAATGTCTGCATTGAATTTAACTGGTAGGTGAGAAAATATGTTTCAGCAGAAAAGCAGGTGAGCCTCATCTTGTAATTTATGTCAACTTTACTTTTTTTGCCTTAATAACGGAGGATTTTTGGTAACTTTTCTTAAAGAGTGATGATCCAAATGGATTTTTTAACCACTGAGCTAAGATTTGTTTCTTATTTATTTCTCTCATCTGTACAGGGTGATATTCTGGATCTAGTGGCAACAGAGGGATTTTTGTCAGTATCTTCACCAGTTCCAGGGTTTCACTTATAAGTTACAACTAAACTACCTCTATTCTTCACCCAAATATACGATACTTATATACTTAAATTGAATTTTATATACCTGTCACATGTTTTCATATCTTCATTTAGCTTATTTTATTTAGTGGTTTCACAGACAGGCAACCATTTATTTGCAACCATTTGCTAAATACTGTAATGCAAGTTTTCTCTCTAATTTTTTATTTTCTTGTAGTAGGAAAACCTGACTTAGTGCCTACTGATCTTGGAAAAACTTGTGATTTTGTTTTGATGTGTGTGAATGGGGCAGTCAGACCCAACCACACCATCCTGTTTTAACTCATCTTCAAGAAACTATAGTACTTAGAAGCTGGTCAGACCCACAAACTCAGTTAGTTACTGGAGATTGTGGCCACTGGAGAACAATGTATAAAAGACATTCAATGGAAATAGAGTGAGGAGTGTTCACGGACATAGGAACTTCATAATATATACTGTTCAACTGTTAAAACAGTCCCTTCAACAGTTTTCAGCCAGGCCAAATAGTGGCCTTTGAAATCATTTCAAGGCACAGTGTTGGAATGAGCACACACCAAGGACAATTCTCAGTCTGGATGTAGCTGTCCTGTTTCGGAGGGAAAAGAAGTTAAGCAGTTTGACCATGAGCTATTTGGTGCCAGCGAAGTTCAATGCCAAAGAGCCATTCCAGGCACATTTATTAGCATCACTATAGCCAAAATAATCCAAGTATTGTACATTTTGGCAAATTTTCCCCATTTTCTTCCAGCCCACTGCTCACAGCTTTAGTGCCCTGGAAGCCAGCAAAGGATTTAGTATAAACTGGTTTCAATCCAGAGAGTCATACAAGAACGTGTACCTAAAATCAACCAACAGATTCTCCTTGGGGATTTTGTCTTAAGATCATCAGGGTACTCCTTTGCATTTTCTGAGAAACATTAGGATGTCTATCACTGACAAGAAATGTTACCTACCCAGACCTATTACTTCCAGCAAGCGCTAGCAGCTTCTAACCAGCTCTGTCAGAGGCCCTTGATCAAACGGTGTGTTGAGCATTTGTTCCAAGTAACTCCTGATCAGGGAGGATCAAGCACCCTTCCAGCAGGCCACAGGGGCAGTTTAGCAGAATTTCTGGCTCAGGACACAGTTTCCAGGGAAAGCAGTGACCGGAGGTGGCAATTCTTGCAGAGGGGAGCCAGGAGCTTTGCTGAGGGCAGCACAGATGGGCTGAGTGGTGGTGTTGACATGCCACAGGGCGCAGTTCCAGCAGTTGCTGGAGCAGCAACAATAGGGCTGTCCTTGGATAGAGGAGGCTATGAAGGATCACCCAACACAGCCTCACAGACCTGGGGCTTCAGAGGTGCCTGGTGCCACTCACTGGTACTGGGCTCAGAGGTAAAGGTGGCCTCTTTCCCTGCAGTAGGTGATCATGAATGAACAGGTTGGGTTGCCAAGGAAAGAAGCTGCAGAGGAGACAAATGGACTTCACAGGACCAAAGGGATTGAGGAAAAAGTCCTCTGGATTTTCTCCAAAACTCTGCAGACACAAGAGCCTGTAAAGCCTGGCAAAGGCAAAGGCAGAATTTGTACATATCTGGATAGGAAATAAAGATTTCCATGATGTCCAAGGCTGGACTTCTGTCTCCTTCAGCTCTTGTTTCCCCTGCAAATCTGCAGCTACAGAACACAGCATTGCCCGTGTAGCAGATGAAGGGATGGGCGCTCTGTCAAATAAAACACCCAACACGGCTGAGCTGAGCAGCAGTAAGAAGTAGGACTAGATCCAATCTGCTAAACTCACTTCCACCCTGGGGAGATTTGCTGCTTTATAGCACTCAGATATGGGACTTTGGGAAGAAGCTGCTGGGGCTGATTAGTCCTTCTAATCCTATCCACTGCTGCTCTTCCATGTGTGCACTGGTACTTCCAGGGGATACCTGAAGATTATCAAGTGTGACTACATGACTGACTGCAAGAGCCAAGAGTGTGGAAGCCTGAAAGGTTTTTTCCTTGATCCTTAAAGGAAAGGAAATCATAGAATAGTTTAGGTCATCAAATATCTTTAAGACCATTGAGTCCAACCCTTAACCCAGCACTGCCAAATGCGCCACTAACCACATCCCTAAAAGCCACATCCACACATCTTTTAAATATCCCCAAGGATGGTAAATCAACCCCTCCCCTGGAGAGCCTGCTCCAATGCTTGGTAATCCTTTAGTGAAGAAATGTTTCCTAATATCCAATGTAAACCTCCACTGATGCAACTTGAAGCCATTTCCTGTTGTCTTATTACTTGTTACCTGCCAGAAAAGACCAACACTCACCTCCCCCCAACCTTTGCTTGGACAGTTTAGAGCACAAGAAGGTTTCCCTCTCCCCCCAGCCTCCTTTTCTCCAGACTAAACAAGACCAGTTCCCTCAGATGCTTTTGAAGGGCTTTAGGAAAGGGTTTTATGGGGACTGCATTGATGCTACAGTCAATGCCTGGTTGCATACCAGCCATGGAAAAAGGAGATTTTGCCTTCAAAACTGTACTACCATTTTGGAGGACAGAGGTGGGAAGTGGTGATTAAGTGGGGCATAAGCATCTTTGCCAACAAGCAGACCAGTCTGGTGAGAAATGCTTGAATCAGTGGGGGCAGAGAATGACAGCCAACAGCTCACTGAGGATGTGGTGGACCAGGCTGGCAAGGAAAGGGTGCAGGGTGATTTGACAGTGCACAGTCAAACCAGGAGGTTTATGGAGTAGATTGGTGACAACTTCATAACACAGGTGATTGAGGAGCTGACAAGAAAAAGCTCTGTTGGAGCTGGTACTTACAAACAAGGAAAAGCTAGCTGGGGATTAGAGGGGGGGTCAAGTTTGGCAGCAGTCACTATGAGAGTGATCACCAGAAGGAGGAGTAAGCAGAATCACATAGCAGATATCACAAATAGCAGAATCACAGCTTTAAACTTCAGGAGACTACCTATTTGGCCTGTTCAGGCATCTTAGAAGAACCCTATGGGATATGGTCCTGGACATGAGGGAATTTCAGCAGAGCGGAGGTTTTTTCAAGAATCAGCTCCTCCAAACTCAAGAACAGTCTATCCCCATGTGCAGAAAAGCAAGAAATATTGTCAGGAGACTTCTCAGAGAAACAAGATGCTCCTGAAAAACATGAAAAAGAAGCAAGAGATGGGAAAAATAAGAGGTGAGAGCAGAGTCAGGTAGCTCATAAAGGATGAAGGAACATTTTCCAAGCCTGAGGAAAAGTCTAGAGAAAATGTGGATCCACTGCTGAATGGGACACAGGACTGGAAGAAAAACAAAATGGGAGAGGCCAAACAACCCTGTGCCTTTTTCTCCTCAGTTTTTACTGGTAAGACTAGTAGTTCCTGCAATTACCAGAAAAGTCTGGAGGAAATTATTTTCCTGCCACTGTACAAAGTATAAGCATGCAAGAGTAATTATTTCTTTATTCATTGAATTTTTCCCATTTAAAGAATGAGCAGACCTAAAGGGCAAAGAATACATTGATGTTTGTTAATGTTAGGATAGTTCATTGGTAGTTAGGATAGTCTGATAATGTCAGGATACATTCATTGACATATCCATTTTTCTCCTCCTGAAAAGGTTATTCTAATGATGGATGAACACCTAAAGAAGCTCGGGATTGTACACAATATTGATAAAGGTATGGTACCTTAGATAGTATATTCATCTTAAGTCAGGTTTTTTGTATTACATCATACATCCAATAGTAGCCTACTTAATTTTCTAGGTTGTTTGGGTTTTTAAACATGTGTCTCTTTGTGTCCACCATCTCAGAAGCCCAATGTAATTTTAAATATTTCCTATCTAATTATCCTTGTTTACTAAGTTTTGGACCAGCTTTGGAATCCGTCCACCATGTTACAGTAAATGAAAGAGAAGATTGTAATGTTTTTTCTTGTTCAGGAAGGTGTCATGGGAAATAGATTATTACAATATCATGAGTTTTTCAGTATGGGTCAGTCACTGAGAATTTAAGCTGTTTTAGGTGCTCTTTTTTAATGTAGAGACGTAATTTATGCCTCCATGAAAAATGACTTAGTTTTCCTTAGATGTCCTCACATATGTTCATTATTACTTTACTGATCACCAGCAATTCCACAAAGATCTATTGGCAGCAGTTAAGCTGATTGTCTAATCAATGGAATTGGCTTTACATTTTGTGTTTGCAAATAAATTTTTTTAAATGCAAAAAATGAAACTTTGACAAATATAAAATCATATGCAGGATGAACAAAGAAAGACTTGCTTCTTTCTGATATTAAAGAGAGGAACTGAAGACTAATCTTTAAGCCCCCATGTTCCCAATAAGTTATGAAACCCCTGTCTACAGAGAAATACATTTTATTAAACATTATATTCAAACTTAAGATACTGGAAATGAGTTCTATTCATTATATACACAGAAAAAATAAATCCTTTTGTTTTCGTAGTATTAAACTAGGAAGTTTAAGTTATTCTTTTTTTTCTTTCTATTTGATTACACCAGTCTTGCTTTATTATTCAATTTCTTAATACTCATGGTAATTGGAGTATTTCCTCTCATTGTGCTTATTATAATATCTCTTATTACTTTTGTACATGCATCTGTTTTAATAAGGAATTATTAAAATTTTAAACCAGATAATCTTTACAATATATTGATTGGCCACTTTAGTGTTTGTATTTGACAACACAGAAAGGAGGGGAGTTTTAACCAAAACCATTATGCATATGTTAGAAATCAGAAAACATAGAGAGGCAAACCATGGTTTTATTACAATTAATGAATTTTTCCTCCTCTTGTACTTTTCTTCTTTCCTACCAATGTGTCATGTAGCATGAAAGCAGCAAAATATATTATTCTATCTCTGATTCGTCAGTTCAGTTCCTGCTGTTGAGGGGTTGGGAAAGGACTCCCAAGTCTATACTGCTATACAGCAGTGTGTTACCTGATAATAATGTGAAATCAAACCAAAAAATATGTCTAAAGGATCAATTAATCCCCTGGAAAGGACATTCTTGAACATTTAAACGAAACAAGTAATGTTTAGAAAGAAAAATTCCTTATATCCTGGCTTACAAATAAATCAGTTTTAAAACTATTTTGCAATTTTTATCTTCAAAGCTTGTGTATTTCATCAATCTTGTTTGCAGTCCTGCAACAGTAACATTATCAACACTCTTCCTTTTAAAAGGAAAAATAATAACCAAAATGCTAATGCCACTCTCCTGTTCAAACTGTCATAAATTGACCACTCCTATTGTGCAAATTTCACTTCTACAAGAATACAAATGAGAAAGTCATCCAGAATAATCAAATACAGAAAACTTTGTGAATAGACTTTCTATGCACATAAGCTGAAAGTTATCTAACAAATTATAATTTATCAGCTCTGATCAAAACAATTCATTCTGATATGGATTAAACTTTGAACTCTAGTCCTTTGATTAGTATAGGTCTCCCAGTGCATAACAAAATCCAGCTTCTCTGACTTCCAGTTTTTAAGTGGTATTTCTAATGTTTGCTCATACAGCTAAAATTTTCTTAAAGGATATTTGGCTATTAGACTTTTTATTCAGGGAGAAATATATTTTCAAGACATGAAAACACTGATGGTAGTTGAACTACAGAGACAGCACAAGCTGTAAGGAAACACTGCATGGTCAGAGCGTCACACTTAGTGGTGAGAGGAGCCGGCCGTGTGATCCTCATGGTGGCACACACATTTCATAGGATGAATTAATTTGTTTCAGCATGGAAATGTAACTGCAGAGTCTTTGTGCAATTTAGGATAGAAGAGGCCTCTTCCAACACCTCACCTGAAGGGCCAGATTAGATCAGATTGCTCAGGATTTGACCAAGAAAGCCTTGAATATTTCAGTCAGTGGAGCCTACATACCTGTGGGCCCCTGCTCCACTTTCTGACCATATTTATGGTAATTTTTTTTTTTTTTCTAATGTCTAATTTAAGTTTTCTTTGTCACAAGATGTGTTTATTAACTGTCATGCTGACTCTGCCCACCTCTAGGCAAAGACTGGCTCTGATTTCTTATACCTTTCCATTAGATACAGTAGATAGAAGTAAAAGCCCTCCAAGTTGCCTCCAGACTGAACAAATCCCATTCCCTCAGTCTCCCTCATCTATGCCATCTTCTCCAGCCTCATGACCACCTTGCTGGCTCTCCACCTGACTCAGATTAAGTGGGACAGCATCTCTTTTTGTATCAAGGAGCCCAAACCTGGGCATAGTGCTCCGAATGTGATCTCAAAAGTGCCCTCAGAGAAGACACTCCCTTGTGCTACACTCTTGCTTCTGCAGCCCAGGAAGTCATTGGCCATCTCTGCTGCAATGCCAAACTAATGAACCACATTCAGCTTTTCACCAAGAGTCCCCTGTCCTTTCTTGCAAAGCTGCAGCCAGCTGAGTCCTGCCTGCACTGCTGGGTGGAGTTATTCATTCCAAGGTAAGGGATTTATCCATTCCAAGGTAAGGGACTTTGCATTTTACCTTGTCAAACTTCATGATTTTCCCATCAGCTTACTTCTCCAAACTTCTGATGAGGTTTCTCTAACAGGAGTCCTGCCTAATGATTTAGGAACCATTCCCTCATTCTGATATCATCTGTGAAATTGTTAAAAGTACACACAAAAGTATCATTCATGCTGTTAATAAAAGTGCTAGAAGTGTTAGGTCTACTGTCTACCCCTTCAGACACCACTGATGATCAGCTGCCAGCCAGGCTCTATACTGTTGATGAGCCTGGTAGTCCATAAAATTTCCACCCACTTACACACTCCAGCTTTCAGCCATTTGATAATAGAAGATTATGACAGACCATATCAAAGGCCTTGCAAAAGTTCAATATACACCACATTTTCTGCTCTACTCTCCTTGACAAAACCAGACCTCTAATCCAGGAAGATTACTGGCCAGGGATGCATGCTGCCTGTCTCTTCTTGGCTGCAGGTGCTCAGGTATGGCATTCAGATGCATTTGTTCCATAATCTCCTCCAGAAATGAGTTTATGCTTTGAGAAACTGCTTCTTCTTCTTGTTCTTCGTCTTCTCCTTCTCCTCCTTCTTCTCCTTCTACTTCTTCTCCTTCTTCTTCATTGTCTTCTTTGTCTTTATTTTATTAGTCTTCTTCTTTCTTCTTGAAAGTGGGTATACGTAGCCTTTCCACCAGGATCACGGACCTACAAGGCCAGCAGCAGACCTTGCCAGTAAAATCAAAAGTGAGGAAACAGAGGCTGAGTAGTTCAACCTATTCCAAGCACTTCAGCTTTAGATTAATCAGGCTGTTTTGGAAAAAGAGGATAAACACCACTGGTTTCTGGAGAGTGGAGTGCCATGAGGAAAAAGGACTTAATTCAGAGTGAGTTACTGCTATTGGAATTCCAACAGTTGTGATAGGTACTAATAAATAGAGAAAACTGAATTTCTATGTATTTTGGTTAGGAGTAAATAAATTTTCTTTCTTACTGGAAATGTGAAAAATAAATTTTCAAATGACTTTATTTAAAAAAAAAACAATGCAATTTAAACTTTCTCGGAAAAGTCTTTGTTTATGTCTAAGAAATTCCTATTAAAAAAGAGCAGATTCTGGCTATCCAAAACAGCCATCCACACATTTTCATAGTTTTGAATAATTCTTGATTCTGACTTTTTATAACTGGTACGAATCTTCTCAGTTACTTATCAATTTTCTGTTATCCTGATTTTATATTGTTAATATTAAACATAAAACACCTTATTTTCTGATACATTTTGCAAAGGTTTTTTTCTAGGAAATTATTGTATGTGGCTGTGTGGGAGATGCACACACAGAAAAAGGGCATTGTCCCTTCCTAGATGTTTAAAGGAAGGTATAATATCTATATGGAGTAAATACATGTTATGTATTCAAGCAGTGTAGCTCAAAATACAGGGAGGTCCTTCTACTACCTTTGAGTGTAGATCTCCAGGTCATTGGAAAGTAGATATTTACAACTGTTCTCTCTTTGATAAATGGAGTGTGGATTGGTTTGGGGTTGGCTTTTTTGCTTGCTTGTGCTTTAAAAAAAAGAAGGAATCTGGAGAAAATAGACCCCCAGTGTATAATGGTTTAGCAGTTAGAATAATCACTCATAGATATAAAGAATTTGATTTTAAGCCCTTCTGTGACTGATGAGGTTTAAATCCATAGACCACTGTCTGCTGAGACAGTGCCCCAATCACCTGATTATCATCTATTCTGGATGACAGAGTGAGGAGCACATTCCACCTCTCATCCTGAAGCTATTTTTTTTTATTGTGAGGAAAAAAATATACTGGGTCAGAGAAAGAGCACTTGGGGAAGCCTGGCTCTGTGACAGAATACTGAGCACTTTGCTCAGCAAAGGATTTGGATCCCAAAAGGGTTTTTGTGTCTTGCATTAAACAGATATTAAATAATATGAACTGAATATAATCCCCAGAGCTGGGACCAAAATATAGTACTATTCCTTCCAGAAAGAAGACTCGAACCACACCGTATATAACTTATATATCTTATATATCTCTATGTTACTTTTAAAGACCATTATTGTTCATGCTGTTTCTGGAGACTATTCAAATAAACAGCTTGAAATTTCTGGAGTAACTGTTCTGAACCATGAAATGCCCAAGTTAAGATGGACTAACAGCTCAAAGTCCACTTTCATCTCAAGAGAATTGTAAACAGAGGATTATTTCTCTGATAATTTCTTAAATCTGACATTTAATTTACAAAAAACTTTGGGGAAGTTAAAGAAACCAGTCTGGGGAAGTCTTATTCCTCAGTGTTTTCTTATCAATTTTAAGAATGACAGCCTGCGTTTAAGGTATTTTCCAGAGGGGGAAGAGAATTATTAGCTAGGTTTTCTTCTGTTGACTTTTAAAGTAGGAGGGATAGGTGAGCTGTGAACCAGTGCAAATCCCATGTATTGACCCAAGAAATAAGCAAGCAAAAAATTGAGTCCAGGAAGCTGTCTCTGAGGAAAGCAAATACTCCGAAGGCCTGAATTCAAAGCTGATTTTGCTGAAAATATTTACCATGGATTACAGCAAATTATGTGTGAAGCAAACACTTCATAAATTACATATATATATACAAAATCCTTATAAACTGACCAACAGGGAAGGAAGCCTATTTGCTGAAATATATCAATTTTGATACATTACAAGAGTTAAATAGTGATCAGACAGTTAGGCATAAACTTTATTTAAATATCAGATGTGAAGCTGTGAGCTAGGATGGTACTCATTTTGACTGCAGCGGGAAATCTCAAATAAGTAAGAACTGAACTTTGAAGGAGAACGGATAAAAGAGCCTTTTTCCATCAACCAGTCTCCAGTGTTAATTTGCACTCATGCAAGTGTAGCAGATGGAAATTCTTAATTTGTTACAAGGTTTCTGCACAGATAAGGTCTAATTTTTCCTATTTTTCTTCTCCTGCTCTTAGATGGATCCCCCCATTCACTACCTGGTGGTTAAATTGATTCTATGTGAATAAGGTAGAAAGTTCATCCACTTCATATCTTTTTATCAATTCCTTTGATCCTTCTTCCCCTAAGCTCTTCATCTAACCTAGACTAAATGCCTTGATTCTTAAAGCTTGATTAAAGTAAAAAGCTATACTTCTTTAAATCATTCAGAGATTTGCAGAAGTTCCTGAACATTACCACATCCCCTGTAGCTTGTGTTTGATATGCTTCCTACTTGCTCTCTATGGTGAGAAAAGACTTTCTGTTTTCTGTTCATACAGCACCAAAGAAAACAGGGATCAGAACCACCACAGGGACATCTAAACAGTGCTAAAAAAATCAAAACTACTTTACTATTAAGGCTGTTTGGAGACCTGGGATTGCAGAAGAGAAGGCTCTAGGGAATCCTTAGAGAAGCCTTCCACTGCTCAAATGGAGCCCATAAAAATCTGAAGAGGGACTTTTGATGAGTACATGTAGGGATAGGACAAGGAGTAATTGCTTTAAAAGAGAGCAGGTTTAGATTAGCTATTAGAAGAAACTCTTCACTGTGAGAGTGGTGAGGCACCGAAACAGGCTGCCCAGAGAAGTTGTGGATGCTTCATCCCTAGAAGTGTGCAAGAGGTTCAGGCTGGATGGGGCTCTGAGAAACCTGGTCTAGTGGAATATGTCCTTGCCCCCAATAGAGAGCTTGGAACTAGATGATCTTTCAGGTCCCTAATAAACCATTCTATGATTCCTAAAATAAGCAAGCAAAGACCACCCTCCAAAATCTTTCAGTTCTGAGATTTTTTTGGAACATCACAAGCATTAAAAAAGCCATAACCTCATCTTTAATGGTATTTTTAGCATTTCCCACTTTGTGATAGGACAGAAAGCAAAAGGGGGAAAGAACAAGAAAGTCAATCTATTCAGATGTGTATACTTTGCAATATTTAAGCTAGTCTGAGCTAAGTCAACCACTTCTGTTGGTTTCTGCCCAGTAACAGCCATAGTGGTCAAGAAAAGAAAAACTTTGTGTCTCAGTGTTCCCTTGTATTGTAAAGTGAGTACTCCAGAACTGGAGAACAACCTGAGACAAGTTTCTTCTTTCAGCGCCAGAAGAAGACCAAACATCACTAACTAGAAGTGAGTGGAATTACTCCCTCAGAAGACATTACATCTAATGACATGATTCACTGAACAAGAAGCTAGAGAGGGATTTAGGAATCTTGAGCTCCTCTGTCAGAAATTCACAATGTGTACTCAGACAAGTAGAGTCACCTTTGTTGGTTGTCTATGACCATTCTAACTCTAGCTTTCCTTTCTTTTAGTGATCAAGTTTTATGTCCTGTTTCTTGTCTGGCAAATGGTATAGTGCTCTTAGCTGAAGTCTGACAGGGCTTCTGTACCAGCTCACACAGTGGTACTTCAACACCTTGCAATTTAACTGACCAACTTCTATAGAGTCTTTTATTTACAATTTTTGACCGTAACAATTATTGCATATGCCATCACTATTATTTATGCTATCTGTACTACTTTAATGTAATGGTTATCTGGTAAATTCTGTCAATATCCTGTTTAAAATTACTTACTGCAACAAAGCAAATAGTGCCAATAGCAGAAGAGAATGTTGGCAGAAGGAAAGAACTAATTATGAATAAACTGCTTGTGGCAACATTACCTTACTGCAGTAGATATATTTTATATAAAAGTATACTTTTTATTCATTTCAAGGATTTTGCTGGAGGAAGCCTCTAGGTTATTCTTAAAGACTTTGGAGACCTGGACTTTTAAAAGCTTTCAATTCTAAGGTTTCCCAGTGTGGAGTTTCCAAAAGCACATGTTCATCCTTTTGTACAGTTACTGATATTGAATGTCTTCTGGGCATTGTACATTTTTTCTGCTCTATTCATTTTTACAAAAGGGGTGAAGTCTTCCTTAGTTTCTTGAATTTTTTTTCTTTTTACATTCAGATTTCACCATTCACATTAGTGAGGAATGGATTTTGCTTGCAATGAACAATAACCCTTATTTCAAAAATCCTTTTAGCCTGAGCTGTTGGAAGTTTAGTTGGAGTTCCTAAATTTGGAGCTGATTTATTTTTCCTTTTCACTGCCTAATGCCCCAGTAAAAACCTAAAAATGGTTTAAGAACTTGGTAAGACCAAGAGTGATGATGATCTCTCCATACAGTGAGCTTAGACTGCTGGCAATGCTAACAAAGCAGGGGAAAGGTCTTGGGTATCTCTTTGCTTTCTGTTTTAACTACTTTGTGGCATCCGTTGTTATACTAGATTTTAACAGATTTATTTTCTGAAACTGACAGGGCAGGAAAGTAGTATTACTCACACTACAGACGGAACTGGTAAACACTGATAAGCAATAAGATGTTGGACATAAATGGATATAATTGTATTCTAGAAACAGCTTTCAAAACCAGATCACATTGCAAATATCTGTTATGACAGGTTTGAGTATCATTTGATCATGTCTTTGATCAGCTCAATGGATATTGCAACAACTCTTACAAACTTGTAGCTCTTTTTCTTATCTGTTCTTCTTGCTTAATGTTCAGCACTGGATTTTTTATATCATTTCTTGGTTCATTGCATGCGCTATTGTAATATATTTTAAAATACACTGATTTTTCATCCTAAATGGCCTATTTTCTACAGACTTCCCACTGTCACTCATCACAAATTTCCACTTCTAAGAAACTCACTCCAGTATATACAGATTGATCTAAAACTTATGTCAGAGTCTATGTGCCTTCCATGCAGTCTAGTCCCTATGTTACAGGTGGGAAGGTTTTAGCCAGGTTTTTTTCTTTTTCCTAACCTCAACAAGATCAGAAATGTTTCTCTACCATATCCTGCCTGGAGAAGGTTTAAAATAGAAAGGTGTATTTAATCAGATTAGTGTGTCATACCATTCCAATACAAGTACAGAGAGCTGTGGGGTTTGAGAACACTGCAATGGCACCTGACAGAACCAGGACTCCTCCACAGTGCCGCCCTGTGTCCCTGTGAGCTGATCTCCCCCACACCAATTTAATCCCCCCCAGCAGCACTTGGTGCTGGTGGTGCTCTTATGTTTATTACTGAGTTCTGTGAAGATAGCATGAATTCAGAAGCAAGTGGTTTGGAAAGCAATATCACAGAATCATAGAAAGAGTGAGGTGGGAGTGCAGCTCTGGGGATTGGCTGGCTCAACCCCACCTTCTCAAAGAAGGGTCATGTAGACCAGGCTGCTCAGGGCCATGTCTAGGCAGGGTTTGAGTCTCTTCAAGGAAGAAGACTCCATGGCATCTCTGGGCAATCTATTCCCGTGTTTGATCACTATTAGAGTAAAACAAAATTTTCTTATATTTAAACAGAATTCCCTAGAGTTCAATTACAATTAATTGCCTCTTGTCTTTATCTCCACCTTATCACTCTCACCAAGGCTGCTCCCAGCTTTCAAACTCTCACCAAGGCTGCTTCAAGCTTTCAAGCTCCAGCTAGTACTTCCTGTTTGTAATTCCCAGATCCAGAATAAGCTTTTTCTCTTCATCAGATTTATGACCTAACAAAAGTTAAAAATTTTGACACATGCCTTCCAGAAAAATTTTGGGCTGCTTATGTGCTGCTGTGTTTTTCTTTAGCTGGTCTATTTCTTCTTCTTCATCAGGTGGTCTGATACCCACCACAGTGACACCTCCTTATCCTGACTCATGCTATCTTATCTGGTTCATCATCCTTCCCCAGGCAGAACTCCATGAATTCCCCACACTCCTTCACAAGAAGGGTAATTATCCCTTCTTCACTGTCCCGGTCTGTCCTTCCTAAAGAATCCTTATCCATACATGGAAGTACTCCAACCAGATAGGCTATCTACCACAACCATTATTCCAAGGAGATCACAGGGCTGTGACTGCAGGCCAGCCTCTGGTTACTCCTGTTTGTTCCCCATGAGGCACTGCACAGAAGCACAGCCATGAGGATTTCACAGAAACTGAAGATGTCAAACAGGATCAGACCCAGTGCTGACCTCTGGCTGTACACAGGTAATGACTGGACTTCAAACAAACCTCACCCTCTGGGACCAGCCATTCAGCCAGTTCTTAACTCACTGTCTGCCCACCCAGCCCATAATTCATCACCTTCTTTATGAGGATCTCACGGGAGGCACTGCCAAATGCCTAGCTAAATTCAAGGTAGACAATACCCACAGTTCTCTCATCATTCACCAAGACAGCCATTTCAATTTAGAAGGTTTTCAGGTTGGTCAAGCATTACTTCCTCTTTTTAAATCTATGCTGACTGCTCCCAATTGCCTTCTTGTCCTTCATGTGCCTGGAAAACATCTGCAGGATTAACTCAGAAACCTGGAAGAAAGGTTATGAACATACTTAGAAGTTGCTTTTAATGGGACTAGGGACTACTCTTTTGTTTCCAACCAGATTTCAGAGAAATAAAATCTAGAAAGCAGAAGGACAGAGTAGTCTGAAAATCCATTTCATTGTGTATTGTGTGACTTTACCAGTTCATTTAGCTTTCTCAGGACAGACTAAGAACAGTTACACAGCTGAGTCCAGCACACCAGTCCCTGACTGCCAAAAGTACAGATTAAAACATACAAACCTAATCCAAAGTAAACCACAGAGATGTATTTCCAGCACGAAACGTGCACATATACAAACCCAAGACTGTTTCAAGACCTCCACACTCTTACCATTTGACCATTGCCAGTGGAATCATTCTCTCAGAGAACAAAAAAATGTATCAAAGTTCTCAAGGAACCTGCGCTGGATGTTGGTGAAAAGTAGTTTACACTCCTTTGTTGTTTTTTGTAAAGCAGTATTTAAGATAAGCCCTCACACAGGTATTTAACACCTGACTTGCCTTGGGATGCTTTTTATTTGTTTTGGCTGAGGTCACAGCCCCAGATGACCCATCCCATTTTAAACTTAGAAGTGTTTGAATTGTTTTTTTAAGAAAAATGTCCATTGACCAGCCTTTTGTGCCATCAGTGATATCTGCAGACTGGTATAATCCATAGCTCGTACCTGAGCTTTCTAGGCTGGTAAAAGAAAACTCCATCTACCCAAAGCCAAATCTGGATTGAGTCTGAACACCGAAACTGAAACAATATCAAAAATGCAACTTTTCAGGTGCTGATCAACCTGATACAGGCAGTAGGAGCAAGTTCATATCTAGGGACAGGAACCTCTTCAAGTAATTCTGCCTAAAGCAATTTTTACTAGTCAGACTCCTTATGGACAGAATACCAATAAGACAGACTGACAATATTTACCCTCACACAAATTCCCATAAAGTAAGGGAATGTTGTTTTTCCTTTTCCTAGAGAGGAACTGAGGAACAGAGAAATTAAACAATTTCTTCCAAGACACACAGGAAATTTGTGTGCAGAACAGGAAATGAAATGCAGTAAGCTGGAGCCCATTATTTTACTCACTTCCTTGTAAAAATGATTTTTCACCATTTTCACCAAAGCAGGCATAAATTAGAATTTCCTCCTTTCTTCTAATCTGGCATATTCTTATACAGATGCAGTGTACACCTGCTTCTATCTTAATGAATATGATGGCAAGTTATAAATCCTTGATAATGTCCATTGTCCTAATTATTGATTTTTTTCTTGTAAAAAGCTGAATTTAGTTTTCAATTCCATTTATCTCCTGTTATGCTTTTCTTTGTTTTATCTTAACTTTGTAGCTTAGCATTATTGTTCACAGATTTGCTCATGAAAGTGAAAAGTAAACAGATATTATGCCAAAAAGCAGTATTTCAAAACTCACTCATTAGCACAGCATTTGAAAAAAAATAATTTCTTGCTTTAATTATCCACTGGCTCTAGATGAGAATATATTTGTTCTGTTATTCTTTTCTTTCAATTTTTCTTTCAAAACTTAATTCTATTATATAGTAGGGGGGAGTATTTTTAGACTATTTGTCACCTAGCCCTTCATTATGGTTCGGGGTTTTTTTAGCTCCTAGTACCTCATTTCTCTTTATGTGTTTTCTGCCAGAGTTCAACATTTCTTTCCAGACCTCTGTTGTGTGGGTATCCGGTGCAGTCAGTGGACCTCTGGTTTTGATTCCTCAAAGCATTTAATCATCTACCCGATGAATTAAAAGTGTTTAAGTCCCTTTAGGATTAAGTTAAACTGGAGCACATACACAAAGTTTTTTTGCCAGACCACTCTATCCCTTCATCTTTTTAGTCAACCGTGTACATTGATTTATGTCAAAGACTTCAAACTTGGCATGATTTTTATGTTCACTAGAGATCCATCTAACAAATAACAGTTCACGAGAAAATGAGATGAGGTTTCAAAGCTTTGACAGTTTCAGTAAGACTAATGTTGATGTTGAAATAACTAGACCTTTTCAATTAATTTATCTATTTATCAATCTAAAGAACAGATCAGACCATTGCCTTTATATTAAACCAAAAATACAAATTTCTGATCAAAACTAAGTTGCTTTTGTACAAGCAGCTATCAAAGTAGATTACAAGGAAAATTGAATTTCAACTCTAACTACTGTGATCCACACATTGTTTCTATTAATTCTTCCTCATGAAATTTTTTAAATTTTAAATTTACATCTCAGATGCTGGGTATTTTCACCAATATTCTAGCCTAAAAAAGAGAGGCTGGAAATCTTGACAGGGTTTCTTGTGGGAACTGCAGTTCCTTCTATTCTTATTCTCATTGGAAGTACTACAGATAACTTGTTGTGTAGTGTTTGTGGCTATTTTAATTATTTGATTAGAGCAACATGTAGAAGCCTAGCTGCAAAGAGGGCCTCATGACGCTGAGAGTTGCATAACACAGAGCTTTGGTTTCTTTTCCTTTGGAAAGGAAGGAGAGATTCAGGGAGTGAAAACAAAACAAAACAAAACAACAACAACTATGACCAAACAAAAAACCCAAGCAAAATCCAACCATCTCCAAAAGAGAGAATGATGCCATGCATTCACCTATGAAAAGGGAGTTCTTCTTTCCAGCCTCTCCTTGCAAGACTGGGAATATTCCTTTTGCCAGACATCGAATAGCACTAACTAGGGTAGGGCAACTCACATATATTGCGTAACTGTCTTAGAAGCAAAAAATAGATCCTTCATGAAAGAAGTTTTAGCCTCACCAAACTGAGGAGTGAATTAAAATTCCTCTTCACATGAACACACCAACCTGTTGTTAGATAAAGACAAGCACCAGAGGCATGGAATTCTTGAAAGTAAAAGCCTATTTTTCAAAGAGTAATTGTGGACATTTACTTTCATAAGAGAATTATGCAATCAAAATCTCTGCAGAAGAAACAAAGAAGAATGGTATTCCACAGACAATCTTATGTTCAGCATTAACCCTCTAGGGATAATCTCCTCCTCACTTCAATTTGATCCTTCACCTATTAACTGTCAAGACATCTTTAATATTTTTACTCACACATCTAATTTTCTTTGCGCAGTGCATAGCTATATGTTCCAGATTGCAAGGCAAGATGTATTCTATTGCCATCTGTTTGGCAGTTGTCTGGTGTCAAGTAGGCAATGCTCCTTATCTCTCTTCCTGAGTGATCATAATCAAGGTCCCTCAGCAGGGAACATCTGCTGATAAGGAGCTATTGAATGTCACCACATGACTGATAAGAACTATAACATCCCATTGTGAGATGCTCTGCCCAGAGGGAGGAGCCAAGCATTCCTACACAGATATAACCTGGAAGATTCTGACACACCACACAGCTCTTCTCACTGGACTCCCCAGAGGCACAGCAGTTGCTGCTACTTCCACAGATCTGCGGAGGAAGAAGACACCCCTTTCCTACAGGACTCCCCTGCTCCAACAGAACCACGCCTGACACTCCAGGAGGACTGCAGCCCCTTTCCAACTGGACTGCTACCAACACCCTGACCCACAGGGTGTCAGGTTGAGTTCTGCCTCTGACAGTGTTGTTCTAGTGTATTGCGTTGTTTTATTTTATAATTTTTTTTTCCTTCCCTATTAAAGAATTGTTATTTCCTGCTCCCATGTTTTTTGCCTGAGAGCCCCTTAATTTAAAATTCATAGCAATTTGGAGGGGTGGGGAGGGTTTGCATTCTCCATTTCAGGGGAGGCTCCTGTCTCCTTTAGCAGGCACCTGTCTTTCCAAACCAAGGCACTATATTTCCAGCTCCAGGTTTTAAAGCTTAATCTATGGACCAGGACCCTAAAATTGAGGCATTGAAGCACTGGGCTTAAAACCTCTACATCCCCTTATTTAGTTGATTCCTAAGTGAATACCCAAGATCCCCAAGATTGGCCAGGAAATCTGTAGCAAAGTCAAAAATTATATATCAGTCTCCAGGAACTTGGGTGAAAGGCCATTGTTTCTATCGCTGTAGGTCAAAGATTCTGGTCCAAGATGGAATAGGGAAGTGGGGAAAAAGTAACTGCAAACACTTTTAAAGAGTAGTCAGAGGAATCCTAAAAGCAAGTAAAGCTGCATATTGATCTTTAGTTTTTCACAAATTCCTTGATTTTTTCAGTATATATAAGAGCTTCACAACTGGGAGCAATTATGGACAAAAATTATTACATGATGTATGAGTCAACATACAAATGATCTTTGGGAAAGGAGGTCCTTGAAAGGGAGTTTTGGCATATGAAACAGTATAAAAAGCCCTGCATGGTTTGATTGTTGGGGGAATTGTATACTGGTGTGTGACACCTTTGGGAAAAGTTCTGAGAAGCAGGTCAGGTGCTGTGAGTCATTAGCAGACTGGTTACTTATTCATTGGGATCAGCTGCTCTGAGCTTCAGGAAGTTCAGGTCTCAGCAGCTGCTGTGTAATCAAGGCTCAAAATGCTTTACAATGGCTGACTATAAAAGATTGGAATTGAGTGAGAGGGCCTGAGTTATTGTTCTCCTGTGATTGGAACATGCAGCACATAGAAAATTCTCTCATGCTTAAGCTTTTCCCTTATATTTCTAGTGATCATGAAATTAATTTTAAGCCACCAAGGGTTTCTCCCCCCTTCCCCATCTCCCCACAATAATTTCTGGTTCCAATTTCAGGTTTTTTTGTTTGGTTTGTGGTTTTTTGGGGTTGTTTTGTTTGGTTTTGATTTTGGTTTATTTTTTTGTTTGTTTTTTTTTAATCAATATGTTTTAGATGGATCTAATGCTTGTGTAAGTTGCCAGCCTATTTGATCCTGGACTGAGATAAGGGTAAACCTTAAGTCTTGAAAAGAACTAGGATCTCACAGAAGGAAGAGTTGTAGAAAATAATTGATAACTTGGAGAAAAAAAACAGTAGTGGAGGATAAAGCATCAGATTATCAGATTATCCGATCAAAACAAAGCTGAAAATCCTGTCTGCCTCAAGTAGGATCCTATGGAATCAATGGATATCCAACATGTACCTGACGACCACTCTGGGAGATTACTTAAACTGAAAATGGAGCTGAAAAAATTTTCTGCCACTTCTTTGGTGAAGGGCAAGAGGTGGAATCGGAAGAAGGGTGGGTGAGAATAAGCCTCTGTTTTTGGATTTGTCAGTCATCAGTGCTCCTTAGATCCCAGTGAGAGCTCACTCCCCACCTCCCTCTTCTCATCCCTAGAACTGGCCTAAAGTCCAGTCTACAGTCACTTAAAAATTCCTTTCATTGAGACCCTTTCTCTGCTAAGGGGAGGTGTTGTTCCATAATAGCAATGTGACCATGGCCAATAACAATTGCCATCTTGTTGTGCATGTTTATGTCATAAAGACACCAAACTGGCAAAGTCAAATGGAAGAAAAGAAAAAATTACATAGTGCTAGATAGCTACTGAGCTACCACTGAAATCATCACATGGGCACACATATAACAGCACTTGTGCAAGGATCTCCATTCTCTTTGAACAAGTAGGAAAAGAACAGAACCATTTTAGTGATTATAGGAGAGACATGTACAGGCCATTTGATTTGGCCCAGGTAATATACCGTGTTACAAGCAGCGCAGGAACAGGAACCTGGGGTGAAATCCTAATACTACAGAAATTATTGGGAGACTTGTCATTTTCCTCATGAGGGCCAAAATAGTACATTCAACTGTTCTTTCAATGATTTAACCATAAAAAAATATTTTTATGCAAATCCCTTTCTAAACACAATAACAGACAGCGTTGTAAGAAACCTACAGTTGTTTCTTTCATATATTAATAAAAATTTACATTGATATCCTGGCTTGCCTGTGCTTACATATCCAGCTATTCATAGAACTCCAATTACCACTCTATCCCACTACTTTCTATGTTAAAATTTGACAGAAATTAGAAAGCATCTATACATGTATAGTCCTAGAAGTCTTTGCCATGTCAAGCCCCTAGTAGTTTTCCTTCCTTCTGAATAAAAGAGGCTAGTCTGGGTGACAAACAGGGTAGATACAGAGTAGTTCATTATTTGTTTCTCAGGCTTGTCATAGACTTGAGGCCTTATCCATAAAAAGGGGAAAAGAAGGTAGCAATAGACACAAAGAAGATGTGCAAAGGAAGTGTGTGTCAGCACAGTCCTGATTTCTCATGGTGTTACAAAGGGGCATATGGTGGCCTTATGGCAGTGGTTTCGTTAATGCACCCTGAGAGAGCCCTTTATTTCCTTCACTGCTTGAAACTAAGACAGCAGCTCTAACATCAGAATTACATTCCCACAGAAACAGGCAAACCTTGCAGGTCGTGACAGTTTATTTATTTGATCATCTATCCTCTGTAAATGTGAGTAGTAGTCACTCACTTGCTCTTCCCACATAGGGATAGGGAAGATAATCAGAAGAGTAAAAATGAGAAAACTCATGGCTTGAGATAAATAGTTTAATAGATAAAGGAAAACCATGCAAGCAAGCAGAGCAGAACAAGGAATTCACTCACCACTTCCAATGGGCAGGCAGGTGTTCATCTGTCCCAAGAAAAGCAAGGCTCCATCACACAAGGGTGACATGGGAAGACAAACGCCATCACTCAAACTTCCCCCTTATTCCTCCTTCTACCCCCAGCTTCACATGGTGAGCATGACACCATAATGGTGTAGAATATCCCTTGGGTCACCTGGAGTCAGCTGTCCTGACAATGTTCTCTCTCAGCTCCCCAAACACCCCCAGTCTCTGCACTGGGGGATGAGAAGCAGAGAAGGCCTTGACTCTGTGTAAGCACTGCTCAGCAATAAGAAAAACAACCTTGTGCTATCAACACTGTTTTGAGCACAAATCCAAAACCATAGCCCACATTAGCTACTCTGAAGAAAACTAACTCTATCCCAGCCAAAACCAATACATTTTCCATCCCTTTTTCTATACCTTTTACATCATGTCCAGGTCCCACACTATCCAATAAAATCAATTTAAAAACCACCCACTCTCCCAAGCCTTGATATAATACAGAACATCACTCCTTTAGTCTATGGACTACACATAAAATGCCATTAAATATCCACTGAGTTAATTTAGTCCATGACTTTGGGTTCCCTCTGTTAGAGTGGTCACTCAGAACAGCAGAGGTGGTCTGTTGTGTGGAACTATTGGGCCCCAAAACCAGCTCAGGCTAAGTCCCTGCTGCACTTGCACCAGTAACTCTTCTCTTTCATTGGTTCATATGAGTCCTGTTATAGTAATTCCCACTGAATTTCCATTACAGCCTTAACCCCTGGTCCCTGTGGACCAGACCCCAGGGTTTACCATTGCAATGAACTCCTCCCCTTGCTCCTGCTCTGGCTTAGACTCATCCACAGAGTGCAGTCCCTTAGGACTGTACCAGCTTCTAGTAGAGCCTTCCCTCTGAGCCCCATCTCACCAGGGGTACAACTGCTGCAGCACGGGCTTGTTCACAGTCACTCTGGGGTACATCTCTTCCAGTATAGCCTTTTCCATGGGCCAGGAAGCCTTTAGAGCTGCAGCTGGATGTAAGCCTTCCCAATGGCTGCGATCCCTTCAGGTGTGAACCTGCTCCAGCTTGGCCTGATCATGGCTGCAGTCAGGGTGTCCAGCTCTGTCATGGACTTATGTGTGACCACACACTTTGAGGTGCTGCAGCGTGACCTCATGTGAGAGCCTGGACTGCTGGTGATTAATGACTCAAACACTCAATCAGATGCTGTAAGAGACCAGACTGTCGGTGCTAATGGCTGAGATAACAGGCCGGGTGCTTCGCTACTGATGCACAGAGTGGTGCAGGAGTGGTGCACATCTGAGGCTACAAACTGGGTTTCCAGATAAGGGAAAAAGCAGATAAGAGGTAATTAAAATAAAATATGAGGTAAGTACCTATCATGCAAATGGCCTTCCTTACATAATGACTTAGCTGTGAAAACTCTCCTCCAAACACTAAGAGACAAATGCAACATCTTGAAGGGTGTCAAGGCTCCTGAAGTGTCCTGTCCATTGCATCAGCCAGCGTGAAACACACCCCACCCCAGGGGAGGTATCTGATCATTCTCACCTGAGTTTAAACACCATACAAATTTAATGGACCAGGTGTTTTGCAATCCTTCGCCCCCACCATTTGATGGATATGCTCTGCAAACAGCACCTTGACAAGACTGCAACCCCTGAGATGAGGATCAACAGGATGTTGTTGAAATCTGTAGAATGGTGATATTTTTCCTATTTGTTCTGTTTATCTGTCACTCTCTTTCTCTCCTCTTGACTCCTCTACCAATTTCTACCTCACATTTACTCTTTAAAAAAAACTTTACTTTTGATTTTGGCAAATGGTCTCATTTAAACCATAAATTGGGCAAGGGCATCTCTCTAACAATTTTAATAATTGCATCTCAGTACCTCTTGAAGAACCACTGATGCTTCAAGGCGGACCTGCTGCACCATGGATTTACCCAGAGCAGCATGTGCTTTGAGGTGTACCTCCTCCAGTGTGGACTTATCCTTGGGCCACAGTCCCTTTAGAGGTACAGCTGGTGTGGCACAGACATAACCACAGGCACTTTGAGATGCACCTGCATGGCTTCTCCACTGCCACAGATGCTTCAGGGTGTCCTGCTCCTGTACAGACACATCCACAGGTCACAATTCTCGTGACTCAATCTCCCACTGCAGTTCCAGCCTGTCCAGTACAGGAGTACAGAAATAGCAGCGATGCCCTGGCCACCATCCAGCCCAGGTGAGTCACCAGGCGTTATCCCAGGCACAGCAGAGGGGGCTGCTCATCAGCTGAGCACTACAGAAAGCAGTGAAAGCAAAAAGCAGCCAGTAAACAGCACTGGTCTCCAACACCCAGTGAGGCAGGGAAGCCCCCGTGGCAAGTAGGAGATAATAAATTAAAAGCCCCACACTGGGTGCCAAAAGGACTGTCACAGTTTAATTAGCCAGCCACTCAGCCCCACACAGCTGCTCACTCACTCCATGGTGGTAGGGTGGGGAAATGAATCAGAAGGGTAAAAGTGAGAAAACTTGTGGGCTGAGAGTGAAGTGCTCTTGTCTTTGCTGCTTCAAACATAAATTAGCAGGAATTCCAGGACTGGTAAATAGCTAAATTGTGAATACATCTCTCTGAATGAGTGTGCAAGCAGGGAAGAGATCCTAGCACAGCGTGGTCGCATGAGTAAGTTCAATAGTATTTATAAATTCAAATATGAAAATATAGGCACCAAGAAAGAAAAAATATCTCACCCACCTTCCCTATTTCAATTCTTTCATATCTGGAACAAGCAGAGCTACAAAGTAAAAACATCTGTAGATAACCCCTAAAAGGGACATGTGTTCCACACCTAACCACAGCAGGGTGTCACTATAACAGCTTGTTTACCACTTATCACATCCAAGTCCATATGGTGCATTTCTGCCTTAATTGGACATTTCCATGCTTTTGTTGACTTCTGTCAAAGCCCTAATGATATTTAAATATTCTTTTGCTGATAACAAAACTGTTTTGTTTTAAAGAAACAAAAAATAGTTCTGTTGTAGGTGTAAATATTTTAGTGACCTGAGAGATTCTCTAAAACGAACAAAAATGCAATGTTCTTTTACCTACATTTGTATTTTAATTTCTTGCCAGCATTCAGCCTATACTGCTCCAAATCAAATAAACCACCAAGGCCCACACAGTGAGAGAGGTTTCATTATAGATCATGAACAGCTCAGGATGGAAGTGCCTAAGTAAAAGAACAGATAACATTGAAAGACAACAAATAATGTCTGTCCCATAACCCTCCATGTTTAGTGCACTTTTCTCAGAGAGGCACTCTGAGGAGTAAGGACATGAAAAATAAGTGGCTTTACTTGCTTGTCTGGATGTGATTTTGTTTGAAAGGTGGGCAAAGGGAAGTGTGAAGGGGTTCAGTCGTTTGTCAGAGCCTGGTGCACAGCTTCAGTAAACTGAGCCATAAAATTGGGTGAGTACCAAAAGAGTATGTTATGGGCAGACCTAGCTGAGAGATAGCATCTATCCTACTGAGTCAGAGCCAAGGATAAAAGATTCTGGAGGAGCTGTCAAGGACAAAATACAGTCTTCCTACTGCTGCAGATAGGTTGTTGTCATAGGATAATTTCCTTTTCTACAGACTTGAGCAACAGGAAGGTGGACTCTTTCTGTTTTGCTAGTAATGTGAGAAAAGTCTGGAGATTTTGGATCCTGAAAATCCCAGTATCTTTGGTTAAATAAAAGCAGCAGTCCTTGTTAAAATATAGATCTTGTGAAGAAACACATAACACAGATACACAATTACAGAACAGTATACAGGTTCTCCCTTTAAAATGAGAATAATATGAATGCAGACTCTGGTGATGTTTGCTAAAAGAAACTGGTCTTCAGTGCACCCACAGCAACCTTATTTCCAATTAATTCCACCAGATATTCCTGGATGAATAGGGAAGCTGCATAAATTATTTGACAAACAAAGAAAAAAAATTACAAGGGTGAATAAGGAAAACAATGTGTGCCCTGGAGTGTGCAGGATGTCAGTGACTCTGAGGGAGATGTGGTGTGACACTATTTTTTTCAGACCACAGTAACTAGGAGTAGACAACTCTCTCCCACACAGACCCAGCTTAGGATGCATGGAATCATCTCTGTAGGGAATGTTTCATGAAAGAACTTAGTCATGATCACATCTTTCATAGGTCAAGTTCAAGCAGTTTCTTCCTTCCCCACATTTTGGATTTAAGCTGACTTTAAAATGCAAACATCCTATGCACAATTTCTTTGTAAAACCACAAGAAGAAATTGCATATTTAATTTTAAAGAATCAGGCATCTAAATAGCTCATGCTACAGAGCCCAGATGTGGCCAAGGGAAAAGACTTATTTTCCTTTCTGTGTACAAGTTTCAAAGAAAACACTTGTAAACTTCACTCTTGACTGTTTGTTCTAACTTCTGTGTTCAAGACTGGGGAACTCTCACAGATTATTAGAGTTTAAAGATGAAGTTAAACCATAATGAATCCTGATAAAATCTCATAGATTGTCCTTGGAGTAAAGCATCAATTAATTCAAGGTTTTCATCCCTTTTATAAAAATAAGAGAATTTTTTTAAGGTGTTTGAAGTACTTGACTTTACCTCTTGACTTCTTGTAATTCCACCTTCTGAACTTCTTAATCAAGATTGCAGTAGTTTAAATTGCACAGTAACTCAGGACCCATGAGATGCAGCATATATCAAATCCCTCTCTAATAATTTCCTAACCTCATGCAATCTTTTTTTAGTGAAAAAGTAAAGCTCAAAAGACACAAGATTCCTAAAGTACTACTTAGTTTAAATTTACTTGTCTTTGTTCAAAATAGCAAGCCACAAACTATCACAGCTCTCATGTAATCACTTAGGCATCTGAGAGGATTAAAATAATATATTTTGCAAGGGAACTTACCTTTGTATCTTATCTTCTGTTCTGTCATGAAAACAGAATTGTTTCTGATGTAGGTGAGTTGAGCAGTTTGATACCTTCCTCCTCTGTGGGTCATCTGGAAAGGCCAAACAAGACACCTGTTGCCACCACCCATGAGGACAGGAGCCAGTAAGCCACATCTGAACCTGTTTAATTGGTGAAGGACACTGAATGCAGTACAGCATGGCATTCAGATCCATTCAGACACTTGCCAAACAGGATACCACCACATCCTGCTGAAATCATAGTATTCTGGAAATTGAAAAACTACTGCATCATCAGCCTGGGCAGATAGAAATCCACAGCCCCCACCTCCTCAGAGAGTGAGTGCCCTTGCTGCACGGCTTTCATTGAAGCTGTGCCACTTCTGTGCAGCCAGGAACGTGGAATTTGTTTGGCCTGCAAAGAAAATTGCAAAAGGGAGACTATTTCTGTAATCTAGTAGGCAAAACACTGCTGGAGAGGAGGGGAAGCTAAAATGGTGTTTTCCCAAGGGTCTGCTTAGAATATGTATTTTCCATGTAACAGTTTTAGGATAAAATCCATTAGCAACATTGGAAGGAAAACTGAAACATAGGAACTTTCCTGTTTCCACAATAGACACATCCCACTGTCTCACAGTTGGCCTCTCCTGCTTAATATTTTGTTTCTGGCCCCAGATCTTTCACCATTTCTTGTACAAGAACTTTGTTTAAATGGATAGATGTAAGACTGGCATGGCATAAGATTAGTCAATTGATGGTGATTGAGAGCATCTTATGATAAAAAAGCACCAAAGATGTTAAATATTTAGAACATCTTAAATCCTGAACAGAGCTAGCGGGTACACAAAGGCACCTCACTGACAGCTGCAAAGTATCAAAGCCATGGGGAACACAGGGTACCAAACATACACACCATTTCTTAACAGCTGGCTTAGATATTTTCTGTAAGACAATAAAAGTAGTCGCTTCTACATATTCTTAATGTTATTTGAGTTGATAAATTCCACCTCCAAAATGCCTTTATAAACTTTATCTACGAAGAAGCAGCAAACTCATATGCTAGCTTTCGTCCTTCATTGAAACTTTGGGAAAATAAAATATCCCAACTTAAGCCCTCAAATCTATTTCTGAGAGAACTAAAAATAATTTCTAAAATTGTAGACTCCATAAAAAGACAAGAATGCCCTCTTAAGAGCAAATTTCAAGCTGGCATGAAATTTTCAAGTGCCATTCTTAAAGAGAAGAGGGGGTTTTTAACAGGGAGATCTTTAGCTACAGGTAAATTCATCTTGTTTGCCTTTACCTTCTGATAGTGGTATAAGCAAGATAGTGCTATTACAAATGACACCTACAATTCAAATTCAAATACAGAGCTTCAGCCATTTTCTGGAATGTGTGTGAATCTTCAGAGTTTTGCATATAAAGTCCCACGAGGATTGCAAAGCCTCAGAATATTTTACATGAAGGAACTGTTCCTCTCCTACAATATTTGCTAAATTATTGTAAATACAGCTTGTCCCATCTTGCAATTTGAAATTAAATTGTCATGTTTTTCTCCATTGCATATTCCTATATTACCTAGGTCACAAAAAACCATCAGTCATATTCACACAGGAGAGCTTGCCAAACAGAAGGGGCAACATTGCGTCCTGAAAACCTGAACTTCCCTGTTCTCAGTTTTCCTGCTCTCCTCAAAGTGACTCCAACTGGAAACAGGTGGCAGCTTTGTTTCTGATGCCACAGATTCTAAAGCTGAAATAAAAAGATCTAGTCTCTTCATGCAAAATGAAAACAAACTGAAAGCTGCTCCCATTGATATTGGTCATAAATAAGGCAAGATCTGATAAAACACGAAAAGAAACAGTTCAGCTCTGGTCTTGGAGAGTCAAGACATCAGAAATATCTTGCAGGGGTCTGTCCCTCTGAGCTTGAAAAATTTTTTTGGCATTTGGAGCCTCTAATTTTAGCTCCGTTTTTAGCCATGTCAATGGCATGGAACCATCCTCGTGCTGGACTTTTGAGGCCAGAGTATTTGGGAAAAAGAAAGCTTTACCAACAGGATGGCATATGACAAATGTTTCTCAGATATCTTTTCATGTTACATCTGTTATGTTTGGATTTGAGACATATCTCTGTCCCATTTAGAAAAAAATCTGCATTCTAATCGAATGAGACTGTAAACTTGCATGTAATTATATTCCTTTTTAACACATTATAATTTTGCAATACTTTTATACATAAGACATTTCCATACTAATTTCACATGTTTAAAATATCAGGGTTTGGTATTATTTTTGTTTGGCCTATGGAAAGAAATAAAAGAATTGGAGAAAAGGACAAGGAAGGAGAGAGAGAAAGAGCAAGCAAGCACAGGAGAAATTTATAAAACAACTATGGCTTTATAAATAGAGGTCACAATCTCATATTCAGTCTTTCCTTCAGTGTATTTACAGAATTGTAACATGGTACTTTTTATGGTGTAAAAAAGATATTAATTCCAGCATTGTTTAAGTGGGAGGCAAAGAAAGATATTCTGGTTTCAATTAGGGAAGACAGATATGTAAACAGGTTCTCTTGGAAGGCCCTGATAGGAACAAAAGAATGTGATATTGATGGACACAGGGGACTCAGACCTGCTCTTGTTCAAACCACTGGAAAAATCTGCCATTGGCTCCAGGGCTGCAGGATCCAGCACATGCCTAGGTCACGAACAGGTTTAGCAGACATGTTGAAATGGCTTTGGTTTCTGAGTGCTCATGGCTCCATCCCCAGGAATCTGGATCTCACTGCCATTACCCACAGCCAGTGGCAGCCAAAGGCCTGAATTTCTGCCTTAAGAAAGTTTGAAGCCTTGCCATAAATACTTTCCAGAGAATGGCAGTTATTATGGCAACAGTGTTCCCATTACTCTAGTTAAGTTTGTGTCAGCATTTAAATTATAAACCCCTGTTTTCAGGGGTTTACATCTTGGCTATAAACATTTGCCAAGAGATGAAAATTGGCATTCACTGCCCTATTTTTTAATAACAAAACTTGGAAAAAATCAGACTGGGTTTTTTTTATACTGCAAGAGGGAAAAGAGTTGGAGGCTTGTTGTGGGAGGTGAGGTGCATTTTGGTGTTATATAACATACAACGTGTTTATACCCAGAGATGGAGTGCATGTATATTCCTAAAATGCAAACTTTGCTCTGCATTTTTTAATTAAATTTTGCTGGGCATTGAGAGGTTTGTTTGTTTTAAATGCATTTGTGTAAGAGTAATAAAAAAAAAAAAATTACAACATTGCAGCTAATATATTTCTTATAACCTGTATGAATTTTAATAGGCATATAGCAATGTCTATAAAAATATGTTGCCTCTAAAATGCTAACATTTTTGCCCTTTGTAAAGAGGTTGTCATGCTTTCTTTTGTTGGTTGTTTTTGGGGTTTTTTTTGAGCACAAATAGCCCTTTTTTAAACTCTAGAAAACAAAGTTCATTTATTTGTAACTACTCTTACTTAAGGTGTCTTAGATGTTGCTTCCATTTTGAGTGTTCACATATTAAAACGCTGCTAGCCAAAGAATTCATCCTTCAGCAGGAGCCAGAGGTGCATGCTCCAGCCCCGCTCCTCTGCGTGCTAACCTTTGGCTTGCAAAGGGGTGGTGCATATTGTTCTTCCTGAGCTTCTCTCATTCCAAAAATCCTTTGAAATCCCCCTCTGTTTCTCACTGACAATGTGCTTTTGAATGTGTGTGATTGTGGTTTTGATTGTGTTTTGATATGTATATTAATTCTTGGTGACTGCAAAAAATACTCCCCCGTGAAGTGCAATTTTCTTGAAGGAGAGTTTTACATTTCTAATGAAGTTATGACAGGCAGACCAGACTCACAGAACAACATCACTGGATATGCTCTCAGATGAAGGCACCTGAGGCCCATGCCACAAATTGAAAATGAAATATGAAAACTTTGGCAGGAGTGACCATGTCCAGTGCTCAGTGAAAGCTGTGAAACAAAACTGTTTCAGCATTCCCAAGGCCAAAAGGATCATTATTTCCTTATATTACAGATACATAGGGAAAGAAATGGTGAGAATTACACATCCACCACCCTAGCAAGAACTAGACATATGTCTAAGCTGTATATCTCAAGCAGGCAGCTTCTGGAAGAAGACTGAAACCTCCTGTTTCAGTTTAAAACAGAATATGTGAATTTGAAGTCCTTCCAGGCTTGGGTGACCAAGATATCTTCTCATTCTTTCCATTTGTAATCCACAACTTCAATGTTGCCAAGTTGATCTAGCAGGAGAGCCAATGCATCAGGTCCAAATCTGTGGTCTGACATACCTTATGTTTATCTATAACTCCTTCTTCAGAAATGGATGTTGTGACAAAGTTACTGATACCACATTGTGGTGGAGGACAAGTATGTTCTTATATAGGTGTGTTGGCATGACTATAGGAATAAAAAGGTCTGGAATTAATTTTTCCCATTTCCGAGCTCATCTAATTGATGTGTAGCTACAGAGGAAATCACAGGCTTCTATCAGTGAGAGCAGTGAAAGCAGTTACCCATCTGAGCAATGAAGACTTTATTACACAACAGTAGGGAAAGAGGGAACAGAAATCTCACACAGACACTGCCTGGTCCCTACAATCAGCAGGAGCCTTGGATCTCTCACAGACTGATCTAACTTATGGATTAACACTGCACATCTGCAAAGCTCTCAGGAGCCCTGGAAATGTCAGGTCTGCATAGACTGGAAACAAATAAGGGGAAGGTAATTACCACAGTTAATTTAATACTAAATGTAAATTAAAATGGATTATTCCTTGGTTTCATTTCTGATTACAAGAAAATTATTTTTACAAATGGCATTAGACCCAGAAATCTATTCTGTTATTCATTGCCTTTGATACCTAACACACTACTTTCAGCTGTGGTCTTATTGGTCTGAGAGGACTGTGACTACAAACAATAACCATCACTATTTTTCCTTGAATGGATAAGGATACACCCCTTAATCATGTCTTTTGAAATTATATTCCCAGGGAAAAAAGGCTTTGCAGCATCTTACACCTCTCTCATCCTTAACAATTTTCAGACAGTACAGAAAGGTCAATATGATATTGAGTACCAGCTCATTATGAGATATTATTGAGCATGATAATTGTTTGAGCTCTTCCATAACATGGCTACGTACTTCAGTGCATATATTAATGAATAAGCCATTATTTAAATGCCAATTTGTCCCTGACTATTATAAGTAATAAGCCTCTGAGTACATAAATTCAGATAAGGCCCTTTAATATAATGTATAGCACATTATTTCATCTGGTGAAATGAGAGAACAAGTACCAGCCAACAAAATTTAAAATCATGGGGTTTTTTTTTTGTTTTTCTTTTTTTCCTGTGGTGGAGATGTATTTTTCTTGTTTATTTCTTCTGTCAGCAAAAGACAGGCAAGCTGAAAAACAAAACTGAACCTGTCTGGTACAATTCTGAGCAATTAGCACCACTGAGATAATGAAAACTCTTATTTATTTGTACTGATGCTCTGCTACTTCAAGGCAAAGCTTCGCTGAACACCAAGGCCTTTTTCTATTAGGTGGTCAAATAAGTCCATCAATCTCCTGCTCTAAAGAGTGTCCAGTATAGTTTCAGATAAGATAAAAAATGGGAATGATGGCAAGGGACATGAAAGTTAGTTGGTACCATTTACTGGAAATTGATGCCCAGTGCAGTCGTTTCAAATCATGTACGAGGGCCATAGAAGAATCATGACTACTATAGAAACTGTCAAGATGTGCAGACCAATATGTTAGAAACTGTAAACCTGCAAAGAACTATAAAAAGGGCATAATGTAAAAGGGCAGATATGGACATAGAGGCATGGAAAAATTATGAAGCTTCAATAAGGATTTAGAACCAAATATAATCAGGTGAAAAATGGAGAAGTGTGGGGACATTCAAAACTAAAGACAGTGGACAGAGGCAGAATGTAAAAATACATTTTTCCAGTAGTATCTTGTATAATAAAATAGCAGATGATCAGCTGAAGAGGTAAGGAAAACTCTATACCTAGATGGGTTTAGAGAAGTCAGGAAAGACTGAAAAATATAGATGTTATATAAATTAATTAAAGGAATCAAGAAAACACTTTATAAAACAACACACAGGAGTACGTGTTACATGGACCAATGGCGATGGAAGAATGGGTTAAACCCTGCAAAATCTCTTTTCCTAGTCAAGAATGAAAGAAATGGAAATAAGGATCTGTTCGAATAAAGCCCAAAGGAACAGCCAGAGAAGACTGCTCAAGAGTCAGGATAACCACTACAAAAACTGAGGGAGAAGAATAAAATGAGGATAGCAAAGGTAAATAGAATGGGGAAAGAAAGAAAGAGAGAAGAAGAAAGAAAAAATGGGAGAGAGAGAGAAAGAAAGAGAGAAAGAGAGAAAGAAAAAGAAAAAGAAAAAGAAAAAGAAAAAGAAAAAGAAAAGAAAAAGAAAAAGAAAAAGAAAAAGAAAAAGAAAAAGAAAAAGAAAAAGAAAAAGAAAAAGAAAAAGAAAAAGAAAAAGAAAAAGAAAAAGAAAAAGAAAGAAAGAGACGACACCAAAGTTACAGCCTTCATTTGACCAAGAAACCTGCAGAATGCAGACCTGCAAAGAGCATAAAGCATATTCTCTGCTCATCCTTCCTCTTCTCCTCCTCTACAACTGCACAAGGACTGTTCATATCCACAGACCTCTGTATTTTTTAATCTACTCTTCACACAAAATTTAAAAGATCAGAAAAAGGTTCTGTTCAAGAAATGCTGGTGCCACAAAAGGTGAATGTGACTGAACCTAAGAGGGTGGTTTTCACTGGGTAAAACTCTACATAATTATCTATTGAGTGGCCCAATTTCATTTGATCTCTGTTGATAAAAAGAGGAGAAAATGAAAAACAGTAAAAGTAACCGAAATTGCAGGTACTTGGCCAAGGAAACTTTGGTAATGCCAGCCAGTAAAGCAGGAAACATATCACTGTTTGAGTGGTAGCCTACAGATAAGGAACACAGCAATTCACACAGAACTCTTCCCATGGTAGCTTTGAATGTCAAACAAGGGGAAGAGATGAAGGAAAGGATGAAAGTCATTAAAAGAGTGAGACAGGTCAATCACTGCTTTTAAGGAAAACAATAAGGATGAAAAGGAAGCAGGGCAGTTAATGGACAATAAGAACACAAATGGGAACAGATCAGTCAAATTTGAAAAGATATTAGATGTAAAATGAATATGTAATAGAAGTAAAAGTTTTGAGATTATGGCTGTAGGTGATACCCAGCCTCAGAAACTCCTAGAAGAAGAAAACATTCTTGAGATCAAACAAAAGATACAGTGTAGCCATATAAACTTGTTCAGAAAAGAAGCTTAGCAAAGCAGTGCACCTTTTGCAGGCTTGTTTTAAAACTCTAATTTTAAAGCACTGCAAAAATCTTGATTAGCTTTGGGCATCTAATTGCATCAGTGTACTAAACTAGCCCTTGGATTTTAGATATGTGGAACCTGGAAAACTACCAGTGCAGGCTCATACTTGGATAGATAAATCTAAATACCAACAGTATCTCCTAACTGCGAAGAATCAAGAGATAATTTGCCTACCTCTATTATTTGTATCCCACCCCATAGGCAGGATCTGCTAATGACTTGTACAGCACAATGTTTTTCTATCAACACTGCAATTTTTGGAGAGAACATAATATTAACTGAGATTGCATTTACAGCTTCAGTACATTAAATTTATCTAAAGTAAATATTGCCTAGGATTGCAGCTAGGCACTGAGTAAACAACTACGACTTCTTAGGCAAGACTTGTTGGGTGTTAGTGCCATGTTCTGAAGATTTGTTTTGTAAAAAAATTATGCTGGCATTTAAGCCTGGCAAAAAAATTGTGTTCCCTAATAAGTAAGCCATCCTCAGGATGTGAGAGTCTCCTAAGTGTCACTTACAAGAACTCTAGGGTTTAGGTTTCTCTGCATGGAAGATGAATATCCTTCAAAAAGACCCTTGTTTATTTTTTTGAATCTGGCCATCACTCTGAAAGCATCTGGCACTGAGAGAAATCAAGCTTTTTTCAGAAATCATCTTCATATGAGAAAATACTGGAAGGTGAAGTGCAGTGATAATTTCAAACATACTTGCTCTGGCTCTTTTACTGGAATGAGTCTGTAATTCTACTATCTCTGGGGGAAGGACCATCAATCAGGACACTCCACCAGTAGTGTTTTTTAGGCTCATTCTTGTGGGGAACAGAGAAGTATAAAAGAATTTCAATGTGTTTACACTAACATTTAAATAATAGATGAACTAGGAAGATATGAATCATGGGAATCAGTTGTCCCAGTCAATGCAGCCTGAATTGAATCATAGGACAGTTGGTTTTTATTTATGTATTTTTGTAGTTGATGCCAAATGCACAGAACAACAAGTTCTACAGAACATAACATACAGTAAGAATTATACTCCATGTCATGTCATTATTCTCAAAAAAGCACCAGAAGGAATCAAGCTGAGCATCTTATTTCTGGAGATTACTTTCAAACAGGGTAAGAGGCAGTTTCTATGTCACTGAAGGCAGAGGAGGAAGAAATTACTACAGAAGGGCAAATAATTTCTAAAAGGAATCAGCAGCCTACCCAGATAGAACTGAAAACTAAGCAAATCAGAGCCTGTCTACATCTTGGTACCACCTTCTTTGAAAGCATGGGGACATTTATAATTTCAGACACACTGAAATATACCTCTACCATGACTTCTGGGTGAATCTTTATAAGATACATGCATTCCAAGATTGCATTAAAAATCTAATTAAAAAGCAAATATTTAAAAGTATCCCCTAGCAGAGAAGATATGGATGCCTGTCACTGCTGGTTACCTGCTTGAAATACAAAAAATAGTATAACACAATAGAAGGAAAAAAGTTTTACAAAAAAGGGTATCTGCATAATTTTACAGAAGACATAATTCAGATGAACTATCTGCATTGTGCTGATTTTTGTTACATCTTTAATTCTATCTTTTTTTTATTGAGGTAATAATGCTAAAAAAATGGGGAAAATACAACATACAGCTATTTTACAAAAGCAGATGTTGGCTAGACATGGGCTGCTTTTCTATTCTTGTCTAACTTCTGATGAAGAGAAGGGATAAACTGTGCTGCGTTACACCAGTCTGTCATAATATTTCATCTCAAAGATACCAATTCATGGTGGTTTATCACATATAAATAATTGTTTATCACCACCTATTTGTTGAAGAACTAGCAATTTGTTATGAAAAGGAAATTTTAGAAAATTACTCTCAATGGAGATAGAGATAACAGCGAGATCAGCGTGCTTATGTGGCAGCATGAATATTTAGGCACTAGAGACAAAAAATGTCTTCTTTCCCCCTTCAAAGGGAAAAACTGCATAAGGAAAATAAACTAATTTCAGATGCACATGTGATATACTAGAGTGAAATCTACTGTGGTTTTTCTTCAAGAGAGCTAAATAAAGAATTTTGATGAACAGCAATGCTTAAGAACATCTTTGGAGCGATGCTGGAACTCAGGACATATGAGCTGATCAGCTGAATTCCATGGATGCTGACCTTTGCATGCATTATCTTATAGCTTCTCTTACCTTCTTTTTTATCTTGATTTTGTAAATGCACACCTCTCCTTCTCCCAGCTAGGTGAAGTTGAGATTTTCAGTGGAAACACCACTGGTATTTGCTGCAGTAGGTGCAGTGTCATTTATTTACACTGAAGCAGCACATTCACTGTCAAAGGAGTTCTCAGAACCTAGGCCAAGGAAGATGCACAGCAAGATTCAAGTCAAACACTGTGTATCCTTTATTCACTACACCATGAAACATATGGCACAATACACCTGGGGAGCCACCCTCCCTCATGGTGATTCATCCTGCTGAATAGCACAGCAAGTTCAGTCTGGCATTAAATGTTAGCATATGCAGTCTGGCATACCAAGGAGCTCACTGGAATCTGAATTATTGACAACATGAATGGTCTGTTTGGAAACATCAATTCAGATCAACATCACATAGCAAATGATCTAGCCAAAAATAATATGAACATATTACAGTCAGATTTTATTCCTTAGCTGACAAAAAAAAAATAAAAGAAATCACACAGGAACTTTAACATCTGCTTCTCATCTGTCCAGATGATGTGGATTTATTACCTTTGCATCCAGGTGTGCATCATTTCTTGTTACATTTTAGCATCCAATACTCATATGTCATTCATTTTTAGAAATATCAGAAATAAATGGTCCTTCAGAAAAGAAACTGACTCAGGATGATGAAAAAAAAAAAGTCTTAATATTGATGGAAAAACTAATATTGAAAATAAATACATTTCAACATTGAATGCTGAAAAGATGAAATAGATGGATAAAAAAGACTTATTGCAACAGCCATTTTGGACTGCAGCATAACAGGACTGCCTGACAGGCCCATGAATCCATTTACCTTCTTGTGCCTTTTGCAGTTGCAGACCAGGGAGCTCAAAGGTGCCAGGGCGACCAAAGGTGATCTCATTTTTGTGGAGTGTCATTTTCAGTACTGCACCTGGGACTATGAGAGTTCCTAAAAGGACATAAAACCTAGAAAGAACATCTGTAGTAGGAGTACAGGTTTGGCTTCAAAATGGCTAGAGGTTCAGATTTCTAATATGAAACATTTGTCTTCAGTAGAATATCCTGGTTCATGCCATCATAAAGGCTGGTAAAAATCCCTTAAAACTAAAGGAAGGGAGGTGAAAAAGCTGGAGAGTAAAGCAGCCATTATAAAATGCCAGTATGTGTAACTCTGCAGTTTGAGTCTGATCCATGCTGGAGTCTTCCATTTCATCCTCTGAAGAGAAAATGACAGCAGGAAACTTCTAGTGTCAACCTTCATCTACTTTTCTGAATTCAGTAATGCTTTTTGACTGAATTTCTTTCCTCCTGCATTTCTTCCCACAACTTTTCTCATTTAATCTCGTCTTCCTTCAGCAGCTTGGACTAATCCTACTGATGCCTGTGAATTTTCTGAGTGTGCTGTTGCATTTGTCAAGAATCATCCAAGCTCTGAATTGGAAGATACTGGTTATTTGCTGTACAAATATTACAAATATGATGCAGGATAAAGTAAGAATTCATCCAGAGATTAAGATAAGAGATTGAAATTTACAGTGACAAGAAAGCTGAAGGATTCTCTGGGGCTTTGTGACCTTAGAAATACTCTAATGGGGGACAGGTTGAACATTTTGCAGTGTCTTTCTGTTCCCAAAGGCAACACTAACATGGATTTGTGTAAAAGAGTGAAAATATGGCAAGAGTACCCCCTATTCTTTATCCAGCCCCCATAAGAAGACCTTACAATTATATTCTCTCTGAATTAGCAAGATACTTTTTCCATTTTTGCAGGCTAAGCCGAAAGTATCTACCTATGCATTGAACTATGAATAAAATTTTATCAAACAGCCTAGAGAGAGGATCATTCTCTTACATGTGTATCATCTTTTCATAATTTAAGTTAATTGTATAATCCTTGATTGCAAAAAGGCAGAGTTATAGAATGCAGATTTTTCTTTCAAAAAGCATCTTATCCATTTGCTATTAAGTTTTCTAGAAAAAAGCAGATAATTTGGCCTGCAAAGAAGGCTAAAGATGTAAGAATTAAAGGATTAGCTAAGAAGAAGTTTCTGAAGATTTATTCAGATTTTAGAAAAATATAGTACATGTGCAGAAATATTGCCAGGAATCTGCATTTTCACATGAATCCAGTAAAATACCACAATAAAACATTCTTCAAAGGAAATGCTTCAAATATACAAAAAGAAATCCTCTTATGTAATTTCTATGATAGAGTTCTTTATCCAGTCGGCAAGAACTAAGCAGAGAACTGCAATTATTTAGAGAAAAAGTACTGAGGAAATTAGATGAACATCATGAGGTAAGGGGAAAAATAAATGTTGAGTGGGATGACCACTATGAAAAATTGCAGGTGTAAGGAGAGAAATGTATGTCTGTCTTGTAACAAATTTCACAAGTTGTCACTCGCAAAAAAGTTAATTGCTCAACTTTTCAAAAAACTTTACTTTTAATTGGACTCAGTGGGCTGGAAATTTTGGCTAAATCTGTGATTTTTTTTTCAAGATAAAGAGCTCAATGTCAATGAACTGCTTATAAAAGCAGAGCAGTTAATTTTTTACCCCTTATGCTAATTTAAACCTTGTCTAGCTCCATATGACTATATGATGCAAGAGACCAAGCAATCTTCAGTAAAAGTTTACATATGAAACTGTTTTAACTTTAGGAGATCCTATATGATTCTTTGTGTATACTTATTTCAATGCAATAATAACACTAATAATACCTGTGTTAATATTTCATTCTTTAATGTAATGTGTAAACAGTAAAAAAAATTAACCTTTAAAAAGTCAAGGGAGGCAACTAACTTTCAAATAGTTTTCAAACTCAAAGATATTGCATATGTTAGCATGAGTAAGACCCATACAAATAACTGAAGGAGACATAATTTTCCTTCTTTGACAATTTTGAGATATATATTTATATACAGTTCATGGTATTAATAGTGATGATTAATGAAGACAAAAAAGAAGCAGTGAGAACAAAGGAGAAAAGTATATAAAAGTAAGACAGTCTCTTGATTTGCATGTTTAGATGGCTTACATTACTTTTCTAACAGCTCCTTTCTACTGACCTCTTAACATAAGACCTACAATCAAGTGGGCTGCATGGGAGATGATTTTGTTAATGGATAGAGGAGGAACAGGTGAGACAGAGTTAGCTGATGGAAGCTCTAGATGCCACTTTACAATAGTAGGAGAAATTTTCTGGGGGTTCAGAGACCTCTCATCACAAACTACACAGCCATAACTTCCACTAGAGCATCATTGACTGTGACCCAGCACATTTGTTATCTGTACCACTAACAGAGTACAAAATGTATAGTTATTAGAATTTTAATATCATCAAAATAAAAATCAAGGCTGAGATGTGTGAAGATTAAAGTTTCTTAAGAGCAATGCAGATAATGGAATGCATCTGTCAAAGTTCAATATGATAAAAAACTATATAGAGGTTTTTGGGGTTTTTTGGGGCTACACAGAACTATCTATTCATATCTTCCTTTCCTTAGGGGGAAAATGGCTAAATTAAGTTGTTGCTGTTGTTGTTGTTATTGTCATCATTATTATTACATTTCTTGTCCAAAGTGTAACCCAAACAAATCCGAAGGAGCCACAGAGCCAGAATTCTCTAACTGCTTTCCTCATGACCAGCTTGGACAAGAGCCGTGTCTCTTCCTCCTCTGCTCAAACTGACACCATGATTTCATGGTTCTTCTGCCTGGGGGTAGCATCAGTAAAATCAAGCAGAGAAATTGTCCTCACAGGCAGACTGATGTAGTGAGTTTCTGCTGGCAAGCCCAAGGAAACCCCTGAAAGCTCTCATAAGCAGGCAGAAAGCCGGGTGTCAGGCAGGTGTGATTAACCTTCTAACACAAAAAATAAACATATGTCTAGTATAAGCTTTACAAGTATTCAGCATTCCACAATCTCTTCACACTCTGGTTATAAGAAATTTTCAACAGATTTTTTTTAGGTCTATACTCTGTTTTTACAAGGGATTCTGTACTCAACTCCTTGTCTATTCGCATTTGTATATAAAGGCATACAAACTCACAGAGGGAAGTATGACAAAAATTTTTGACTCAAGAAGTAAAAAAGTCTTCAGATGAGATATTTTAATTTTATAAATGCTACCAATTTAGACATACTTCTCAGAGACCAGAAAAGACATAAATTAGGTATTAATTCTCTTATGGTAATAAAACTGCAAAACTGAATTGGACACTGCATCAGTGATCTGTGAGTCATGAAGGACCAACCAAAAAGGTGTAGCTGGCATGCAGATGAAGGTATTTATGCAACTGAGTGCACCCATACAGTTTTTCCAGGTTTCTAGCCAAAAAAAGAGAAAAATAAAAGAAAGACCAAATTAAAAAACAAAACCAAAGCAAACTAACAAAAACAAATAAAACCAAAAAAACCCAACATTAAAAAACCCTACAATTTTACGTTAGTAAAGCTGGAGTATTTTTTTGCCAACCACATCTGTTTTCCTGGTCCTAGTTCGGTATCCACAGTCACACTGTTGAAACCCACCCATTTTATCATATGTCTTTTTGTATTTCCCACATTATGCAAAATAATGTAATCTTGTATTTCTCTACCAGCCCATCTAATTTCTTAGATGGCATGCAAGAACAATGGTTGCTCTGAATTCATATCACTGCAAGGGAATGTTTAAAATGCAAAATGAATGAACTGAGTTTTCCCCTAATGAAAGAAAACATTTGTATTCAAAGCTTTTGCTTATTATTCCCTTTATTTGATTAAATTTTGCTTGTTTGGGGTTGTGGATTTCTTGGGATTTTTACAGAAGATTTGAATTCTATGCCAATTTTAGACTGATAATGACCTTTCATGTTTTCTCCTACTGAAAAAATGGGTTTGGTGTTCAATTATTATAAATTACAGTGATAGTTACCATTGATTGCAAAACATTAAGAAATATTCAATAATTAATCTTCACATTAGCCTTGTGACAGAGGAAAAAAAACACAATGCAGCTTTCCAGAATCCAAGCAAAATTAAAGTTCAAGAAAGGTATATATTATCTATAGTCTTTCTAGCAACCCCCTCTTATTCTCTGTGGAAAATTTCACACTGATATTAATTTTGACATGCGTACATGATGTTCTATTTCCTTTTTCAAAAACAAACCAATCAGCCACAGTGGTAAGCAGTTCACTGTGATAGCAAGACAAGACACAGTTTCAGAATTCAGCTCCTAATATTTTTCTGAATTATTGAGTGTTGCAAGGATGTCCCTCTGATAACCAGCACTGGTTTCTCCTGTAAGGAATAAGAAAGGAGAATACAGTCATAGTGATTCCCAGCCCAGATACTTTAAATAGGTCTTAAAATGACAAACACAATTTAATTGTATTTCCTTCAGCATCCATTTCTATCTGGGGCCATGAAGACAAGATGAGAACTCACAGACAAGATGAGAACTTCCTGATTTCAGAGTCTTTTCTACCCTCTCTGATTTGCTAAATAATCAAGACAATTTTTCCTATTATTTCCCACTACTTCATAAAGGCTTCTCTAACCTCTCTTTCATTATGACCCAAAGTTCCCTGCACATTTGTAGTAAAAATCTAAAATTTGACTTTTATTTAACAAAATTCAACATTAGATTATCTTCTACAAAATAAATCAGAGGAGAAAGTGAAAGCAAGAAAGTGAAAATATCCTTCATCTCTATGAAATATGTGCCAAATGAACTATAAGTGAAAGCTGTTCCCCCACTTTCATTTTGAGGAGAGAAATAGGGCTTTTTTTTTTTTTTTTTTAAATGTTCTGTGCTTTCCTGCCTTACCTGGCTTTGGGGAATGGGATGCACAGACTTCTCTCATCTGAAAGAGTTGTTAAGTCATTCCTTTACAGGCTTTAGAGTGCTAATAAACTTGCCACATTTTTTGTATTCATCTGAATAATAACTAGCTGTAGGGGCTAGTGAAACAAGAACCATATTTTTTCCAGAGTTGACTGGCTCTGAAGCTCATGGGAATGATAAATTCCAACAGAGCTGGGGTTCTCTCAAAGCCTTTCTCTGTCCCATACTACCTACAGCACTGCAGTCACTGCAGTGCTGATTTGGTAAAGTTACTAATTCATCTCAGGCTATACTCTTTTCCAGTGACTAGCACTTCATTAGGGTAAAAAGCTTCATTATGAAAGGAAATATTCACTGAGAATTCAGCTTATGAATGGAAAAATACCAAGTTTTCTACCAGCTTTCATGTTATATTTCTCAGGAGTAATAAAGACAAAAGCATAGCACTACATTTTCGTGATCTACCAAATGATCCATCAAGGTGACAGTGAAATACTAAGAGGTGTGAGTCAAATTCTGACAGAATGGGGTCCAATTTATGTTACTAACTTTCATGTAATTAAAAAAAATATTCTGATTGCAAATATTTGACTTTAGAGCTCTGCAAATGCCTTCCTCTAAACACATCTGCCTGCTTTGAACTCAAGCAACTACATAAAAATCCACATTTTTAGACTGCAGTTTTCAGCCATTGACACTATTAAAAAATTAGAAAAAAACCTTTTTTTTTTCTTTTTTCAGGGCCATAAGTCAGACCCCAGATATCCAATTTTGTATGTGATTTTCTCCAATGAGGAAACTAAACATTATGCTGCAAACAATCATGGAAATTGCAACCCCACAGGAATTTGTTTAACAAAGCTCTGAGTACCCTTAAAAAAAATGAAGTAGAAGGTGGAATTAACTTCAGGGAAGTTGAAATTAACTTTAACAGCTTGGCTACAGCAAGAATAGCACACATTTTTAACTTCAAGGAAAATTCACCATGTGAACACACTACTACCAAAAAAGTTGCAGATTGTCCATTTCTGTTTCATCAAATCAAGATGTGTCAAAATACAAGATACTTCTGCTGATGTAATGGTCCTTTCTGATCTTAAGGGACTCTATGTATCAATGAAAAATTCTAGTTGAACATTATAAAGCTGTTTAAGAAATATCAAAATTTTAATAAAATCTTAACAGCTCATTTACTTGATGGCTGGAGGTAAAAGAAATTAGAGAAAAATTATTATGTAACAGTGTCATGAATGTTTATACTACAAATCAAGAACAATTAAATAGCAAAGCTGTACATTAGATCTGCATGCAAAGTTCCTCTACCTTTACTACATTTTACAGTATGTGATGATCCTTCAATCCTTAAGAGAGATCTTTTATTTCTTGTGACACTCCATGGCTTAGACACCAGCTACTGTGCAGTGCAGTTTCTGATCCATGAAGGAAACATAAGGACCTTGCTTTGATTTGACAAAGCTGAGGATGTATTTGCTTTACACTGGACATTGCTGTGGGCTTTCCACATATTGAGGTTGATCACCTCCTCAGGAGCAGCCACATTTCAGCCAGAGTGAGAAGGACACAAGTTACCAACTGTCAGTGCTGATGTGTTCTTAAATGGTTCAAAATGTTTATTAGAGGTAGTAATCTGTAAAAACTGCACGTATCTGGGTTCACTGCAAGTATCAAGTTACATCTTATCTACACCTGGTAATATCCTGGTAATTATGAGAAGAAATTGTTCTTTATGGAGAGAAACATAGACAGTTAATACATGTTGATTTTAGATGAGGTAAATCACACCTTCAGAGTGGGATGTCTGTCTAAACAAGGAGGCTAGATAACAACCCTGAGTACAGATAAATCTCTATGTGTAAGTCCCACAAAGGTAAAACACAATTTGATTGGAGATTCAACACAATTTGATTGGAGATGCAATGAATAGAATAAATTTTTAAAATATCATTTTCTGTTTATTTTTTTGTTTATTTGAGGAAAGAATATTCCTCTATATTTTCAAATTACAAAATAATCTAGATTTATGATAGTTATGCCATATCAGTGGTTCTGTTTTCAGTTTAAATTCCTCTCTTTGGTGATATTCACATGTAATTTGACAAGTGTCAGATTTATAGAGAAGAAGAGAGTTTGCAGTGAAATAGGCAAATAAACACCTGTATTTACTAAAACTGTTGATGCATGTGTGTGTGTCTTTGTGCAAAAAAAAAACATGGTAGCACACCCTGAAGTTTGTGCACATTGCTGCAAATATGCTTAGTTCAAAGAAAATTCAAATGCACATTACTGTTGTAGAATTAAGGCTTTAGCCATGCTTTTAAAGACAATTATGTATATAAAATAAAATGTCTTAAAATAGAAAATCTAAAGTAAAAACAAAAACAGAATTAACATATGATGTTCCTATTACAATCTTAGAAATATTGCCTATTTTTTCCAACACATGCAAAATCAAAAGGTAAAAAAAGAATATCCTGAAACATTGTCACATTACAGTAATTACTTATAATAAAACATAAGCACACTCACTCAAATTTATTAAAAAGAGAAATAGTTTTCATTAAAACATTTCTGCCTAATAGTTGTAGGGAAATATTTGACAGCAACCAGCTTAGGATGTGCGTCAAAATAGGAGTGATCTTACATATTTGGATAAAAGGAAACTACTATCTGTTAATGACTATTTTTTTCTTCAGAACTTTCATCATTGCACTGAGTGTTCTTTGTATTAATTCAGTGTCTAGAGGTTCCTGAAGAAAACAAAACACCAATATTAGTTAACATATGACTGCACAGCTGGCAGAGGAACACAGCCAGCGCCCCTGTTGGATGTCAGCCGCGTGGAACGCCTGCAGGTTCCTGCAGTGTGCATGGGAAAAGGCTTGGCTGCACCAGCGTGGCCACCACAGCACCAAGGCCACCAGGGCCCTCTACCTGCACCCAGACCAGGGGTAGTGCAGGTTAAGCTTCTCTCCCTACCTGTCTGGAGGTCTATCCAAGGCCAACACCACAGGCTCACACCAATAAAAGGCTGACATTGAACGCGGACGCTGCTGCCCTGGGGCTTGGTGAAAAGGCAAACTCAGCCTTTCAACCTGCAACCACACGGACTGTAAGCTGAGACCTCACTAATTCAAGTATGAAGTGTTTAATGGTGACATTGCATATACTGTGGCTTACAAGAAAAAGCTTGAGAACAGTTTGGAAGAAAGAATATTGCTCTTTCCTGTAAATTGATGAAAAACCAAAGTCTGGAGAGAAAACATACCTAAGGTCACACAGGAAGCCTGTGACAGAGTTGAAAACTGAAATCAAATTTCCTGACTTTCATTCTATTGCCTCAGCCATAAGAGGATCTTTCCTCTCTCATTGATTTAATTTATTGATTTATCTTTTTTTATTCTGAGCATCTGGTTGACTAGAAAACAAAATGGCTTACATGATTATTGTAAATAACTTTACATTTTGATGGTATTTTGATTACTTATATGTATTGTGAAGATACTTTAAATTGGGCATCTATTATATATAATCACTGAATAGGTACATTGATTGATTTATAAAGCTGTCATAATTAATTTTCTCCCTTAATTTCCATACAACAGATCAATTTTCAAGAGAATATATCATTATTTTACACAGAAATTGACCTTGGGCACTTCAAATAGTGTCTATGCATATGTACTTCATTATCTATAATTTGCATTCTGTGTCAATCGCTGCTAATTCCTCAGAGAACATAATCATACAGTGAACAAGAAGCATTTTGATGTCTCTTACAGAATAATTTTAAGAATAAAGAAGGAAATGGCACACAAGCCCAAGTGCTGCTTTTCCTTCTACTGTTCAAGACGAAGCCACTGTCCCCACTTCCACCAGACCTAGAGTGGCACATCAAGGCAGAATTAGAAACACGTCAGGATTATTCACAGACTCATCACAATCCTCACACAGGGAAGTTAGTATTAAGCCAGAATGATGCAAAATCAGATCAACAAAGGGCTGAGTCTGCAATTTCTGCTTTTAGTTGTTTAAAAATGACTTGCGCTGACTCAAAATAAGTGAAAATTACTTTTATGAACCTGATACTTCAGTCCAAAGAAATGTCAATATCGATTAAGTGTTATATCTCAGTGAAGAGATGCAGCTATGAAATGAATCAACAAACTCTAGAGACCATACTAGAATACCAAAGACTCCTATGATGAAATATGAAGATTCCTAAACACGAACAAAATGAGAAACTGGCTTATATTGGGAGGCAATTCCATTTTTTCTGTCTGAAGAACAGCAGATACATATTTTGCTCAAGCCATTCCAGACAAAAATCAGAAAATATGAATAATTTAGGGATTCTTTATAGTCCGGGGACACTAAAACAATCAATTTATCTATCCATGTGCAGTTAAAGAAAAGCACCCAAGAATTTCTAATGTAGTAAATTACACAATTGTATCTAATCTTAAGCTGTTGTCAATTGATCTGAAAGTGGTTTTTGTTTGCTGTCTTTCTTAGTTTAATATATTTGTTTTATTATGTATCACATGAGCAAGATAGCTTATGACAGAGTTGACTAATCTGGAAGACACATCAATGTGTGTTCAGTCAAAGTCTGTTCTTCTGGCTAGTGGAGATCCATTCATTGATAGTTACCACATCAATTTAACTTAAATATTTTAAACATTCTCTTTTGTCTCTTTTAGAAAGAAACTTGTCTCCCTAAATATTTGTGAAGCTAACAGCATATATGGTGTTAGCTTCATCCTCAGGAATTTGTTTTAAGCATACACAAGTAACATACACACAGGAAATTCATATTCTACAGGTTTTAGAAGGAGAAAAGCTCCTTTTGGCATACAAAGATTTCTTGCATAGACTTTCACAGCAGTTTATCTAATTATTAAGAAGAAGTTAAGACATAATGAACCTATCAGCCTTTGCTATATTTGCATTCAACAAAGGAATCACAATACCTGAGACTACTCAAAGTGTGAAAAGGAGCTTTTGACCCTTGAGGGGCCAAAACCTTTTGAGTAAACCCTTTTGAGGTTTTAACACCAAGACTGTTCAGGAATAGATATCCAGGAGAAGAGAAGGCTGACTCCAGGGAAACTTTCAATACTTAAAGACAGCTTATGGAAAAGATAGAAAAGAACATTTTAGTAGGGCCTGTAATAGGACAAATGGTAATTGCTTTAAACTAACACAGGGTAGACTGGCATTAGATATAAGGAAGAAATTTTTTCAGTGAGCGAGCTGAAATACTGTCACAGGCTGCCCAGAGAGGTGGTAAATGCCTCATTCCTGGAAACATTCAAGGTAAGGCTGGACAGGGCTCTGAAAAACCTGATCGAGTTGAAGATGTCTCTGCTTACTGCAGGGGGTTGGAACTACCTGATCTTAAAGGTTCCTTCCAAACTGAACCATGGAATGATTCTAAATTGATTCTATGATTCTATGATACATGCCTAATTGCTATGTAATTTAATAATCTAAATGAATGGGTAGACTATTTCCTTGTTGCTTTGAGCATTAATAGTAATTCTTTTAACCTTTATGACCTATTGTAAAGCCCAGAGGAAAAAGGAAGGTGGTACTCTTCTCAAATAGCTTGTCTGGAACATAATATATTTTACCACTCTCAGAACTCACACTAAGAACAAAAGGATTAGAGAAGACCTAAAATATCCTCAGCCTTATATAGGATAAAGAATATTCATATGAATATACTCAATCTACTCCACAGAACAGACAACTGCATGCATCACTACAGGAGACAAGTCATCAGGAAAAATGACCAGACTGGTTACACAGAGAATATAGGCTGGATCTTAGGGGGAAAAGAGAGAGTCAGGTAAATTGGGAGGACTATAAAGATGTGGTGAAGTCATATAAGAGAAGATTAGCCAAAGCCCAGGTAGAATTTGATTTGGCCACTGCATTTAAAAACCAAAAAAAGAAAATCCATAAATACACTGGCAGCAAAAGGAGAATCGAGGTGTGATTTCACCATTTGTTGAATACAGTATAGGGGATGAGGAAAAAGCAGAGGTACTTAATACTTTCTTTGCCTCGGTCTTCAAGCAGTTACCCCAGGATACGCAGCTCCCTGACATGGAAGTTGGTGATGGGGAGATGAGTGAAGCCCCGGAAGTGAAGTCCAGGAAGAGTTGGTTAATGACCTGCCCTGCCAATGACACTCACTATGGGCCCTGATGGGATCCACCCCAGAGTTACGAAGGAACTGGAGAAAGAACTTGCCAAACCACTCTCTAATATCTACCAGCAGTCCTGGGTAACTGGAGAAATTCCAGATGACTGGAACTTGGCAAATGTAACACCCAGTTACAAGAATGTTTGCAAGGAAGATCCAGGGAAATACAGGCCTTTCCATAGTTCCAGGCAAGGTTGTGGAAGAGATCATCCTAAATGCTACTGCACAGCACATGCAGAACAACCAGGGCATCACACCCAGCCAAAGTGAAAGGCAGGTCCTGCTTGACCAGTGGTATTTCTTTCTGTGACAGCTTAACCCATTTCTGTAGGTGGATGTGGTCTCTCTAGACTTCAGTAAAGCATTTGACACCATCTCCCACAGCATCTTCCTAGAAAAACTGCTTGGTCACAACCTGGATGGGTAGACTCTGCTGGGTGAAAAACTGCCTGGCTGGCCATGCCCAGAGAGTTGTGGTTAATGGAGCCAAATCCAACAGGTGGTAGGTTACTGAGGTGATTCCCAGGGCTAGTTTTGGAGCCATTTTGACATCTTTATTGACAATCTGGATGTGGGGATTTGGTGCACTCTCAGTAAATTCCCAGGTCACAACAAGTTGGGTGGGAGTGTTGGTCTGTTCAAGGGGAGGAAGGATCTACAGAGAGACCTGGAAAGACTCGATCAGTGCACTGAGGACAGCTGCAGAAGGTTCAATAAGGGTGTCTGGATCTGGCACTGGGTAGTCTGGGTTTAGTGGTTTAGGGATTACAGTGGCAGTGCTGGACGGACAGTTGGACTGGATGATCAAGGTCCCTTCCAATCCTGACGATACCATGATTCTAGGATGAAAGTTTCATCTCAACAGTCTGACAAAATGAGGAAAGGATTAAAGAATCCAATCTACATAATTTATTTCAATCACAGAAAATCTATCTATTTTAAACCTGAAGAGAATATCTGTAGATAAATGGACACTGTTTTTTTCCTGTGGAAGTACAAGGATGGTAAAACATGCACAATCCTGAAATTTTCTTTATCTGCTAATCTTACTATTTTTTTGCAAGACTACTATTTTACTATTATCAGTGAGAGGTCAAGTATCCTAATGATTGCTTCTAACACAGTTCCTGTTCATAAATGTCAGGTAATTCAGTAAATTAATTAAGATCCACATGACTTTTTAAGTTGAACATTCACAAAGACCAAAGTAGTAACAGAGAGTCATTTCAAAAAAATTTGTGAAAATTCTCAGGTCATATTTGTCATAAGTGCTGTTTGTCAAAGAATGAAAAATAATAAAGAAAAGCAGAGGAAAACATCACTTCATAAAAATACTTAATAATCAGTTGAGAGTCAAAGTTGGTGCTATTAATTATAAAGTGAGAAAATACAATTTGTCTTTTTAGTGAAAAAATACAGTTTGTCTTAGCACTTACATTAGGGAAGAAAATGGCATGGAACAACTGATTCCTGTAAAGAAAACTGAAAATAGTTCAGAAAAACTAATCTTGATTTGCCAACAGCTTTTCTGTTCTTTGCAGTCATTATCTACAGTAATGGGCTGAGACAACTCTACAGGAAATTATGATGTACATTTGGATCATTGGAAAATGAGCCATTAGATAATAGACAACTGATTTGTTCAGCTTATATATTATACAGAATACTTCACTTTTAGAAAAGAGATCAAGAATTAGTTATAAACTGTTTGGTATTTTTACACATTGGTGAAATTTCCTGGAGTGTAGCTTTAGTAGTTTTTTTGTTCATTGATCCAGGAGAGGAAAGTAAAAGTATAGATCAATACATATCACCTGTAATAATGACTGTAGATATTTTGATTTTCTCTGCTAAGGCCCAGCAGATGTATGTAAGAAATAGAGGCTATCACACATTACCTATGAGCATCAAAAGGGGTGGGTGACAATGGAGGAGAGAGTTCAAAAAGTTACTTTAAGTTTAAAATACATTTCATAACGATTGAGGATTTCAGTGACTGGAAGATCCTTTACTTTTGCACAATCATGTACCACATCAGGGAGAAATTAAGCTGAGAAATCATATTCCCAAATTTCACTTCTGTATACACTAAACTAAGTTTATGTTAAGTAAGATGCTTGCACTAGTAAGGAAATAACAGAAGACCACTTTCTGAGAGAAGAGCATCCCTTTCCCATTATGATCTCTTTTGAAGTAGCTGCTTGACTAATGAATTTGTACACATCCCACCTCCAATATTCCCCATCCCATTTTCCACATGTGTTTACATTACTGAGAAGTAATTATAATGAAAAATACAAACCTCAGTAAAATGGAGATGGGATGTGACAGCTGAAAAAAGACCAAATGCACCAGACAACTCATCATCTTACCATTTCTTCTGACTACCAGGCCAAATAGAAGGATAAGGTCAATAGGCAAAAAACAGACACAGCAGGAATTATTTCATTCATTGATCTTGAAGGTTGGACAACTTGAACAGAGTATTGCACAGACAGTTTTCCTGAATGATTCATCAATATACATAGAAAAAAAAATGCAGTCCTTTACAGAAAAGATTAATTTATGTGTCAGAGTCCCATTGTCAGGGGCAAAGAATGGATTGAATCTGTTAGTTGTTCTTTAACCAAAAGCATAAAGAATGTACACAGATTTGGTTCTTTCTAGGAAAAGAAATTACAGACGTATTTGCAGCACTTATCTTCAAGCACTCATACTACACATTATTCCACCTAAAATCTCCCTACAATCAGCTGGATGAAACACTCCTGCAGGCAGGAAGTTAAAAGTCTCTTAGTTGCATTTATGCTCTGAACATCTCCTAGATAATTTTCATGCTATTCAGTAGAAATCTTACCCCAAGAGCCTAATACAGGATAGTTAAATTGTTGGACTAAGTCAAGTAGGTGAACCAGTCTTCCTAAATATTTTCATGAGTTTAGGATTGTTTCAGGGCAATAAACTAATAAACTTACCAAAATATGGTTGGTAAGATGCTATTTATATAATTTTTTATGACTATCTGGAAGACTGGGCTCTGTAAGAACACTTAAAAAAGAATTGTTGGAATGAAGATTCCTTCACAAGACAAACCTAAACACATTGCAACATCATTCAACAGTAAGACATACAGATCTTAGATGTCTGAAAGAAAGAACACTCATTGCAGAATTGAAGGTTGTAATCTGATTTTAAAATAGCATTTTACCATAGGAAAAAGTAGCCTGGAAACTGGGCATATTCATCATTCAGGAGACTACAAAAGTAGTGTATTGAAGGCTGTTAGAAAGAAGGTTTTCTGATCATTGTTGCTCGATATGAAGACTTTTTAATTGGGAAGTTGGCAAAAAAAAAAAAGGGGGGGGGAAGGAGAAGGGGAAGGGGAAGAGGAAGGGGAAATTGAAAGGAAAAGGAAAAAAGAAAATATAGCACATCATTATACCACAACACAACAATAAAAAATTAGAAACTGAAATACAGAAAGGTCAACTGGCTTGCCCCGAACAAATGACAAAGCCTGTGCCACAGTCACTGCCAGAAAAATCCAGAGAAATTACCTTTCATGGTATTCATCTACAGGGTCAGCGTTCTTGTTAGACATCCAGGTTTAGACTATGTTCTTTTGCATTTCAGTAAAAAATTCAAATCTTGTAATACCATGCAACTAAATAACACAAACTCGGCTAAGTTTAACCACTTCTTCTCCTTTTTACATAACAATTCTTTCAGTCATAATAAGTAATATCCAACTGTGTGCTCACACTGAAACCCTAAATAATCACTTGGAGAATTTGTTTACATCTCAGCATAGACAACTGAAAATAGCAAGCTTTAATGGAAATGCTGACCAGCCTTTCATGCATAGCTCTCAATAATGACAGATTCCTGTCTGGCTTACTCCCTCATTGCCATCTAGCCATTTTTTTCCATTCATTAGTAGAACATCATATAATTTAACAGAAATTAACATATGTAAAGAATGTCATCCCAGAGGGATTTCTGGAACAAAGGAATATTTTTCTATAGTTGGCAGTTTTGGTAAGAGCTCATTTTCTAATCTACAGTAGTTGTTAACTTCACAAAGAAATGAATTCTCTTTCTTAAGGTTTTTAACCAAATGCCCCATTTTTTGGCTTTCTGTTTTGGGCTTGTGGATGTCTTAAATAAAAATAAAAGCACAAAATCCCACCCTCCAAGTTTCTGATTGCTTTTTATAATAGCTCAGTCCCTGAGGGGCTCAGCTTGTTATTGAAATTGTTTTCTTTAATGGGCATTTTGTGCTTTTCCCCTGGATTATTTTACTTACTTGGAGTGGTGAATGCATGCCAGTTCAAAAATCAAACACTGGGGCAAATGCTACAAACACATTGCCCAACATGTGGTCAGCATTTAGACAAGTATATAAAGCAGAGAATTATTCTGAGCACTGGGGAGAACACTCTTAATTCAGTGCTACAGCAGATAAATGATCTATCTCATGATTTAGATTATGCTGACAGTTTCATTATGTATTTCCAGTGCCCAAACATACTAATAAGTGTTGTAGGTTTGTCCCAGTTCAGTATAGAAACTAAATTCTGCCTTCAGATGAATGCTGAACCGGCACAATGAAGGGCAGATGTGCTCTATAGGATCTTGGCACTGTCAAGACACAACATCTGACCTTTGAATTTATTTCAAAAGCCTGAAAGCTTATTTAGCTGACACTTGGGAGGAAGGGAGAGGGAGAGGATCTGATACTCCTCTCACACATGTTTTAAACCATTGTTGGATTTCTGATTTCATTAGAGTTACATCTGATTTACATGGCTGTCAGTGATGGAATACAGTCAGTATAAAACCAAATTAGAAATCTAAGGAATATTCTGCCAGATTTATGATGCTACACCCAGCAGACTATTGAAGTTACAAACTGGGAAAATAACTTGCTAAAGGAAGACAGATCAAGAAACAATCTAAAGGGATGGTGGTTACTGAGTTAGTAAAGGATCAGCTTCGGGCCTGTGTTTGCTGAGTTTTTTACAAGGCTAGTGCCTAAGTTGTCGTAAAGTACTTTATTGAATGTTATACTGAATTCAAAATATTTTGGAACTTCACATTTCCTCAATGGTCTCTTATCCTTCCAACTGCTGATACTACCTTTGTCTGTGTCAATCAGTCTTTTGTAAACACATTCTGCAATTTCAATATTCCATCTATCATAACTATCCATCTATCATAAAAGTCATCATAATATTTCAAACAGTAATGTATTCTTTGAAATTAATCCATCAGAGTTAAAGTTTCCAGGTTATTTCTTCTCTTTAGGATATTTACTTCATTTAGTTCATTTAGGCACTTGGCCATCTAGTGACCCTAATTTCCCACTACAGGCAATGGAGAGCAGACACCACTTGAGTAAGATTCAAAACCAAAAGATTTCTGGTTTAAATATTCTCCTGAAATATCTGTCTCTCTGTGTTAACTGGTATGTTCATTTGCCCGCCTAATTAGCTGAACTAGGATTGTCTGACCATGTGTTCCCATACTTAATCTGATGTTACAAATTCTGATTATGGAACTTCTAATTCCCTGCACAATTCTTTCATCAAGTTGCTTGTAGCTCTTGGAGTTACAAAAGTATGTACTTAATTTCCTTCAACTACCCTTTGGAAGAAAGCACCTTATTCATTGCATTCCCTTAGTCAGAATCTGGTTTGCCATACTTACAGTGAAGCCAGTGGACTTGCTGGATGAGTAAAATCACCTTTATATTTTCAGTTTCAAGGACGTCTCACTTCAGCCAATTAAAACATTGGGAGTCACTCTGATGGTATTCTTCAAGCCCATGGGACATTGCCAGGAGAGGACTTACAGGTTCTGTGGGAAGGAGCAATCACAGTTAGGCATTCTTAGATTGTGTAGTAATTTTAAGACAAGCTCAGTCTCTAGATCATACTGGGGCCTCTAATATCTGTAAAACTTTGTCCAGGCTTGAATACTGAAGTTAATAGCTAAGGTTCTTGTTAGACTACTCAATTTTTATGTTACCCACAAGAAAACTCAAAGCACAACTGCCCAAAATTGTTGATGCCAAAAAGCAACCCCAGTAGCAAAAACAGTGATTCAAGTCCCGCTTCTGTTTCATGTCAGAAAGATAATCTTTCATTGTAATCTTGACAAAAAATGTCAATACAAGTTTGAATTTGATTCCAGCAATTATTTTAAAAAATTTGCCCTTAAAGTAATTAATTAGGAAAAAGTACTTACTGTTACACTTCTACTGACGGTCTAAATGAAACAAAACCAGTCTCCAACAGGAAAAAAAATTCAAATTTCTTTTGGTTCTTGTGTTGTACCTTATTGCAAAAAGAACAAAACACAAGAAATAAAACAACACCCTTTAGCCTAAAACACCCAAAATCCCCATAGAGTTTCCTGATATTGCTATAGCTTTGCTCACCTGTTATGAGGAGAAGATGAAAAAACAAAATTTAGCAAGAAGTAGTGGATGCATTTGCTATACTTCACCAGGAACAAACAGTCTGCCCACCTTAGGAGCAGGAATAGTGAGGAAGATTGGGGACAAGGGGGACATGAAGCAGCATGGAGTGGCATGAAGGTGCTGTGGTCCTGCTGTTGAAAACAATGCAGCCAATTGGAGCTAAGCCAAAGGAATAGCCCAGACAGTAATTGAAAGGTGAACTTTGCTTCATTAACTCAAAAATAAAAATCATTTTCACTCCTCTACAAATCTTAGTAACTGAAGTCACTCAAACTCCCCCTAAACATGAAATGACATGAACTGCCCCCTTTCTCAAAGAAAATTAAGGAAATATAGCTTAGGTGAGAAGGGAGATCAGAGGAGACATCTTCATCCCCAGTAGGGATGGTTCTTGGGTAAGATCCTTACTCTATGCACACTAAAGATTTCTTTAGAGCCAGCTCTTATTGGTAATTACAGCTTGTCTAAATATCACTTCAAATTAATTTTTGCATTCAGTATATTATAAACAGCAATCTTGGAACCTTAACCTGTCGCAGTTCTCTATGACCAGTATGTTTGGTAGTGACTGGAACTCAGTGCAAGTCCTTCCAGGGCGTTAGCAGAGCCTGGCAGCATCCTTGGAAAACCAGACAATATACCAGCTGAGAGGGGGCACACTGTGCGCAGGGGCCCTGGGCAGCTGGTCAAACCAAGCTCTGATGCAGTGAGCCCCTGTCCCAGGGGTCCCAGGGCAGGGCACGGGCAGCAGCAACTCCTCTTTCCTGGGCACTGATAGATGGATCAAACACACAGGGCTCAAGGACACCCCCTTTCATGTGACATCTGTCACGGGGGCTGCTGTCAGCTGCAAGTTAAACTTTCCTGAAAAAGAAAAGAGGATTGTTCTCATCAGTCTCATACTGGGAAGGAAATTACTGTTAAGCACCTCTGACACATTTCCCCCCTCCGACCTTGCCAATACATCTTTAGAAAAGCAAAAAGTCTCTTACTCCACTGTGCAAAAATCAAAGGCCACCTTGAGAAAATTGAGCCCCATTGCTGTATAACTAATCTGGAGAATTACACAAGAAAATTTCCAAAGAGACGCATCTTCTGCAAACCATGGTAACTTTGTATCACCTATCTGTGAAGGAAATGAGCACTCCCATCAGTCTGGAAGTGATTCAAAATCACAATGAATATTTTAACTTTCCACTTTTTCATGCAAATTATTTGAAACTTTAAAATGACAACTATATAATTTTCATTTTCCCATGATTTTTAATTCCCTGTATGTTTTTAAAAGTAAATTTTAAAAACATTAAATCCAATATTGCTCATAATAAAGCTCCTAATTAATCTTCTTGCTTGCTTTTGGCAAAACTCTGCCTACATATTAGTCTGAATATATATATATAATATATAAAATATAATAATACTGAAGTTCATATGGATTAAGTTATCCATAATTTGCATCAATAAAAGTCAGTACTACAAGGATCTTACAGCAAAAAACACCAATTAAACTCCCTTTAAAATCAATTCATAATACTATAAACTGACCGGTAATACAGAAAATATCATATTTATAATAAATAATAAATGTAGGTCATCTACTGTTTGTCATTTAAAATTGACCTCAAGAGAACAGAAAATAGATATGGATTTTGATTCCAACCAGTTTAAATTCTAATTTAGATTCCAGATTAATAATTAAACTGAAAAATAATCTTGTCCATATGGATTTTTGCTATTTTTTAATTCATAAATGTAATAATATATTTTTTGCTGCACAAGACATCCAAGTAAGAAAAAAAAAAGATTCCTTATTTTCATATTCTTGCACATTATTTATCTTGCTACTAAATTTATGTTTCAAAATTTGATTTTCAAAGACAATAGGGGAAATGGTGGAATATATAGTTTTATATGTAAGACAAACTATTCTGTTAAAATAATTGATTTTGTACTTGATAAAAATGTATGAAGCTTCAGTGTGGAGCAGACTTATAAAGATGCTGCAAACTTGAATCAATATCAATCATTTTAGTTCTGTTTGGTAAATAAGAAAATATGAAAAGTTCTTTCTTGTTTGAAAGGCATGAAAGTAAGATAACTAAACATTAGTTGGGCAAGTGCTAGTAAATTGGAAGAGAGAAAACCACTCCAGATTGCAAAAAACCTTTTTCCTTGATTTTTTATAATTAATTATCTTAGGAGGATAGAATCTCTGTCAATTAATGTGTTAAATTTAAAACAATTTTAACTGAGAAAATACTGCAAGATACATTTTACTTTAGCAATGGTGAGATGAAAGAAAAGTGTAATTTCTTTAAGGTCACTATAAAAATATGTATGAAAAAAACAATTTTTGCAGTCTTTGGATTGGAATCTTTTATTTTTCCCCCCCCCTCAGAAGTTTAGTTACTGACTGAATCTGACATGATGTCTGGTGGGTTTAAACTTCTTCATTTATTCTACACATTCAATTTTCTACATGAAAGGCCCACATCCAAACTTTGCAGTCAGCAGAGCATGCAGGAAGCTCAGACTTTGGCGGGCCACTTACGCACACTAAAATGCAAAAAGGATCTGTAAAACTGGACCGAAAAGTATCTTATAATGCTCTCTGCACCACTGATCAATGTTACAGCAAGGAGGATTTGCAAGGTACACCTTTACCGTCCATACAGACCTACGCTGAACTGCCTTTGTTTGTCTGGCAGCGGGGTAGTCTACTCTGCATCCCTGTGACTGAAACCTAGAATGATATGTGATTATAAATTAAAATTCACAGGAAACTTGAAAAATGGTGAATGAGTTTGGAAAAGGCCCCGAGAAGCGGACTGGCGGGATAGTTACTCTCATTTACGTCGTCTATAACGTTAATAATTTAAATTAAAAAATGAATAGTCTCACTAATATGTGTAGGATATGGGGTTATAATTATTAGAGTGGTTAAGGCTTATGGTCACTGAAGGCCCCGCGGGAAAGGCGCGGCTGCGGGGTGGCGGCCGGGAATGGGATGAGAGAGGAGAGTCAGCGGGAAGTGAGAGTGTGATTGGCTGGAAGAACGCAGGAACGGTGTATGAGCAGGAAGCTGATTGGCTGGAGGAATGCATGGACAGCGTGTATGAGCAGGAAGCTGATTGGCTGGAGGAATGCATGGACGGTGTATGAGCAGGAAGCTGATTGGCTGGAAGAATATGTGGATGGTGTATGAGCAGGAAGCTGATTGGCTGGAGGAATGCATGGACGGTGTATGAGCAGGAAGCTGATTGGCTGGAAGAATATGTGGATGGTGTATGAGCAGGAAGCTGATTGGCTGGAGGAATGCATGGATGGTGTATGAGCAGGAAGCTGATTGGCTGGAAGAATATGTGGATGGTGTATGAGCAGGAAGCTGATTGGCTGGAGGAACATGTAGACCATGTACGAGCAGGAAGCTGATTGGATGATAGGACGTGTGGACAGCAGCATGGCAGCTGAGCCAGCCAATGGGTGCCTTCTTTCTGGTAAATTCTGTTAAGTCTCTGTTTGGTTTCAGTTATGTAAGGTTTGTCACATAAACAAATTAAAGGTATAAAAAGAGGCTGATTTTTACAATAGCAATCTCCTTTGGATGCATAAGGGGGTCCATGTTGCTTTGTTGCCCACTGCTACCAATATGTTGTCTTTAAAGTTAATAAACAAAACACAATGTATCAAGTGCATGCAAAAAAATATGACATTTATGCATTTTATTTAGAAAAAAGTCATACTTTTAGACTGAAAATTAGCATTCCTTTCTTTGTTAAATATAGACATATACATATCCTCAGGCTGACTTACAGACCTGCACTTTGTGGTACTGTGAATTCCAAGGAGGCCCTATCAAGAACCAGTCTCTGGTGTGGTAAGCACTCTGAGGATAAGTAATTAAGACAGTGTCTCCCTGTGAACAGCCCACAATTTAGATGCCATGTGAACCTGCTGAAGACAGAGGCAGGTAGGTTTTCTACAATGTCATTAACTGGGTGTGGAATATTGTTTTTTCAAGCAATTCTTTAGCCACTGCTAGATGAAGAAAATTTGCAGATGGTGCAGAAAAGCGTAAGAAGGGATTTTGTGCCTGAGGAAGGAAGAGATAAGCAGGCAATTGTGACTGCCACTTCTGATAGAGCAAAGATTGAACATTGATAAATCAGCAAATGTGATAGTGTGAGACTAAATGCTTAGGGCTTGAAAGAGAGAAAAGGGCTGAAGATGATATTGTGGGGAAGGGACAGCCAGGGAGAGGCAGCAACCCAGACAAGGCATGGTTTGATCAATGAACCGAGAAGCTGAATCTAGCAGCAGCATATCGAATAAAAACTTGTCTCAATGTCCTATTTTACTCAAAATACATTTGCTGTGATAGATCCCACCTTGTGTATGTGTCACTCTTGTTAGGGCAGGCTGCTTCTCTGGCAAGGCTGGCTGATACTGCTGGGAATTATAAGGATTACTAGCCAACTTTTGAAGCTTAAGCTTCTGCATATTTTTCCTTTGGGTTTAGTTTGGGGGTTTTTTTCACCCTTTCTTCTATATTCTTCTATATTCCAGACTGTTACACAGATTGAAAAAGTCCAAACCCTATATCTGTTGTGTAATCACATCATTTCCACCAAATGGGACAAAATCTGCAGGTATTTTCCACATGTTCTAGTGTTAATACTGGGAAGAGGAAGTTGTTCTGCCGTTTTTAGAAGCTACCTCTGTGAGTGGAAATGTGCCATGCAGAGAGAAATTGCAATTACTGTCTACTATTTCCTCTGCTATCTAGAATACTAACTATGATAGGTTATTAGTGCTGAATTTCTCCTCCAATATCAGTTTGTAGACTTTTATTTTGTTTGACACAAAGTTGCTTAATCCTTGTGGGAGAAAAATTATTGCATAGTTTATGTATTTTCAGTTATTTTTCTATTTAGGACACACTTATTTTAAATTGTCAAATGACATATGAAAACCTGGTGGATGTACAATTAAAATACAACTTTACTAAGTTCATTTTCATATGTCTTATAAAGTTTAGATTAATAGTGACTAAGGTTATTAAATTGAGTACTCTGAAAAATGAGCTCTGGGTTACAACATACTGATTCTCCAATAGCTTTTGATTTCTTTTTAAAAAACCCAAAACCATCCTAACCAAACAAACAAAAAATCACAAACAAACAAACAATAACAAAAAGCCCCAAACTCCATCTTTTTTTCCTTTTTCTTTTTTTTCTCCAGCTGTAATGAAGGAGGAATCAAAGAAAGAAAAGAAAAATAGTTTGGAAAGTAACAATATGAGTAAACCCAAAATGGGCTTTACTTCTCTCTGTGACTCGTGCTAGCGTGCTGCTGGCAAAGCATGCCAAGCCATTCCCCCATTTCCAGGGCATCTGGGCTAATGGACTCCTATACAAGGATAATAAAACCTTGGAGATGGGAGCTGGAATCCTGACCTGCCCAAACACTGTGGCCTTCTGAACTCAGAGTGTAAGAAATATCAAGTACTCAGGGGTTTGACCAGCATGTCCCATCAGCTTCTAAGTTTGGCCCTCCTGGGGACTCAGAACTCTGTGGGTTTTCTTACCAGGCAAACCAGAAGCTCCCTATGAAGCCTCTGCCTTTGGAGCTGCTTTTATTGCCAAGTATTCCAAGCTGTGCTGTGTCCCCAGCTTTTGTCACCTCAAGCTGTACCCAGGGTTTATCCCTTGGCACACCACCTGAGCTGCTGCAGAGTCTGCTCCCAGGGGCCTCTAGGAATTTGAGCATCTGACTGGTGGAAGGGAAACAGTAAACAACTTAAGTGTCATACTCACCAGAAAGTTGCCAGCTACTCTGTTTGGCTTCTTTCATATTTTTAAAACTATCACATGAAAAAAATTATGTATTAATTCCAGTTAAATATTTTTGCCTTTAAAAAATTCTCATTTCCATTTGCAGTTCCTGGACACAGACTTCAAAAACATAGCTAATTTTTCCCTCAGAGTTTTGGTATTTTGAACAATCTGTATGAATTCCACTAAAAATTCATGAAAGACCTTGTGGACCTTTTTTGCTCACTGCGTAGGAGTGGAGGCAGGGGGAGAAAAAATATATTCTCAACATTCATTTTAAAAGAAATTATTTACATGTGAGCATAAAACAGTCTTTTAATGCTACAAAATCCACTCCACACCAAGGTCTATATTGCACTTAGAAAATCCAATATCTGTTTAAACACACAAAAATAAAAGAGTAAAAAGATAACTAAATAAATGCCCCAACCTTTAATACAGCTGAATGAAAATGGTTTCAAAAGTCATCACCATCCTCATTTAGAATATAATTGAAATGATTCAAATGATACTTTTTCCTTTGTTTGTACAGGGCAGAGGGTGCAAGACGCCTGGAAGCAGCCTGTGAAGGCAGAAAGAGTCTTGGAGTACAGCTGCAAACTGAAAGTACATGAGGGTGTGGGGGAACAGCTGGAAGCTCAAGAAGGAACAGGGTCATCATGAATCACACTTCCTTCCTAAACTGCTTCTGGAGCAGCAGGGATCTTTATTATGAGTTTAGAGTAAGCTCCTACACATCCACTGCTTTTTTTTTTCCTAATACAATATCTCACAATTTCAAGAACTCTCCACGGGAAAGCAGCCAAATCTGAAGGAAGAGAATATGAAGGAGGCATAAGAATTACCTTCAAATATGCAAAGAAGGGATCAGTCTCCACAGAGGTGGAGTCTAGGACAGGAAAAAAAGAAAGGAAAAAAGATTAAACTGCAGCAAAGACAACTTCTGTGAGATACTCAGCAGAACTTTTTAACAGTGAGAACAGAGAATCTCAATGATGGATTATTTGAAAAAGAATATTCTGGCAAGCTCTAAGAGCCATTTAGACAAGCATCTGACAGTAATGACATGAGTAGTGCTTATGCAGCTTTGGCACAAGATGGACTACATGAGCCTTGCTGATTCTTTCCAGCTCTTTGAATCTGTGTGCAAAACAGAAGTCTCAGCTAATCTGCATTTTCAAGTTTGTTTCTGGCAAAAATAAAGGATAGAAAAAGGTGAATATGAGACTATGACTCTTAAAATATCTGCCTGCATGGTTCCTAATGGTAGGTTTTCTTTTTATGTAAAGAAGAGAGAACATTAATTTGCATTGTCTCATCCAGGTCACATAGACAAAAGTTATTATAATTCAGTTTCTTTGCATTGCAGGATCAAGAGCTGAGTCAACCCTGCTGGGATTTAAACCATGTTCCAGGGTGTCTCAGTATTTCATATCTGATGTTTAAGCTTCTAACCAAATAAAATTTCTGCTTGGAGATGTACCAGCGTGCGGTCAGATTTTATTGTGTTTCTGTTTGAAATTCAACCACAAGTCTGAGAAATTCCTACATTTTTACCAGCACAGAGCATCTCTTATGTTGATCTATTTACCTCTTCAAGAGCATGCAAATGACCAGGATTTCAGTGTTTTTCAAAATTTTTTTATACTCAATTCCACTGAGGTCCACAAATGCCTTGGATTTATGCCTTGTCAGTAGCTGATGCTCAATTATTAATTCACTAATGTCTGCAAAGTGCTTTGAAGATGAAAAACATTACATTGTAGAACTGCTAACTAATACATGGATGCTACTATTATTGCTGCTGAAGCTGTTAGAAAATATGCTTGGAATACATCCCCAAAGGCACATGAGGAGGAAAGGTCATCTATGGCAGTAATTTATGCAGAAAGGAGTAAATCAGACTGGAATTCTAGAACTACAGTGCTTTTTTTAATGCAGACCCAAAAAATCAGCAGAGTTATAGGATCAGATTTTTTTTTTAACAAAGTATGTTTAACTATTAATAGATCAAAAGGGAAAAAATCAATATAAAGAATAATTTAAAACAATAAGGTGAAAAGGACTTCCCAGTAGCTTCTGGGAAGGCAGAGCACTGAGGTTTCTGTCCCTTACTCCAATTACTTTGTACATGGATGGGGAGCTGAGTTTGAATGAGAAGGAGCAGCCCTTCAGGCAGTGACAGGGAGCACAGAGACATCTGCCATGGCCTTCAGTCTCTGTGGCTGCCACTCTTTGGGTTATGCAGCAGCACTGCTGTGCTTCTGCTCCAGGAAGGTGCCTTTTTAACCCATGCCTTTTTAGCCTTTCGGGGGGTGAGGCCAGCACCCTAAACACCACCCAAGAAGATCTCAGCACCCAGGGTTTTGCCTCCAGCTGTAAGCACGGTAATGCCTTTACAGGATCCTCCGGCTTCCCTCAGGCCCTCCCTTCAGCTGAGAGCTGCTCTTCCCTCTGCCTGGGATGGAAAGGAGAATAGTTTTGTATTGATTTCTCACACATCACCTTCGTACCCCACAGCACACAGTCGGCACCGTCAGACCCTTCGGGCGTTCTGCTGCACTTGGCGCTGATGCTGCTGCATCCCAAACGCTGCTCTCCACTCCACCCTGCAAACGACCCAAACTCCCGCCGCTGCTGTAGAGCACCACCTGTGAGAAAAGCTTCAAAGGGCTGTTTGGCTCTGAGCAGAGACCAGCTGAAGTGATTAGATAAAGCTTTGACCCCAAGTGTCAGTTTCCTTTATTTGAGCAGCAATTTGAAAAAGCGAAACCTCTACCCTGAGCAGCAGAATTGAGCAGATGAAAACCCCACCAGACCTGAAACACTTCAGAAATGTGGAAGGCAACCGGAGAAGTTAAAACACACTGTTTCAGTTTGTATCTGAGAGCAAGGGAAACCAAAACAGACACCTCCCTGGCCACCCCTCCCCCCTAAAAAAGGTCAAGAGGAAGCTTTATCTTTGATAGCTTGTTCCGAAGCACTTGAGGCTTTTAATACTTTCAGTCAACTCAGCCAGACTAGGCCAACACTAAAGCTGTAGTGCAGGCATTTAAGAACCTTACTTCTTGTAAATAGAACATATGAGTTGAGTAACATAATTTTAAACAGAGGATACTAGAAGGAGTTTAAAAAAAGACAATTGACTTCAGCCAAACCCCAGTTTTAGGGAATGGAGCCCTTGATAAGAAGCACAACACTGGAAGGAATCTGGAACAAAACTCTTAGACAGAGGCTATTGAAAGATGCAGACTTAACTACATAAAACACATTTCAAATTTGGATAGCAAGGGAAGAAAATCAGTTTAAGTTAAAGCCTACAGACAGTTATTGAGACATGGTGGATATAGGAAATTTAAAACACAAGATATAAGGGATTGTAGAAGACAGGAGATGTTCAGTGCTGACAGCCTCTGAAATGCAGCTCAGGAAGCAATATGTGTAAATTCAGATGCAAGCAGAACAAGTAAAGATAATGTTTAACATCTGAAGAAAGATGCAGAAAAAACCCGTATTTGCCAAAATGTTCAACAGCCCACCAAATAACTCTACATGGGCAAAGCAATTTCTCCTTAAAAGCAAAATATAATATTGCCAGAAAAGAATAGTAGACTATCAATGTGTGGGGCAAAAAAACTTACCAGGTCTGGTGGACATCATTTCACAGGCTACAAGAATCAGTGATGTTAACTCTATCTTCAGTAAGCATGAACTGATGCAATCATGCATTAGCCTGTGGGTGCCCAGCCAGCCCAGAGAGGAAGGTTTGCAGCCAGGGGCAGCAAGGGCAGCCTGTGGCCACAGCAGGCAGCCAGGGTGGCAGGCAGTGCCCTGTCCCACAGAGCAGGTCCAGTAACAGCAGCAAAGTCACCTCAGTGCTCTGGGGTGTCCTAGGGGCCAGGCAAAGCCAGTCCAGCAGGACAGCAGCTAAGGGTCGGTTCCAGTGGGGAAATGTCTAATCTCAAATGCAGTTCTTGAGTAGAGCGGACCCAAAAAGGCACCTCACAGTTGTCATACATCCTTGTATGCCTTGTGTGACATCTGGCCTTGAGTGCAGGCAACCAAACCCCAAGGAGTGGCTAAGGAGGCTGCAGAGCCTAGGGCAGTAATTTCACATCTGTATCTGTGTGTAGTATATGGACTTTTTTTTTTTTTCTAGTGAAAGCAGCAGAGGAAAAATATCTCTTTCAAGGGCATGCTGAAGTATTAATAGCCTAAAGTCTATCATGTTCCAATGTACATTCATCAATGAAGTTTTCTTGTTCTGTGCTAGTGGTGGGGAAAAACTGCTAGGAGATATATTAGAGCATCTCAGAGACGTCCTAATTTTCACATATGCTTCACTGCCATATAGAAATGAAGCTGTGGCCTGCTGTGTGGACTCCATCCCCTCTCCTACTATAGCCTTGCCTCAGGCACAGAGAAATTATGCCCCAACAGTCACCCAGTGAAGGACACAGTCTACATGACCTGCACACAAGTCTACATGACTTGGATAATGAGGGAAAATCTTACTAACCTAAGTTGAATCCTACTATTGCTTCTGGAACATATACAAGGGAGTATAGGATATAGGTCCAGCTTCATAAAACATTTGCTTTACCGGAGGAAAGAAATTGAGTTGCTTATTGAGCAGTTATTTTATCTGATAGAAAGGTCCAGAATAATATTTTCCTTTTGCCTTGGCCCTTTTTTCCCAATGCCAAGACTTGCATGATGCCTAGCCAGCATCTGACACACTGATGGTTCTTGTCTGAAATGAAGAGTGCTCAAATACCACTGGTGTCTTTGGGACCATGTCTTGGCTCATGGGAAAAAAATCTGGAGGAAAATAAGTCCTTCATTCTTTACTGTCAAAGCGAAAAGTCAGGAGCTGATGCAGGAATGAGCTGATTTAGACTGAAGGTCAATCTGATCCAGGGCCCTGTCTCTGACAGTACCAATTATTCCCCAGAGATAAAAGAGCAAGGGCAGAAAAAACATGCTTATCCAGTTAATGTTCTGCAGAGGTATAAAAATCATGCAGCTACACTTCACAGACTATTTCTGAGAAATCTGGTAGGCTACCTAAGTGAGCCAGCCTGTTGAACCTTGGAAAACAGAGGTTGCTTCAGATAGATAATTAAAGATAGATTGTTAGTGGAAAGGCATCTGTGTGTCATATTACTGACAGCTGGATTGTCAGACGAGATGTCAACAATGCCTTTGAATATTTCATGATACTAGAAATTTATTTACTATTTAGAGCAAGGATTTAAAATCAAGTGTTTTAGCACTTTGAATGGTGCTTAAACTCTGGCCCCATGGCAGTGAAACATGTAGTTTGCCCAGCAGCTGTTGCTGAAGCAGTTCCATTTTTGCATAACATCTTTAAATTGCAATTAGAGCTGAGACTGAGTCTGGGCTTCCCAAGTCATACTCCAGAGTCAAAGAAGGAGGGTAGCCTAGCATTATTTGCAGGAAAGTTTTTCTCTGAATTTTATATGTCAGGTCAGTCTTCTGCCTAGAAACCCCTAGAAATCTACTGCTTTGCTATATGAGTTGTCTGCAGTTACCATAGCCATTAGCCAAATGCACTCCCTGGGCTTTATAATGGTACATTAGGACACTGAACTCTCCAGGGAAAAAATGAAGCTAAATGTAATGGTAAATGGCTTTCAAAATATTCTATCCTGTGCCTTTAAATTTCAAACCCTGAAAAGAAAGCAAAAGAAAGAAGAAAAAGAAAAACATGAAAGGAAGAGATTAGTCTGTGACTGAAAATCCAGCTGTGTAAACAAGTTTAGTGACTTCTTTTATCTCTAATTGGTCTTATACATTGATCTTTCTGGTGCCAAAATCACACATTTCACATTAATTCTTCAGTAATATAGCATTATTTTCAGATGGAATTGGTCTGAAATGTCAAACTGATATGTGTCACTTGCAATCTACTAACATTTCCAGTTTTTTCCAGTGAACATCAACAACTGTCTTTACTTATACTACTTTGAAAGTTAGAACAGGAAACAGGTTTATACCACTGAAAATGTGAATATAGACACTAAAATTGGGCTAATGGTGCTATTCATTGCACAAGACTTAGAAGATACCCAGCTGGCATAAATTTTTTGGCCAAATTACATTAACTTCAGAGATGTCATGCCAGTTAATATGGTCAAATAATTGGCCTATCGACTTCAGAAGATATCTGTCTCACAAATGCAAAACAGGCTGTTGTCTTTCCTGATAGTTTAGGACCTTTAAGTAACAAGATATTCCCATTATTATGTAGACTAGTCCAGAGTAGAGACTGGGATAGACACTGAGAAACTCCAGTTAGACAAAGAAACCACGTGTACAGGCAAATGAAAATCAATACTGATAAATGCAAGGTGATGCACACTGGCCATAAAAATAAATTAATGAGGCAACAAGCAAATGAACTGTCTATCCCTCTGACACAGGTCAGAGCACCCATATGTGAGAAGGGGGCATCAAGGCAAAATCACAATCTGTTTGCAGCTCTAATCAGAAAAACAAATATTTTAGGTTATATGACATATGTGGCACAGTGAAATATATAAAAAAGATTGTGTCAATATAATGATGTAGCATTGCCTGCACAGTTAAAGGGGATTTGATAACATTACACATAGGAATGAAAATGTGTATGAGAAACAACAGACTTCTGTTCCTCAGTCCTTCTATTTCTTCCATAGGATTATTGCATAAAACTAGAAAAGTCTAAGTGTAGAAAGAATCACTGAAATACGTTTTCCTGCTATAGATGACTAAACTGTGATTACCTTGCTGCATATATGTGTGTGTGTTTGTGCATAAAGCTTAGATATAACTGAGGTTAATAACAAGACTGATGACTAGTAAAACAGTAATAACTAATATTAATCTGGCATTAAGTGATAATAAACATTATTTCATAACCAACCAACCATAATTCATGGTTTAAGATAGAGTCTAATGTTTACAAATTTGTCATATGATAAATAGACATTTTGCATTTAGTGAGTCCTTTGGGGCAGGCAGTAACTGTGAGAAATAGACTACTAGACTAGATTGATGTCAAATTAATTCAGTTTGCAAATTTCAATTTTGCTACCAATGATTGTTTTCTACCAGTACATGACTAGACAAGACCCTGAGTGACCTGCTTGAGTCATTCCTGTTTTGAGCAATAGGGTTGGATTAGATTCCTCCAGAGATGCTTCCCAACATTAATGATTCTTTGATTCTATGATTAAATGGAAGAATACAAACAATTTTGCAGGACTAAAGTTGGAAGGAATATTTCTGTGCTAAAAGGTGTATGTGGCTGAATGTGTTAGAAAAAAAAACACATTAGAAGAAGGATTTAAAGGTTGGGGCTTTTTTTCATTAATTTACTCATAATGGGGTGTTAACCAATTTCTGTGGCATATAATAATCTGTGAGAGACAATTTCTTTCCAAATAGATTTAAATAAAATGTAGCAGACGTGCATTATAAGGCCTTAAACTGAAAGAGGTTAGATTTCAATTAGATATAATGAAGAAATTCTACTGCAAGGGTGGTGAGACACCGGGGCAGGTTTTCAGTGACTGATCTGAAAAATAGAGATGACTGAGGTCCAGTGTCAAGAAGCCTCCCTTCTCTGGCATAGTTTAAGTATGCAGTGTAGATAGTCTGTGTTGACTTTTCACAGCAATTTGTTCTTCTAAGAATGTGTTTTGGTGGGCCAAGTTAAACACCATCTTTCCTTGTGGAAGAGGTTTTTAGGCCTGGTCTCATCAGTTGTCTTTGATTTGTGTGTTGAGGTAGCTTTGTTTGGCTTGCAACCACTGCAAGTAAATGCCCAGTCTTAATTAAAAATGAATAAAGTATACTGGAAATATTCATAGTTAAGAAGCCAGGGAATGTGAATTTCCCTGATTCATTGAGTTACAAGTGTTAACAGTGATGCAGCTGAAGAACTTCTTTCTCCAAAGGCAGAGCCATGCCCTGGGAACCGAAGGAGGATGCCCGTGAGCAGATTTCACCTGGGGACCGACCTCTAGAGGGCAACACAGCCATGTGAAACGGCACGGCAGGACCGGCGGGGCACTGCGGATCTGCGCCCTGATCCGCACAGGGGATCCTCCCTTCCTGTCCTAAAGCCTTTTTATATAAACCTAACTCAAAGAACAGGCTTTACAGAGTGACACAGGTCAATAGATGCCCCTTGTATGGTTATTGTGATCATATTTTACCTTCTGTGGCATTCAGTCATCACCACAAAATACATCACCTTCCACCCCAAAAAATGCATCCCTTGAGCTTGAAACAAACACAAATCTCTACCGGCATTCAAATTTCTTTTTCTCATGTAGAAGATTAGAATGCCATACTCGGACCTCTAACTCTGAGTCTGCAACAGCCCCAGACTACTGATCCTCAAGCCCTTTTTTGAAAGCATTCCCAAACCCACTCTCACTGTGTGACCCAGGATGATAATTTTTGAAGATATACATATGGGCAAATTAAATAAAAATATTCCCATAGTTTTTATCTAGGTCTCCCAGTGTCTTTTACTTACTACGACTCTATTTTTCCTGGATGACAGTCACTTCACGGAAAGTATTTTATATTGGAAAAATAAAACATATACAACATATTGTCTGTGCTTTACTTGTAAACAAGCAAATCATATTATCTGAAACAAGGATTAGGCCTCAAAGTTCTTTGTTAAATAGGTAATATTATATATATTTTGTTAGCAGTAATAAAAGAGCAGAAATGGCATATGATTACTTCTCTTAGAACACTCTGGAAAGCATTCAATCATTAGCTCCTGCAGCCATTCACCATGGACTGCAGACTAAAACTTCCATTTTCAAACGTCAATTTCTGATGTTAAATTAAATGAAAATGTGGATCAGTGTGATACATCATCATCTAAAGCAACTCCCAAGGAAATCACTTGAGTAATGCCATTAGTGCTGCCTGCATTCTCTAAAACATTTGCGTGAACTGAAGTGGGCTCTTTGTTTCAGAGGCTGCCAGCTGGGATCTACCTTCTGCCAGGGTTGTGAACACCCTGTCTGTCAGCCAGGGCAGCTCTACCCATGGATTTGGGACTGGCAAGAGGATGTGCTGTGGCTCGGGCCTGCTCCTAAAGCAAAGGTCAGGCTGCAATCCCTGCCCTGCTGCAATCCCTGCTGCAGTCCCAGCTCAGACTGCTGCTGCCGGAGGGGCTCTCGGCTGATGGGTGTCTGTCCAGCCATCCTGGGTGCCATGGCAGGGTGGTGGGGGTGGAGGGGATGGAAGGGGTGGCCACTGTACTGGAGAGAGCCAGACAAAGTGGGCTCCAGCAAGAGCCAAGAGACCTGCAAGACACAGCTGAGCACAGCAGCCAGGGTAGTGTCACCTCTGGGATAACAACTTCCAGACAGGGCAAAATGCTTCATTGCCACGTGAAGAACAACAACAAATGAGAGAGAACCAGCTCTGCAGAGACCAGAGCAGTGAGGAAGGAGGGGAAGCAGGTGTTCCAGGTGCCAGAGCAGAGATTCCCCTCCAGCCTGTGGTGCAGAACATGGAGAGGCAGCCGTGCCCCTGCAGCCCATGGAGGATCACAGGGATGCAGAGATGCCCCTGCAGCCCATGGAGGATCACAGGGATGCAGAGATGCCCCTGCAGCCCATGGAGGTCCATGTGGAGCAGGGACCCACCTGCAGCCCCTGGAGGAACCCACCATGCTGGAGCAGGGTGACCTTTTCTGAAGGAACTGTGTGCCAAGGAGACCCCATAGTGGAGCATGGAAAAATTGTAAGGAGGAAGCAGCAGAGAAAGGACTGCTATGGCTTGACTGAAAACCCCTCACTTCCCAACCCCTCACACTGCTCAGGATGGGAGAGAGTTGGAAGAGTGGCTGTAAATGAAGGAGTGAAGTTGAGCCCAGGGACAAACGGGATAGAGGTTGGGGAAAAGTTGTTGTTGTAATTTATCTTCTTTCCCTCCATCCTTATCTGATTTAATTGACAATATATGAAATTAATTTTCCCCAAATCAAGCCTGGTTTGCCCAACATGATAAATGGCAAGTGATTTCTGTGTGCTTATCAGAACCCAAGAGCTTTTTGATCTTATTTTCTCCTTCATACTCCTAAGAGAAGGGAGTGACAGTATAGCTGGGTGAATATCTGGCAAACAGCCAAGGTCATGTCACCTCCAAAAATATTGAGAATAACCATGATTTTTCTAAGGAAAATCAGAATAATTTTACTGTATAATTCTTTGCTGTGCAAGAAGAGCCATGAACTAGAGGCTTCAGAGAAAAAAATCCTGGAAGGATGTAATGTACTTCAAGGACAAACCTGTAATGTCTCCAGTGAAGTTTGGCTAGGTGTGTCTCACAAAAAGGTGTGATTTGAACCCAAAATTCTTGTAGATTCTACAAACAGAATAGAAGAATATATAAAAGGAGTATTTTCAATCTCTCCCCCTCTTTCTTCCTATTTTATTGAGCTCATAATTCAGTCAGTTGGAGCTGAGAGACAATGTCCTCTTCAACATATCCTGGAATTATCTTCAGGAGAGGCAATTGGATATGGAACAGTTTTGTAACTGGTGCAATACTAAATCTTCTGAATATCATCCATTATCAATAGAAAGGAAACACAAATCTTTCACAATCCTTTCTGCTGAATTGAGAAATTCACATAATTGGTATCTAACACGGACTTCACAAGGAATCCTGATCTCCCCATACAACAGGATTGTGACTGCAACCTAAAAGGAACATCTTGTGCCCATTTTGCAACTGAAGATCGATTACAGGTTTGCTTTAAAACCCCTGCAAAGACTTCTTATCTACACTGGTACCATCTACCTGGAAATTATCCTAAGAAAGCAATGAGAGAGCTCCTATCTGCATTTATGACAAAACAGACACTATCTCCTGGGAATGCATCTGGAAAATTCTCTGCTGAACTTCACAATCTCAAAATCTCTTTGTTTTCCAGTGTCTCCAAGATAATCTGAAACCTTAGGTTTCTACTAAACACCAAGCACTGGCAGGTGAGCAGAGGTCTCCTCTAATGGTGGCAGAGAGGGGAGCGACTCCCAGGACGCGTGCAGCAATTTACAGATGGAGCTCTACAGGAGCATTTCCAGGGACCTGCCGAGTAAATGGGAAGTACAACAGGTGTGAAATTCGACCCAGTAGAGGGCAATAGACCCCAGGGTACGCAAACAACACGTCAGCCCTCGGTAAAACAGCTGTTTCCAGCCTGAACCTTAGGATCTGCACGGGCTGAGTAGATGGGGATGGAAGAAGAGAAGTCAGAATTCTGAGGAAAATATTGATTTTCTCCTGACTCTAAGTAAAAAGCTGTTCTCACTTGCTCTGCATAATAATCTTTCCTCTTCTTCATAACAAGAAAATTGGTTTCAAACAAAATCATCCCATGGCACACAATATCACTGAATTTGGTTATAAATGCTGCAGTTGAGCTGCATCACTTATAAATTGATCAGTGATAAGAATTAAAAGAAACATCTTTTTGTTGAGAGAAAGCCATACCAGGGTAAAAGTATGAGGTTATGTTGGGATGCCTTGGCTTAGAAAACAGTATTTTTTTCCCCTTTTAGATGCCATTGTAGTAGAGATAAGAATGTGTGTTTTATTTCTAAAAGATTAGCCCCAAATAATATTAGGGTAAATTCAAAAGACAAAAACTGGTATTCAGGAAATATATGCAAAAAGACACTTGTAAACTAATTTTTCCTCAATAGGATAAACACAGAGTAGAATAAAATAATTTAAATTACAATGAATATTTTATGGTGGAGCACACAGAAAGTTAGCAGGCAATGCTAGGACTTGTTCTAAAGACAGGGTCTGTCAAACAAACTTTAAACAAGTCCTGATAGTGGTTACATCTTCTGTAATGCTGAAGACTGGACTGTAGCTATCAGCAAAGAGACAGAGCTAAAATGGGCTAAAATGTGGCAGATCCCTCCCCAGTCCATCTCCCAGCTGCAGAGCTACTGTGTTTACACTTGATGCTAAGAAAGTTATACAGACAGGAAGACCCAGGGAAAAAAACTATGAATGAAAAGTCAGTTGTCAGCAGAAAGGAAAATGAAGGCTAACTAAGAGAAGTGAAAGCTTTTAAGCAGAAAAAAATCACAGGAGAAGGTGCCAGGGACAATGCCATTAGCAGTGACAAATGGAAATCATTGATTAAGAAAGTAGTGAAAGCAGGCAAGGGAAAAATGTCTCTGAGCTTTTATTCAGCAGTTTCAAATCTTTCAAAAATTTCTACCACCACTTCTTTCAAATGCAGAAAATACATTAGGCATAATAAAAGCACTGATCAAATCCTTGTCGGCCTACATAATGAATCAGATCTTTCAGGAGAATTGCCTGTCTATTGTGATACAAGCCTAATATCTGAATATCAGTGATTTACTGTTATTGTTTTGGCCAGATTACAAGACTTGGAAAATGCAATTAGAAGTTGCTGTGCAGGCTGATAGTATTTTATATACATGTGCAGACCAAAGGGCCTGCCTAGTCTACCTAGTCAGAACCCACACTTTGTAAACAGCATCTTATATTTCTGACCATGATGAATTTATACTTCACCCATTTTCTGAGGAGTCCACCACATTCCAGTTACTCCAATGCTATTCTTTCTCCCTCAGAGTCCATTAAATTTGTCAGCAGAAAGAGCTGAACTGAAATCAATTGAAGTTCTGCCTTTGACTTCAACAGGGACAAGATCTTCCCCTGTTCCTTTGACAACCCTCACAAAAAGACTGATTGCAATTTAGAAAGCTGAATCCTAGACCCCATTTCTGCTAATCACACTTACCTCCTCAAGTAAACCTCATGTCCAGAAGCTATTCTTACCTCTGGAGCTCCCAGCACATTCCTCTTCTGTGTGGCTGGCTTCATTGGCTTCATTGCCGAAGTACTTCAGAAAATGGATTGTCTTTATATTTTTTAATTTGTCAGAAATGAGCATGCTGGAGGTACTAAACAAATATTAGTTAAAGAATAGCTGCAATAATATGATAGCCAGTTTTGTATTGAGGCGTGCTGAGATGCTATTTGGAATTACTTGCCAAAGAAATTCTAAGAAATGTTGAAATTGCTGATAAATAGATTAAATAGATTTCTGAGAAACAAATCAATGCTAGCTTTTTTGGAATGAGAGAGAAAATTACTGATAATTGGAGTGATGCAGTCAGCTACTTATAAGCCATTTATAGTTGGTGTTATAGGGAAATACAATGAACCATGATACCAAATACATTACTTTTTCATTTTTTCTCCCTTTTTTTAAAAGACATGGCAGTGTCACATGTTGTCCCAATACTTAATATCCCCAGAACAACATAAAATCGACTTTTTCAACTTAAACCAGGATTATGCAATTTCCAGCTAAACCAGGGCAATGTCATTTATCTTTTTCTTCCAAAACAACTAAGAAAACAATCGAATGTCTTAAATGAGAAGGTGACTGCAGACAGTCTTTGCTAGTTTCATCCACTAATGAAGTGAATAGCAAGTGAATAGCAACAATGTTTGACATTTCTATAGAGTCTTTCATCCCAAATCACCTTAATCAATTTCATATCCATTTAGACACATCTTTTAGCACTTACATATGACTGAAATCAAACCACGGAAATGATAGGGCAGTACTCATCAAAAAAAAAAAATCTGTTTTATTTTGAAGTTCAAAAGGGGAAGGTTTTTTTTTAACAAATTATATGGGAAGATATTCAAGAGGCTGAACAGACACTCAGTCTATGATTACACTTGTAAAAATCATGGCAGAACATTATTTCTCAAACAGATGAAGCATTTGGGACCTTAGGATTCTTTCCTATTCTGGTGAAGATGATGGAGGCCCTGCAAAAGCAGATCCATGTTATGAAGCTTGTTTGATCCAATCAAACAGGTGAAGTTTTTCCCATTTATGCTTCTGTTTTTAGATAATAAGCCCCTCCTTCTTCCCTTCTTCTTCCCTCCTTCCCCCCATAATTAAATAAACATTGTCTGAATGGTGACAATCCATTGATGTAGCAGCTTCTTTTAAGCCCTGATCCTTTAAAAATATGTTTATATGTTTAATATGACTAATTCCACTAATAAGATAAGATAATTATAGGAAAATTAACTAAATGTTAACCAATAAAATATCTGAATAGCACAAATTTATCTACAGTATATTGGGATATTATGGACAAGGTTAAGAAATTTATGTTCCTTTGTCTCAGGTTTGTATTTACATTGGTTGAAATAGAATAGAAATATTTTCTGATTTAATTAAATAAATAGAAAGGGTGTTTTCTCAGCCTAGCTTTGTACCTTTTATGGAATTTCATCTCCTTGACTTGTGAATTGTTGGGAAAACTAATTTCTACTAATCTAGAAAAACAATTTCTTTAATCATCTAGAAGTCTTCTTAGTCTAGAATTTTTCCATTTTTAGTCCAATAAAGTACTATAACACTAAATTCTTAGGACATATCTCTGTTTTCCTGGAAATATTCGATTAAAATCTTTACCTGAACCAGCATACAAGGACTTGAGAATGTGTACAGTGAGAAGTCTGGTGAAGCCTATGTTCATAGAAACATTTTTCTTTACACCATACTTTTGGCAAAAGCAAGATGTATCAAAAAAGTGAGCCTTATATCATGTTGCAGCAAATGAAGATCTGCATTCTCTCAAATTTGCAGAGCCTCCATGTTCACTCTTTAGTATATGAGACAGACATGCAGAACTCATTGGGGCATACTTATAGCATGCTTTTTTTTTTTTTTTTTAATATTCATCTGACTCAGAAAATTGTATTTGTCATCTGGAAAATACTTTGTCAAATCAAAGTTAGCTGATGGAAATGAAAGATGAAACCAGAGCACACTGCTCAGGCTGATCTGCCCAAGATGGCAGTACTGAAATGCAGGCAGCAACAAAGTCCAGGCAGCATAATTTAAAACACTGACCAAAAACCCCAGGCTGTTGCACATAAGTGTAATCACATTATTGTTTCCATTATTTCAGATGTGCTTAAAAGTTTTGGAGAACTGAAAAACTTAATGACAATGGGTATATTATTAATGATTGCATAGATAATTTTGTGTGCTTTTATTAGTATCTAATTCTGTTAGTTAGAAAAGCTGTTATGGGAAAAAATAACTAAAACGTGACTATTTATATGGGAAGATCAGTCTATTCAATCTTACATAATCTTTGAATATTAGAGACATCAAACTTGGAGAATATTATTGATATACTCCAGGGACTGTGGAGAAATAATAAAAAGGAAAAATTCTTTTTCAGTGGAAACTTTTCAGTGGAAGAGTACAACAAGACCCAGGATAAAGAAGCTGAGAACACTTATTTAGATTTAGAGAATAATAATGGTCCTGTAGCAGATGTTAAAGTGAATATGCCCTAATGAATTCATGAATGTGAACAAATGCATATGCACACAGACACTCATATAGCCCTTACCTTTGAATTCAGTGTTTGAAAATCTTGCCTGGATTAAACACAGAACAATGGGACATCATGTGAAAAATAAATTCCTTCTGCTGATCTAAGTAATTTCATGTATCTATATATCTTCATGTCACAGTATCCATTTCACTTAAATTCCACTACTGGCAGCTATGACATTTTGAGAGAATAAGTTGTTTTTATAACTATATACTAATATAATAAGTTTGAGCAGTATTCTCACTATGAATGTTCAGATCCTGCCTTTTTGAAGGTAGGAGTACATTAGAAGGGCTGGGAAATTCCTAATTCCATCTCTAAACTAGCAAGAGGGAAGGCATACATGGAAAATAGAAATCAGCCAGAAAATTGCAAATTCCAGAGGGAACTGCAAAGCAAACAAAAGTAAAGGGAGGATTTTCAAGTTCTGGAAAAGGCCAGAAATGGTCCAGCAAACTTCCCTTTGGCCATTATTGGCAAACCTGTTTCCCTTGTGCTCTGCTCTGCCCAGGCTTTATGAATTAAAGAAGGTTGGGAATAATCAATACTTAAAACAAGAAATCTCTAAGGAAACCCATAATTTACATGAAATTACCTTGATTTGCTAAATTACATCAGTTCTTTGGGTTGATAAAGTAAAGGTAGAATGTGACTCTAGCAGGTACCCAATTAGTGGAAATGGAAAGGTGTAGAAAAGATTTTAAAAAATCAAGGTGTTATATTCCATTCCTGATATCTCAGTAGTGCAATGGGAAAGAGGGATATTCTTTAGCTCAGTATATATCTGAGTTGATTTTCAATTCAGTTCAAACAAGTTTTAGAAACCTCACTCAGAATGGGTTTTATGGAAAGCTACATTCAAGGGGTTCTGAAGCCTTCCAGTGAATAATCTCTTCAAAAATTTTTGCTTTACAAATAAACACTCAATTGCTGTAATCCAAATTGAGAAGCAGGAATCAGTAGGTCGGGCTTGTGGTTTCTCTCCCTATAGGAACATAGATAGAGGATAAATTCTTCTTGCACACCTGAAGATTCACTGGTATGAACTCACAGACATAGTAATCTGAGGTGCAGGTTATGTGTTTGCTGCATCTCTGACGTATCTTTACTCAGTTTCCAAATCATAATAATTATGGAAGTTATTTAAATATTCTATGCCAAGATATTCCATGTGTTTCAGTCACTCAGCTTCAGATACATTAAAAAGTGGTCTGATTTTCAGGAAAAGTAGTTGTTCAGTTGCTGAAAAGGCAGCTGTAAATTATTTTAAAGCAGAGTCCCAAAATGCATTCATTTTTAAAGACATGTCCTTAAAGTATATGTGGAACAGTGCTACAGAGCTGTACTACTTGGTTGCTCCTCCTTCTCTCCTTTATGCTTTGCTTTCAGTGGGACCTCAGGGAGACATATAATTTTAAAATTTACTACAGAGGGGTAGGGATTTTGTATTCAGCATTCTACAACTCTTAATGGTTCCTACTTCCTCCCTGCTTCCCAGATTCCTTCAGTCCTTCACCAACCAAAGCCTGGTGTTGGAGTTGGGCAATTGCAGGTGAGTCCATGGGGTGAGGCTGGGTAATATGAGCAGCTGAAGGTGCCCAGCAGGAGGACAAAGGAAATTCAGCATCCTCAGACACGTCTGAGTGGTGCTGCCCTGCTGTGCCCAAGCACACCCAGACCTCCTCCCATCCTCAGACCTCCCCGCTCTGCTCTCAGAGGGCACCTCAGCAGGGAGAGCTGCTAAGCTGGCTGCAGTGCCAAACCTTCCCATTTCACAGTCCCATAAAGCTCACAGAAATGTGATGTCATAAACTGAGGCAGATGTCAAAATATGTCCTACCCTGCTGTTCCAGCTGTGGCAAAGGTTAGTTCTGCAGGGGGGGAAAGTGGCTGCTTTACTTGGCTTACATTAATCCCCTGCCCTGTGGCAACAAACCGTTTAGGGAATTTGGAGCTGGAACTTTCAGAGGCAAATCACTTTGGGAAGGTGGATAAAGCTGCCTGCTTTGCTACTATCCAACTCTTTGTGTCCTTATTTAAAATGTCTAAACGTAAAATGATTATGAGCATTGAGTATGTGGCACAAAACAAAAGCACCTCCCCCTCCTCTGCAGCTTCTTCCTCTGTGCAACTTTCTGGTGTTACCCTGGGCCATCAGTGGTCCAGAAGTTCCAGAGTCAGGTGACTAATGAGCAACCACAGAACTTTGTGTTAGTCAATCAGTATTAACTACTATAAAAGTATCAAGGACAAGAGGAATATCATGAATTGAAGAGAGCCTGCAACTTCGATTCAAATCAGATATTTTGGTGGTTCCATAGGCAAAGCCAGGGACAATATTTGGTAGTCTTTCATTGTCAAGTGGAAATTAGCAATTTTTTTCTATGCAGAGGTAAATTATGCAGCAATCAGTGATGATCTGTATGGGGCAGAATGGAATCAAAGGCAAGACTGAGATGGAGGAAGAAGCAGCAAAGGAAAAAATTGTGAAATAAAAAATGTCTACCTGATGAGCACAGGAAATAAAGGAACCATTAAACTTTCACCATCTAGCTCCCTTTATGTCCTTGTCTTCTCTCCTGCAGTGATTTATTGGTGAGAAGTCTGCAGTGCTTTGCTCTGGAGTACAAAGGCAGTTTAGCAATGGGTTTTCTACTGGCATGGGCAAAGTAAGTGCTTGAGCTAAGCAGTTGGTGGATGTCAGAAAATGTCACTACTTGCCCACTCCTTCAGCGTAAGGAAAAGCAGACTGTTTGCAGTTGTGCTACTGAAGGACAGCCCCGCCATGGCCACCAGGGGATGAGGGGGATCCCTAGCAGCTGCTGGCACAGGGAAACGAAGGTTTTCAGGGTGTTGCAGCTGCAGTTTTACTCCTCACCCTGTATATAGACCTTGAGCAAAAAATTTCAGTGTTGTGCATAGATGAGAATCTGCTCTAAACCAGGACCAGTCCAGCCCCCCCAGACTGTAAGTTTCTGAACACTTTAGACTGATAATAACTGCCAAGAAAAATCTTACACTGCCTTTTTCCACATCACTGTCTGCTCATTTTACCTCCACTTGCTGCTGACACAGGTGGTTTTGTCACCGTGCTGGGAAATGCATCAGGGAATTCATGAGGGTTAAAAGTCACCTTTCTGGGGCAAGTGGGAGACACAAATATTTGTGCTAGTAGAGGGAAGAGAGCAGGAGTAGAAGGGAGAGCAGGGCAGATAGGAGTGGGTCTGCAGCTTTTGGCAGGATCTCCAGCTTGCAGTGTTCCGCTCCTGAAACTGTGGTCTCAGGCAGCTGATGAAGAATGAGAAAAGGCTTTGTCTTACCCAAGGCATGTTCCCAGTAATCAACATCTTGTGCAACAGCAGTCAGATCCAACACTTCCCATAGTCCCTGGAACTTTGCTATCCTTTGTGCCTTGTAAATAGCCTTCTGAACTTCTCAGGAATAACCTTTAATTTGTACATGTTTGACAACTATTATATTTTGTTGAGGTTTTTTTAATATAATCTCATATTTCACTCTTGCTCCATTAATACTTTTTCCAGTCCTCATGTTCCAATCTGAAATTCCAATTTATTTTTTTTATTATTATTATTATTTCTTTTAGATTTAGGCTTTCTGGTGTTCTGCTGCCAAATATCTTTGTCATCTTAGACTGTATACAGGGTGAAGCCTCCCCTTTTATGTGTGCCAGTAATTCAGACAGTTCTAGTGTGCTATTCCATGTCTCCTCACCAGCAGCACAATCTCTCTTCAGGAAACAGAGAAAGCTGGCTTAAGTGCAAACTTGGGCTGTATAGGTAAATCCACCTTTATAATTTTTTCTTCTGTTTAATCTGAAACAATTTATGTAGAAAAGTTAATAGTGTATTTTCCATGAAAATTTTTAATTATACTAGTTTGCCTAGTACACAGAGAAGAGGGTTTGCATATCATGACAAAACCATCACAGAAATCTCTGACTTTAATTTGAAGGTGACAGAGAATGATTGAATGCATCTTCAAAGACAAGAATCATATGATTGGTTAAAAAGCTGCACCTATATTTTTATTTAATAAATAATTAATGTAGTTCAGGGTCTGTTTGTAGAGTGGCTTGGATGAGAGAGCTGGCAAGAATATTCATTTACATGTGGAACAGACACAAATCAGGCTTTTCTACTGTCAACCAAAAACTTCCTAGAATGAGAGCTGAAATAAAACTTATTAAGTTCTAAGTAAAGCTCATTAAATTGTGTTGGAACAAGTCCTTTTTAAGAAGTGAAGTTTTCAAAACAGCACTGAAGCTTTTTGTGTCAAAAAAAAAAAATCTTTGTCCTTTTCTGGGCAAGAAGAACTGGGGTGTCTCAGAAGTGGTGGTAATTATAACAGCTTGGAATGGATGGCCATGTTCTGTGCTATGAAACTGGAAGCATGGGAATTTTCATTGTTGTCTTTTCTTTATTTGTATTACCAGAAACCGAAGATTTGCCCACAAAATTCATAATATAGGACAACAGAAAGTAGGACTGTGATCTGTTTGATCAAGTGCAGACATCTGCTATGTACATATTGTATAGCTCTGCCTACAAACAAGCTCAACAATAGGATCACCACCCACCCAGTAGCAGGAAACATTTCCTTCTTCCAATAGTCTATGTCTATATACAATATATATATAAAACTGCTTCTGTCTTTACAGCTTATCTAGACAAATACAGCAAATTGCAGGTATTGAAATATCAGGTGAAGCTGTTCCAGCCCCCCTTATCAGACAAGGGGAACGAGTCAATGGAGGCAATGACAATACCAGCAAATCAAAAGTGGTAAAGGCCTTTTTCTGGTCTTAGGAGGCTGGGATAGTTCTGCTTGGAAACCTGCTGCTCCCCCAGAATGAGCCCACACACCGAAGCAGTGTGGCAGGTGCCCCAGGGTCTATCCCATGGCTCTTGGTGTTCACTGTAAGGGAATGGCACAACCCATTCCTGCCTCTTCCCCTGAGACCTGGGAATTGCCTCCTCTGTGATAATTCCCCAGCTGTGCACGGGACCTGGTTGGGGGCAAGTGCTGGCCCTAGACAAAGCACAGGGACAAGGGACTGCTGTATCCACTCAGATTTCTGGAGTCACTATCCAACCCCTGTGCATGTGCCTGTCCTGATTTATAGAGAAGTTTGCCAGAGCTGTGTTAACAAGTGTGATAGCAATGTCAGTGCATCAGCAGTCTAGCATGCTATGCTTAATGATAGAGGTTAATGTATAATTACTAGGGATATATTGCAGTGAGTTATTATGGAAATATAAATAGATGGAAGAACCTTCGTGCTCCAGTTAAGAGCCACATGTTTAATGGGGTATTGTGTACTTGCACACAGCTCTGGTCCCAGAGGCCTGTGTATTAGAGAGCTCTTGATATGCTGCACCATTTCCATCTACAGATGCATTTCAGGTTGTTTTGGCCTTTGTCTCCAATTGCTCCCCACTGTATATACTACACTCATAAGGGAGAAATATAAATTGACTGGATTTGTAAGCATTTATAATCACAAAATTATCTAGGTTAAAAGGGATTTCTGGATATCATCCAGTATGGACCCCTCCAGTGGATGGCTGTGAACATCTAATAAGCTCCTGCTCTAAACATTCAATTGACTCTCAAGAAAATGAGGATCATATTTTGCATTTACAGTTGAGTGTCCAAAGTATTGCAATGTGAATGCCACCCTTAGGGAACATTAACTTTGAAAAATCACCTTATCTTTCTGAAAGGCTTTCACATCTCTCACTTTCATAGCCTGAAATCTTTTTCTATCAGAGTCCAAAAGGAAGGAAAATACTTATATTTGATTAAAAGGGAAAGAAAATATTCTCATTTTACTTTCCAAGATATTTTCTTTTAAAAAGTAAATAGAAAGTATGTATCCAGTTCCATTCCTTAAAATGTTCTTTTAGAAAGCCTTCCTGATCCAGTTCTACACACTTTTATTGTCTTATTTTCTTTAAAGAATGCTACAGTGAGAAGAGAGCTAGCCCCGCTTTATGTCGTGGCTTTGCTTTTTATGTTACAGGTCATAAAAGAAATTATTTCACTCAGAAATAAGGCCACAGCAGCTGCGTTGCCTTTGCCAAGAAAAAAAAGAAAAGGCAAAAAAAAAGCTAAGGTTTTTTGGTTTTCTTAAATGTATTTCTTTCCTATTCTTTTAAATGGTTGTATTTCTTCTCTGACCAACTCCTCTGACACTGTATCAGCACTGATGGAGCTGTTTGGAGGCGGGTGACACAACTGTCACTGTATCAATCTCACCATGAAGCTGTCAATTCCACAGCAGCATTTGGAGCTGCATCAGACAGTTCCAGTGACATGGCAGCCACAATGTGTGAAAGACACTTCTATTCCTTTGGATGCGTGGGAGACACTTTCATTTACAGAAAGGACTCACTGGCACTCTTGTTCTGCACACAAACATTAGTCAGACTCTTCATGGAAATCAAAGGAAGCTGGTGTCAGTGCACACTCTACTGCCATCAGATTTCAGGTGTCCCAGCTGTCCAGCCTAATTGCCCACCAAACTTAAACTTCCAGTGAACAGTTTCCTGAGATTCTGTTCCTTTATTTTATATCCCCATTGTCAACAATCTTATAGAGACAGGCTTGTTTGTGATTTATAATAAATAAGGTTGCAAGAAAACTAGGCCATTTCTAATAATAATATACTCGTGAAAGAACTTCACTTCCTCATCCATATGGAATGGAGCACCCTGCTTATTCATTCTGTCCATTTTCTATGGCATTAGCACCTATTCTGATATTTACTTTTTTTTTTAAATTTAAACTTCATACATTTATAAATCTCATTGGATAAGGGTCATAACCTGCTGCTAGCAGATGCATTATCTTTTCTGTTCTCAGGCTGGCTGAACTTGGGACAACAGTTTGGACCTAGGTCAAGAGATGACAGTAGTTAAAAGGAAATAATCAAGGACATTGCTGCTAGAACAAGAAGTCCCTGGATTCTTGGCACAAATTTAAACCTTATAATACCATATTAAGACCTGATAACTATGTTGGTGTGCACTTATATGAGCTGCTTATATGTGTAGCTGCTGTTGTAAGAGAATGGCATTAACAATGTAAGTAGACTATACAAACAGTGGAACCACAAAGGAACATTTGAGGTCATCAGCTCCTACAATTATGAGCTCCCTTAAGTATCTGGAGATAGAAGTGCACTATCAAACACTTTTGAATTAAAGACATACTTGGATTAAAGACATACTGCATTGGTCAGGAATAGTTTTATATTTATAACAGACATTTGGATTAACTCTTGTTATTCTCCAAATATGTTCTTAGGATATTTAATTTTTAAATTTTAACTCTCTGTATATATATGAACTTTCTGTGTATATGTATATAGAGTTTTATATAATTCTTACATTGGTACAGATAATATATATATATATATATATATATATATATATATATATATATATAGTCTTACACAATACTTAATAATCAGCTTTTGTATGTAGCATCTTTTTCAAAATGCATAGTTGATGTCTCCAAAACTGGTTCTGCTCACATATGAAAGCTTTTTTTTTTCTTTGCTACAGTTATTATTTTTATTAATGTCAGGAATTTAAAAAGAGACTGAAAATGCATAGGGTTTTACATCTGAATTCACTGGAAGAATGAGTCACAGAAGTTATTTTTGGCATAGTGCTTTTACATTTAAGCCCTAGAACATTTCTACTTTACCATCATAAACAGATTTTACCATTTTGTATTATTTAAAACAATATTCTGTATGAGTGAACAAGGTCTCAACCATGGAGATGATACAAAACCTATGGAGAAAGGAAATTACAGCATGATCGCTGGAGCCATACCACCCAGATCTGTTAGCTCATCCAAACAGAAATGCCAGACTGAGCTGATTTGGTCACTGCTTTGGTTGGGACCTCTGAGGAAACCTCCAAGGTTGCTGAAGGAAGTGGTGGCAGCAACATTGTAGGTGGTATTCTCTGTTCTTGAGTCACCAGTGCGTCAATAACCTGTGATGGGAGCCAGCAGGATTTCCTGGAAGAGCTGCGGGCATGAGTGAAACCAAGGTCCTGAGTATCAGGAATTATTTCATGACCATCATGAACTTCATATGAGGAACAGACCTGGTGACCCTGGTACCTGCTCACATTTCAGTATCAGCCTTTCTTTCATAATTTCTCCAAATTGTTGCAGTGTTTTCTCTTCCTTGGGGCAGGAGAATAAAAACAGTAGTGTCATGCCAGGATGATGGAGTACAGAAAAATGTTCCAACTCCATTATGAGAGACTTTTACTGAAATCCTGTCATTAATTTGAATGAGATTTGGATCACATCTAGAGCCCTAAGTACAGAAGGAATGTGACAGGGCTAATGTGTTTTTGAAGGAGCTCTTCCCTTTTCATGCCTTTCCCATCTGAGCAATGCTGCCATTGCCTTTCAGCCATAACCACCAGCCATTACTCAGAGGTGCTGTCAGGCCCAGTCGTGCTCCCAGAGCAGCTCCAGCCCAGACTGTTCTCCTCCCCAACCCCACTATGGTGTAGTGACACCATGACATTACATTCTCCCCAGAAACAACGACACAAATCTCATTTATAACTGGTGGTAAAACTTTATTATTCAAGTTTAGATGTAACAGACATCTTTGCTGCCTGAAGATTGTTTGCATAAGAAATACACCAAGAACATGTTTGTGAGTAGAAATGAACATGCACTATGAAAACCAAAAAACAAAACAAAACAAAAAAAACCCGAAACAAAACAGAACAAAAAACACATCCATGTGTTGTAAGGACAAAACATTAAGAGCCAGCATTCTAGAGTCAAATCAGGGCTACAAGTTTAATGATGGTTTTTAGCAACATGAAGTCATTCTTTATGAAGCAATTTTTTTTCTTTTTTTTTTTTTTTTTTCTTTTCCTGCTGGTGAATTTTCTATAAGCTAAATTTACAATGGCATTTTGAGATGTTTCCTTTTCTCCTGTTCTCCTACACAGAGCTCAGAGGCCAAAATGATAGGAATGGATAACTGTGGTAGCTGTCACGATGTTTTCACTTTACTAAGTGTAATTTTGCTTTCCTAGTAAAGGAATTTTAGTAAGTGTAACAAAGAATCAAATGAAACAGGTATTTATCTGGCTGTCAACCTTTTAATTACTGTCTTTTATCCTCTTAAAGTAAATTGGGGTGTGTGTGATTACTATACAAGTAGCATCGCCCCAACTGCCAGCTTTCCAGAGTTGGCTGAATGAAATAAAAACTGTGAGGAAGAGGGTAGTGAGGAATCCTATTCTGAGGTGAGAAAATTAAGTAAATAATTTTACTTGGCCCATCTTAACTTTAGAGAAAAGTTTAGAAGGGATTTCTCACTTATCTATCACATTTGGGATATGCTGACAAATTGCTCACTGCTCCTTGCCAAGCATAACTGTCTCCACAGAAGCAGAAGGAAATATATCTACCCTTCTGGCTGCACAGAAGTGACCTTCTAATCTCCTTGGCTTTTCCTGACCAGTATTAGGAATTAGCATGTTAAGTCAGCCAAGAAAAATCAATACAGGAGCAAAAATGAGAATATATTTAGACATACTGGGCAAAAAGCAGATGGTAGACAACATCCTTAGCACATAAAGCAAGTAGTTATGACTACAAAACAACAGTGTCCAGTCCAAGGGTGGACTTGAAAGTCTGTCCCTGAACTGAGTACTAGTCCTCAGTTGCCAAATCAGTTTTTCCCATTGCGCAATCACTGTGTTTCAGCACTGTATACAATTAGCATCAGCCACTTGTCCTGCTGCCCCTCTAACTGCAAAAATAATCTATTGCTCACAGGGTGTCTCAGCCTTTGGAGATGTCTCAATTTTCTCTCTCTTTAAAGCTGCCACAATAGAGAACAGTGCCTTTTTTAGGCCAAACCAAGATATGTGTATCCAGTGTCCTTGCCCCTTTCTGCACAGTCCATTAAAAATAAGGGAGGAGTTTCATCAGCACGGTGGCAAATAGGTGCAACACTTCTTTTGGAGAGCAGTCTAAATTTGGCACCTGAACACAAACTGTGCTCTGGAACATCATCTCCTGCAGCACTGAGGGGGCAGCAGCCATGAAGTGACAGCTTAGGGGCAATCTGGTTTGCAGATGATGTCACAGGATGGCTCCATCTATACAGAGAGTTACTGGAAACACTGTGCCTATTCCACAATCTGATTAGTGACAGGCACCACAAATCCTCTAATTTTGAAACATCTACTTATTTGGTTGTCCAATTTGAGATTTGTTTTAAGATCTTACACTACCATTCCTTTATTAAGAGAAGTTCACCACCTTGAAGCCACTGACAAATTGAGAACAAAGACTGATTGTTTGAAAGTTCAATTTTTAGTGCTGTAAGTTGATTGAAACACAGTGGGTGCAGTAATTACTTGTGTGTGCTAACATTGGTTTCCATCTGAAAGTTATTAAATAAGATTATTCTCTTCCTGTGTCAGGATTTTTTTTTCTTTTTATTAGTACTCATTGTGAGGGGGTCTGGAAGATGGATGGAGTCACCTCTCTTTTGTTAAAAAAACAAAACTGTGCTCCTCCTATCCCAATCAAAAAGAACAGGCTACAGCAAAATCCCATTTCTTTAAAAGCAGAAATCTTAGAACATCTCAATATGTCATGGCAAGAATGATGAACTTTTTTTCAAATTTTATTTGCATCATCTAGGTGTGCAATAGTAACATTCAAAGATCTGTCTTGTTCTTTGCACTCATAAGATTTCATTTCTCCTCATCCCCAAACCCTGATACGTGTATTTCCTGTTAATTTGCCTCTGCTTCTGAGTTTAGCAAGAAGTGTTATAAAGTTCAGGGTAGTGCTCAAGTCTTACAATGCACATGTCCCTCTAAAATATTTTGCCATGAAGATGCAGCTTCTATCAATGAAGAAGCCAGAGGAACTGGTAGGTCTGAAGTGAAGTAAGTCAAACCAGTAACTACTGAAAATCGGCAGGCAGCTACCTTTGAAGCCGATAAAAATCACTGCTTACTGAGTATAACATCTTCCTTGGAAAAGCTGAAAAGGACACACACTGGACCCTGACGTAACGAAACGAGGGCAATCTATTTCAGTCCCCACAGAAAAAAAAAAAAAAAGGAACAGAAAATACCCAACAAAAATAAATCCACAAAAACCAAGTCAGAACTTATTATTGGAGAACAATAGTAAAAACATAACCAGACTTTGTCACTGGTATCAAGCTGGAGATTCATCTAAAAATAGAAGAAGAAGAATGTGGCCCAACATCCTTTGCTAACCTAGAACACTACTGAAGGGTTACAGAACTCAACCACAGCAGATTGAGTGGGATGTTCCATATGCTGCTCACCAGTAAAGAAGCAGTGGGTGGAGCAGGAAGGAATGCAGCCTAATGCTGAACAACAGCCTGCCTGTGCCTAACAAATCAGAGAAACTGTGCAATAATGTTTCACCTCTGTGAAAATACAACACCTAAATACTGCCAAGGTCAGTGAGACCTTTGGTGATCAACTGTGTAAGTGCCTCTCATGCTTGGTGATGTTTGTTGCCAGCTGCTTTAGGCACGTTATTTCTCAAAAGATTATCAAAGTGCTGAATGTTTAGGCCAGTTCCCTCCTGGTTTTCCTTTCGCCAACCCCTATAAGACATTTCCTATCACCTCTCCTTTTATTTTCCACCTCCCTGTTTATCTGGTTAAGTATCTTAGTAAGTGCACCAAATACTAGAAGGGAGAGTGGTGAGACTCAGGTAAGTTAAATACAAGAACTTTTTTTTTTTTTATGAGCTTTAGTTCAATTACATGAAAATCTGAGAAAGGCGGCATGTAAGTGAGATCAGAATAGGACCCTTTACATATAATCTCAAGAGAGGACTTAGTCCAGAGATATTTTTATAGAACATTTTAAAAAATAAAATGCATGAATGGAGAAATAAAAGACAACATAATATCAGAAAGACATTTTAAACTTCATTCGCTGCAACATTCATGAACCAGTTGAGCTACACCTGCCATCCAACCATAAGGAACTAAGACCCTGCACTGCGAAAAAGAAACAAACCCAAACAAAACAAAAAAGCAACTGCGTAATATTGTAAAAATGGAGTGCAATGCTACTACAGAATGCAATAAAATATCAGTGCTGCATCGTCAAACAGCACTTATCAAAATAATTTCTGAAATGTTTCTTCTGAAACACAGACAAAGCAATAAAAAGAGGATATATGTTTATCATTTTAAGCATAACAATGTGAGTTAAGAGCTTAAGAATACAAAAGTACTTGGAATGAATAGTGCTACCCTTTTTTCCTAAATAGGCATAAAAATATTTTCATTTCCTTCTTGTTTTTCATACCATTAATATCAACAAATTTCATTCATTTCATGTTATCGTTTACAACTTTAATGCACACACACAGAAAAAAAGATACCTACTGCAATAGAAATAGTTGCTTCATTACCTTGTTTGCTACATTTGCAAATGTAAACAGCGAGGCAGAGCCAGAACTGACTCTAATGCATGATGGAATATCTTTGTTGCATACGTACACTGTAGAAAATAATTATTCAATATGTCAGGCACCATTATTTGAAATGTAATACATTAATATTTACTAGAAAAATAAGGTTTTTTTCTATTTGTTCTCCCAACTTCTTTAATGAAATAAGTTAATCTGACAGTGCATCCAGTAGCTTGTAATATCTTCTACATCCCTGTGGCAAAATAATAAACTACTGGTTGGGACACTATAATGAAAATGATTAAAGTCAGTTCTTGTACACCCTTGTAGCAAGCATGGAGGCTCGTCTAACAGCACCTTTAACCAATTATTTAATATTTAGTTATTTAGCCCTATTTCCCTGAGCAGTTATGCTGAGGAGCTTTCCCTTCATGGATAGTTTTTAAAAAGCTTTAAGTATTAAAAAGTACTATGAAGACATTTAATGCTACTTAGCAAAAGCTGGTATAAGTCTACTGAAGGGATTGACTGGTATGTATAGCAATGTTAAGCCTGTGGAGAAGTAACCTTAGACTTTAAGGTTTAGAAATGTAATATATTAAAAATATATTAAAATAAAATACAGCAGGTTACCTTATTCTATGCAAATTAAACCTGGAATGTGGCTTCTGTATTAGAGAATTCACTTGCACAAAATGGTTTTCCTAGACTAAAGTGTGCCAGAAAGAATGTAGTGATAAAATGGTAGCTAAAAATCAGCTGAGTCTGAGAAACACATATATGACATTGCTGCCAAAGCTCTGAGGACAATGTGATCCTAAGGCATGTTGTAGGGCAGAAATTTGCCCAAATTAAAGAAAAGAAAATGACCTTTTAACTCTGTATATTTAACATGTCTAGTTCTTATATACAATGTGCATATGTTCACTACACCCCTGCAGCAGTATATACATATACACATCTTTGCACACTTGCCAGTTATGTCTCTTACAGAACAGCAAAGGTATTAATTGTCCAGTAAAATTTTCTCAAGGTTATTCGGCATGATTCACTGCATTCTGGCTAGCTTTGGTGGGCCATGTCCCACTGAATTATCTTCCTCTCCTTCTGGCCACCATCCAACTGTTCTTTTTTCTTGGTAACCCACTCATTTAAAAAAGAAAAAAAAAAGGAAAAAAAAGGAAAAAAAAGGAAAAAATCAAGAATAAAAAGGAAAAAAAAAAAGAAAATAACAAGGGATTTAATATTGGATAAGGCATGCTCTCTATATGAAGTGCTTTATAGGTCTTCACAAGACATTACAAGCTATTGAATTCCCATCAAGGAAACCTATTTCTGTTTAATTGTGCTAAGTGCTAAGGTTTACTCTTTAGGTTTTCCATTCTTTTCAGCTTGTGCATTGTTCCTGTGTAGGCCCCTCTGGATGTGAGTTGTGAAGTCATACTTGTCCGTGCAAAGATGCTGGCATATGCTGCACTGGAAAGGTCCACTGTCACCATGGCAACTCATATGCAATGCATACATCACTTCATCCAGAAAGACAATGCCACAGTGCACACACTTGGTAGAAAGTTCATCTTGGGTACTTCTATCAACTTTCTCTGTTTTTACTACATTCAAGGGACCTTCATTTTTTACATTTGGTGGTGCCTTACTCTTTTCCTTGGAGGCACCATTTGCAGTTGGCCCAGGTCTGGAATGCTTTATCGCCAAATCTAGAGGAATGTCATTGTCTGATCCGACAGCTGAAAAATGAGGAGGCAGATTAAAGGTGGGATAAGGCACATAGTTTTGGCAAGGATTTGGTAGGCCAGGCACATGACTCAAGTAGTGTGGATTCCCAGGAACAGACAGCTTATATTTACTCCAGAATCTCAGCCAGTCAGCTTCACTCTGAAAGTCATTGTGTACAAATGGAAGTCCAAAGAGTGGGTACTGGTATTTTTCAATAGGGCTTCCAGGTGGAGAATAGTTTGGATGTTTCACAGGTCTCATGTACTTTTCTATCGGGCTGCCTCTCTCTGAGCTTCCTTTCCCTTCTGATATCGATGAACTGTTTCCTGGGTCTCCAGTACTTTCCTGAGGACTTTTTATCTGAATGTGCAAAGGTTGCATCCTTTTGTGAATATCCAGAGTTTGGCTGACCAATATTGGCTGCTGAGCAGAATGGCTTTTAGTCAATGAACCTGGGGCCTCGTATTTACTGAGGCTGGGAAGCTGAATTTCTCTCTGATGACCTTCAGGTAAATGATCCTCTGACCTCCTCTCTAAGGGGCTTCCATTGACTTGCTCCTCACTGCTACCCCTCTGCTGTTTGTTTAGCTGCTCAGCCTGAAGTGCCTCTGGGTTAAGGCGCTTTCTTGTTCGTCTCCTAATGATCTGTTCACCATTGTTCTGTTTAATGATGTTTAAAGGCCTGGGAGTCTGCATGGAACACACAGAGAATGAACAAAAGGAAAAAAGAGAGACACATTAAACAAATCTGTGAGACCAGGCTCATGCAAATATATCTTTTTTTTTGTGAAGAGCTGTATTACAACAGTGTTACAGGAATGACCACATTTCAACCCAAATGCTGGTTCATGGCCCCTCATGCTGAAAGTAAACTATAAAATGGCTTATTTTATCAACCTGAGTCAACTGTCTTAGACATCCTGTACCTATTTACATAAAAAGGCATGAAGTATCCAAGCTGTCAAACCATTTATTACCTCTTAGTCCTAAAAAATTCTGGGGACACATGTAGAAAGTGGGTGCTGAGAGCCGGGGGTGAGGCAGGAGATGCAAGGCCCTATGCACTAATGCTGCTCTGTGCACCATGCCACCAGAGCTGCTCTCGGGCAGGGGTTTGCACAGCTCCCACTGGGACAAGAACTTACCTTCATACTCACCCTTCTCTGACATGGACAGAAAACACAAGCACACACAGGGCTTGCTGACCACCATTGCTGTCACACAGCTAAAGGGCTGCAGGTCCACTGTGGGCAGGGTGGGAAGATGGGGACCAGAAAGGGACTAAGAAAGATGGAGAAGAAAGCCCAGGGAAACTATGCACCAAAAGGTCTACCTCTTCTTTGGTATCAACTCCCCCTCCTTCACCCCACCTGCGTTGCTTTTTAAGTGTTACTGATGTGCTACTAAGCCATGAGGGAGAGAAGGCATCGGGCAAAAGGGATCTGTAAAGAAATAAGCATCACAAAGAGGCAGAGGGAAGAACCAAGTGAGGGACTTCTTTTTCCATTTGCTACTACCCCACAGCAGCTCACGTTAAGTGGCCTTTTTAGAGAAGAAGTGAAAATATCTTTGTGTGGGAAAACAAAAATGGTACAAGGAAGGAGAGCAGTTAGGTTTCCTTTAAAGGCTCCCCAAGAGAAAAGCAATACTATCTGTGTGAAAAATGGTGCTGCACCATCAGTATGTTTCTCTACTGGGCAGATGGTAGAGCAACAAAAACTACCTAAAAGTCATTGTTTGGTGCAGCTGACATTTTTCTTCCCAAACGCACATAATCCTATTTTGGTTGGAGGCCAGATAAGTGCTCCCTACCCCAGTATCCTACTCATATGTTTATTTAGAAATTTTAACACAGTTTTTAAAAGCAGATTTAGTTTTGACTTACAGTCAATACCCAAAGTAATCTTGAGTACCGTTAATGTAACTAATTTTTTAATATATTCATAACTTCAAGCTGATATGAAAACATCCAGAGCTGGAAGAACACCCATTCTATTATTTGCAGAGATTTAGTCTCTCTTTTGAGTTGCCATATTCCTCTCCTTTCACTTATTTCTTTTCCTGCAGTTGGCATACTCTTAATGGTGAACTACATTTTAGATAGCGCAGCTATTTTTAAAGTTTTTACTTTCTGTTAAAATGCTGAATCAGAAGTATACACACACTTTGATTAAGATTTTTAATAAGAGAAATTTAAACCTGGCAGAAAAACAGCACCTGAACCAGCCTCCTCACACAGATCAAAGTTGAGACAAAATCCTGTTAAAAAATTGCAGTATTTTCTATGTAAATTCTGTTGAGATAAAGATTATAGTTTGACCAATCAATAGCAAATTAATATGCAAAGGCATATACCTTTCATTATAAGGTCTGTATGATTTCCTTGTCTTTTTATGACAATTGTAACTCAGATACTCTGTGAGATTTTACAACCTCGTTGATCTTATTCAACGCTAAGTGCTACAAACCATTTTTACATGGCTTCCAGACAAACCTCCAATATTTTGGAAATACTTTTTAGTTTTACTCTTCATGCTACAGATAGGAAGCCTGATTATGGAAGCCGTTGAAAGAAACATCTTTCTACCTGAGATTAGGGACCCTCACACACTTACTTGAGGCTCCAGCTATTCAAAGTTATTGTAGCTTCAACTTTAAAATTCTTCACCTTGCCAATGACTGTGCTCATCTGATTAAACCAGACCTTAGATGATTAAAATGTACTCTTTAGTGGTGTAAATCTACTAATTTTCCTTATTTGTAGTGCAGATAAAAATATCCTGTATTTGGTTACAACCAAGGCAAACAGAAAATTTTAAGGTCATCTCTTGATTTTCAGTGGGGCACTAAATTTAGAATATAGTGGAAACATAACCAGAACTTTACTTTTAAAATGGCCTATGTCAGATCCTTAATTATATGTTAGCCATAATATATTGAAGGGGATCACAAATATTTCTGCCATCCCTGTATCAACTGGCAATCTCCCCACTCCAATAGTATGAATAACTAAAAAAAAAATTTAAAAAAATCAACAATGCTTCAATAAATGATTGTGATTAGAGTTCTCAAATTCCATGGGAGAGTGGAGCCTCCTCTAGACTAATCCTAGAATATGCCACAATTCTTTACTGAATTAGTCCAAGGATGTTGTCAAGGAATCACCATGGAACAAAATGTAGTGTTCCATGACCAAATCTGAGCTATTTAAAACTGAAGGACAGCACCACAATAAAAATGGTCAAATTCATGACTCTGGGGAGACAGCAAATGTGAATATTCTGTATATGTTTGCAGTAAGATGCATTTTTTCACTAAAACTATTTTAATAATAGACTTTTGGATTATAATTACACTTTTTAAACATACTTGATTGCATTAAAGGAGAGAAATGTGAAAAACGTGGCAAGTTTCATGTCAATTACCCCTTAGATAAATGGAACACTTTTGAAAACACACTGAAAAGTTACTCAAGGGTATAATAGAAATAGAAATGCAACTTGTAGCAGAAATCACTACCATGTTAACATCTGTAACATAATCACTACCACCTAGTAGTATCTGATAGATCAGAGATTTTTCTTCTTATTAAATGAAAGTGAAAAGGGGATCTTAGGCTTGCATTAATGAGGATGGTAGTCCTAGATAGTAATAACCCAATTAAAAGGGAGCTAAGAAATGTGCAAATTACTACAGGTGAGTTTTACTCAGCAGTGTAGTACAATTTAGGTGAACAGGGGTCTTACAGAAGTAAATTCTATTCCCTTGATTTTTTATAGTTTTGGATATTTCCCTAATAACTGCATCATCCTGGATGTCTTAGTTCAAAACCTTGTGTCCAACACATGACATGTAGTGCAATTTTTCCTGAACAGACAGGCAGACAGATAAAAGAAACTTTCATCTTTCTGGTGTCCATCTAAAGAGCATCCCTTTCCATGGGACTGTCTCAAAAGGTGTCCCAAAGGAGAGGTTACTGGATTATTTCAGACTCCTACTTATAAAGGAGTTGCTATCATACCACAGCAGAGTAAGGCCTAATTAAATTCTTTTCATTTGTTAGGTCAAAGTTCAATTGCAGTTATTAATGTAAAATGTCCACTGAATGGCAGCTTATTGCCATACTTAAACAGTGGAGCTTAGAGATAGGGCCAGCTTCTTGCTTTTGAGATGCATAAAACAAACTTTGACACTGTATTTCTAATAAATGATGCTGGAAGTGCACTAGTTCATTCCTACTGGTTCATAAGGATGATTCAAGTTGTTCTTGAATTCAAAACTGATTTTTGTAGCTTTTACCTACTCAAAAAGTAATGCTGAAAATCATGGTAAGATCCAACATTACAGCTGAGAAAAGTATACTTCAAAAAGTGAAAATAGAGTCTGCAAATGGAATTTCTACAAATAACCAGTCTCAAATAAAAAAGCCAAACTGTCCTTGTTAAAATCTTTGTGGATGTTCACCACTGATCAACTTCCTTAAATTAGATATTCTATCTACAGCTTTGAGAGGTGTCCAGGAAGATGATACCTGGAGGAAGACCCAGCCAAGATGCTGGCCAAGACCATGCATTAGTTCATCTTAGATATTACTGGCCTGACTGGGCTATTCTGGGCCTTAAAAACAGCGAGTGACCCCAGAATGACACATATGGCAAACAGAGCCAACCCTTCAGACTGGTGATGGCCATGCTGCTTTTGAAAATTGTATTTTTTACGTTGTTCTAGTAAGTGGGCAGGTTTGGCAGGATGTTGCATAAACAGGATTATTGTATGGGCAGTAGACAAGACCATTGAGAAGCTTACATTTCAAATTTAATTTCTGCAAACATTTTAAAAAATGCTCGTTCTTAGTCACCACATTTATTTCTGAGTTAGGCTCTAAGCCTGATCTGATACATTGCCCTGGCAAACTCCCAAAGACTACCTCGGTTTCCATTTCTGAATAATAGTAACACTTTTTAATTTCATAGGAATGTTGTAAAAATTAATTAATTAGTCACCTGACTCTCCTATGTGCGCCTATTAAAGACAGCAAGGATAATATTTAACCAGTGGGTCTTAACCTAAAAGATTCCAGGCATTTTGGCACTGATCCAAGGAAACACTTCAGCATGGCTTTCCTGGACCTAGACCAGAGCATTCAACATCTTTCAGGATCAAGTCAAGTGTCAATAAGATGAAAAGCAATATAGACAGACCATGATTATTATTTATTCCCTGACTGATCCTGAGGGATGGTGAATCTTCCCCTCACCAAGTGATGACTGCCTTCAAGTGAATAGCTTCCTTGCCAAGATATTTATTTTCCAGCAGACTCAAGAACTGTAAAAAAAAAAAAAAAACCAACCAAAATCCCACCTCCCTATATCTCCAGGAAATTTGCTATCAAGAATAAAGGAGGTAACAGATGTCAAAGTATACAAAAACTGTTTCAAGAGATATTTTAATATAGATGTGATGTCTAATTTCAAGAATTTTGGTTTTTCTAGGACTCTAGAATTTAGAGAGCTTTCATCACAATATATCATATGCCTTGAAAAGCAATTCCCAGACAAGAAATAATTTTCCCCTTATTTTGTATCAGAATAATTAAATGCATCACTGGTGATCTCAAACACATCTACTCACAGCATCCCAGGCTGTTTCATAATGAATCACAACTGATCCCAAAGTGACCATTCCGCAAAACCCTGTTAGGAAATTAACTGCAGGCCAGGGAGTGGTACTAATCACACAACCAGGCAAGACCACAGCTGCCCAGCTTAGCTGTGCAGGTCTTTTTCCTACTGAACAAACTGGTGAGTTCTTCCTACCGAGTGGAGCTTCTGGTAGAGGCCACACGCGTTGCATACATATCCACCATTGGCATTCTTCCGCCAGAGAGAGGTCTTTGTGGTCAGGCAATTGGCACAGAAAACACCCGAGCCTCTACGTCTCTGAAACAGGGAAGAAAAAGGGAAAAAAAACAGGTCAGAGGTGAGTCACATGAGCTGTGGAGTTAGGACAAATCAACACAGGAGTTTTGTCTCTAGACTGGCAACAATGACAGTATAAAACCACACTGCCCATAATGAGGTCAGGTTCAATTGTGCTTAATAGGCACCACTGATTTTCATTATAATTAACCCCAGAGTGATGGATGAGGTGTGTGAAACACCAAAGCCTTTTCAGAATAACAACTTTAACTTTTTGAACTTCAGGTTTTGTGCATTTAATGATGGTTTCTAAACAGCAAATTCTAAAAAAAAAAAAATCCCTTGGAAGCTGACAGAACATTCTGTAAACTCTCCTGGTTTCACCACAGATTATTTCCTTTTAGCTAGCTTTATTTAAAAGTGTGATTAGTAACAAGAATTCTGAAACACCACCAGACAATTAATTAGTTTGTACCTGTCTCATACTAATTCCTTAAACAGAGATTATATTTGAATGCATGATACTGTATTTTCCACTTATTTCTTATATCAGTATAAGCCACCATATATTCCTGCAGCCCACTATGAACAAATAAAAGTACAATATTCTTGAATGAGACCTCTTCTGAACTTCAAATGAGGTCCCAGAAAACACTGTCTTATTGACAGATAGATTTATTTATTTTATTTTAGTCAGGCAAAGAAGGGCACAGTAAAGCTTCCCTAAATACAAATTGATTTTAACCAGACTGAGCTGTGCATTCATCAGCTTTCATAATGATCCAGGAATATTTAAAAGTAGGCATGTTTATGAGTATTGCTCATTAAATTTTTTCTATGGAGTAATGATTTCATTAAACTTCTCATTTAAACAAAAGTCAGGCTGTGTTTGTGGGCCCAAATACTAATAAGCAGGAAATGGAATTCTTTTGCTGAAAAGAAAATCCGAATTTTAACTCTGTTCCCTTTTTGCAAAGGGAAAAAACGATCAGTTAGAAACCCTCACCAACTAAGATAAGAATGAGCGAGTACAGGGAAAACAGCCTGGGTGAAAACTAATTTTATTATAAATTAAAAATTACTAACACTATAAGTAAAAAATTCAGGGTTTCATAAAATTTAAGTAATTTATTTAACTTTAGTTCATACTGAAGAAGACTGGTGTTCATGCCAAAAAAATACAATGGTTATAATTGTACTCTGATACATTTCAAATGGAAAGCTTTCTGCAGACATAATTTTGGCTTCAAGACTGGAACACTTTCTTGGCATTGAAAGGGCATTTGATTCATCGGGTGTTTCACAATGTATCACTAAAAAGACCTGGTGAGCAGCCAGTTCCCTATAGGGTAATTTTTCCATCCAGATGCAAGTGCTATCAGAGGCCCTCGTCAGCTAAACTAATTATGATCTTGCATTTGCTGATGCCTGCTCACTCTAACGTTCGACATCCTCCATTAATCATCAATACAAGGAAAATGAATGAAACGTAAAGAAACGAGGGCTGGTAAGCTGCACAGCCATAAAAATCTGAAATGAGTGCAATAATTTAACAAGATTGGGGAAATGTTTTTAGTGAGCACAAAGTCAGGCTAACAATTGCCCTTTTAAACCAAGAACACAATTTCATTTGTAGAGCAGGTTGTGGTACTTTAAAGTGATACAATAAAATCAAGATTGTCATCAAGATAATCCCTCTCTCACCCCCATACATCACCCCCTATTTTGTCTCTTAAATCAGATGCAGTAGTATATGACATTTTTCTCAATGTAGCTAAGGGGAGAACTAGATGGTAGTTGATGTCCTTCAGCAAACATCTAACTAGCTGTGCCCTGGAAAGGTGAGCTCGTCTACAAGTACATTGAAGGTCCTAATTCCTTTCTGTGGCTGGATATCCTCGACCAGTTTCACCTGGCTGCAGAAATATTTTCCATCAGAGTACAATAAAAACCTCAGTAGACTAATCCCAATTTGGTCCACTTGGAGGGTGAGATGTTTCCAAGTGGAAATGACTCTATATGGCCAGGATTCAGCTACAACTGCAGAACTGCTTCTTTTTATTCCTACTTCTTGTATGCTGGTCTACAGTTTCTTGGTGTGATGTGTTAACCAAGTGGAGTCTTAATCTGAGTCAGTCTTTCCACTGTTTTATTTCTGTTTGTATTCCCTGAGTTTGGGAAATACCCTCTACAAAGTCATGGAAGACTATTAAAATATAGAGAGAGCAGTTTAGTTTGTATGCTGCATTTCTACACACCTGAAGGGGGACAGAAGGTAAAGTTACACAGAAATTTTCATTAAATGCAGTGGAGCTATTAAATGCAGTATATCTATGAAACATTGACAAAAGCAATTAATTTTTTCTCTCTTTTCTAAAGTAAGATCTGATTGAAACTGGATATTAGTTGCAGTGAAATCATACAATGACTACAGCTGACAGAAACCTACAAAATACATAGCAGTGGCTGTTTGTATTGAAATTTGATACCTCTGCTTATTCACTACTTACAAATATTTATCTGTTTAAAATTTCAAGTAGTCCAGCTAAACAACCTTCCCTAAATTTAATGCAAAATTTGTAAATTCCTCTTTTGTGCTGTTCTGTGCTGTACCTTATCTTTCTTTACCTTCTCTTATTTCTGTACTATTTAAGAATCATACAGGATAATCAAAATTGATTATTTCAGTATTAAAGTGTTTCAACATAGTTTACATATACTAATAAATGAATAACTGAAACACCTCTGGAAAAACTTAAATGCTGCTACTTCGTTGAGCATTTTGGTTGCAAAATAGCTATTTATAGTGGGGACACACAGCTTTAGAATGGATTTCCTGCCACAAAACAGGACTATGGCAGAATTGGACTAAAGATTCTTGACTCTCAGACGCTACTAACCACAGAAAGGACTTGCCTGTCAAAATACACCTCAGAAATTTTTGTCTGCAATAAAAAAAGTGGAGGGTTTTTTTAAAAGCCTTCAATGTGGCAACCCTATTATGTTAAAAAAATAAAATTTCTTAAAAAGAAAAACAACAAAAACCTAGGCCTTTACTTCTCATATACCAGGTTTTCCAAGTTACTGGTCAGCAGAAATGATTTTTTTGTTGTTGTTGTTGTTGCTAAATGTTCATTAGCAATTCTACTGTTAGTGATGGTACTTCTGCATGGCTCCGTTTGGCTTTGCATACTCATCACTTGAACTCGTCAATAATATTGGCCAATACTGCTGCTTTTCTGAGTAGTTTTGCAAAGAAACAGGCACTTGAGCTCAAATCCAGCAAAGCCTGTGCAGCACCTATGGCCCACAGCCCCCATAAAACCCAGCCACGGGCGCAAGCGCTCTGATAAGCACCACCACCATTCTCAAGAAATATGTTAGAGAACTTTTGCTCTCCATCCAATGTGATCCTACCACAGTTAATTTCTTAAATCAGCATAGTAAATGTAGGTCAACATGACTAGTCATGAGAGAGTCTGAGCCACAGATAAAAATGTTTCAGTCTGTGATCAATGCCACTAGCACTGTCTGGAGTTATCAATGAAAATGTCATGTACATCCTTGGAAGAAAAAGCCAAAAGGGTCTAAATAACTAAAACATGTATCTACTAAGTCAGGCTTTAATCATCTGGGGCCTTACAGCCACTACATTACAATCTCAAATCCTGAAGGGGCCAGTGCAGAGAAAAGCCTGTCTCTATTTCCATTCCAGTTCCGAGGTCTGGGCGTTTAATATCACAGTTGTCTCAAATCACATTAGGCTGAAACTTGGCGTATGCTTTTGTCAGCCCAGATGTAACTTTTTTTTTTTTTTTCTTTCTTGGTACTGAAAACTTTATTTAAATCAGTTCAGCTGTTTATAATTTGGAGATTGGCCAAACTGGGGGGTGGGCGGAGAGGAGATTTCAAGTTTTTCAGATAATTTTCTAACAAATCTACAGTCAGAGTAGCTTTGCTCTAGGGAAAGTAAAAGTATGCACACATTTTAGTGTAGTAGTAGCAAAGGAACAAGTGGATTATTATTTTTATGTATCTAAGTTATGAAAATTTGTCTTATTCACTAAATATGTCTTGCAGACCTCTCTATTGACTGTTTTCCCTCAGTAAGAACCATGATGAAAGCATGTAATTGCATAACAACCCTTGATATGCAGAGTATTTACTCACATTTTTTATGGTTTCATATCTTGACCATTTCAAATTGAACAAGTCTGAAACTTGGTATATACAGCATCAAGCCTGAATGCCTAATTTTTTTTTAACTCCTTAGATGATTTTCACTGAAACATGACAATTATTAGTAGTCCTTTCTGCTAAGCAATAAACCAGCAGAGAATATGATAACTAGTGATTCACTCAGGTGTCTTGCCAGGCCCTTCTTCATAAAAACTGCTTTCGATTTTAAAGGATTGACTCTACAGTTCACACGATTCCAAACTTTGTAGCCACGCAGAAGAAGACTTATACTTCACATTATACAAAAATATTTCATAGTATACTCAACTTTCAGGGTATTTTTTAGTGGAAGTTCATGTAGCAAAATATATCCTGCGAGAGCATAGCCAAAAACACTGCTTAGGAACTGTGACTTTTTAGCTAGCTAGACTAAGCAATGGTGCCTGACACTCTGCTAGTGCCAAATACATCCTGTTTTCAAAATTTCTGCCAGAAGATGCTTTTAGAAACTCAAATAGGCTCCACAAGCAGCAGCCAAGGATTTTCTTACATCACCCTCTTTGTTTTGGACACAACAAAACTTGTCTTATTGCTGATTACTTTCACTTCCCCAACACAAAACGATGATATGATGAGGACTGAGTGGATTCTTTACCATCTCTGGCCTCTCTAACGTGCCAGAAACAGAGCACACTGCTAATCATGGCTCCAGAACATGAGGTGCAGTGAAACCCTAAGTGTTGCCCAGGAATAAGCATGTGCCTGACCTACTTGCAACGATGAAGTCGGGGAATACAACCATATATGCCTCACTGAAAAAAGGCAAAACGCCGGCCCTGGATGCTCTCCTGCAACTCGGGAGGTCCAAAAGGAGAGCTCCAGGAAGCTGCAGACATGCTCAGTATGAGCCAGGTGACTTGCTGTGGAGAGCAACAACTGTAAGCAGCTGCTCTCACTGGGCTGCTACCACACAGTACAGAAAAACAGCATAGTGCACTCGTGATTGCATCTACCTTTGTTGTGTTTGGACTGCTGTAATTTTGAAAGAGTTTCTTGTTCCACACCTGCTATGTCATTCCTGCTTTGTTCTCCTTATATCTTGATTATCTTGAGTTTTGGTGAGGTTTAGATTAAAGTTTAAAACCTGGGCAGCAGGACAGCATCTGGATGTTGGAGTAAGCACTACTTTCTTCTGATTAGGATGGGAAAGGCATCCTTCAGACCTCATTTCTTTTTGTTGCAAAGGCACTCAGTAATTTCTGAATGTTTTTAATCAAAACTGCTTTCTCTCTCTACTGTGAAAACAGACACAACTATTTTTCTGTGAAGTTTCACATTTTAAAAAATTAGTTGCTTTTGCTGTAACTGTGTCTAAATTAAAAAGAAAGTCATTGAGGTTTCCTTCCCTTTACAACTTTAACAGCTTTTAGGAATACACTAGACACAGCAAATTTTTGTCCCAGAAGTGAAAAACTGAAACACTAAAAGCAGAGTATTAAAGTAGAAGTTGTTTTCAACCTTAAGTATGAGTTAACAGATGCCTCTACATCAATTTAATGTGCCAAATCCTAACTTTTTATTTAGGACATTTTCAAGAACAATTGCATTAAACAGCTGTATTTGAAAGAGACATAAGAAAGACATTAGGAAAGACAAGGTAAAAAGAAAGTAAAAATGCCAAAAAGCAAAGGCAAAATTACACACTTAATTCATATAGAAAGTTTAGTGGAAATTTTAATGCTGTATCGTGACAGCATCTTTTTATGATATATGCTGTATCATAAACTTTTAATGAGAGGAATCAAGGGGGTTTTAGAGGAAGAAAAAACCCAGACAGTAAATTAAACATTACTGCTAGTGCAGCCTTTCAGAATCCTACCCCTGATCCCTTAGGGAGAGTAAATATTTAAATGTTCATGTAAACTGCAATTATTTTTTTAACAGCAACAAAAATGAAGATGAGTAGTTTTTGTTCCCAGCATTTGAAGCTGTATTTTGTAAGGCTACCTTAGAGACAGCAGCATTCACACAAAAAAACTCCCTAACTCCACCCCAAAAACCAGACAGCAAACTGCAGTCTTTTTGTGTTGTGTCGAGCAAGAATGGTTAAGCAAGATACTAGTTTAGGACGATTTGTACCAAAATAAAACAATGACTGATCAAAATAAGTTACTAAATTAAGAAAAACAGAGCTATGAAACGGAGCCAGTAGATCACTTGCTGGAACTCTTCACTGCCGTCACCTTCTCACCTTTACATCCTGCCTCAAGTTACAGCTGATCCAACCCTTGCCACTGTGCAGGAGGGGACCTGGCTTTGGACACCACTTGAGCCACAGGCAAGGTAAATTCCTTCCACAGGCAGGAATTTACCATCACTTTCATCTTCTGTTAATAGCCATATGCAACTATAGGATCACTTAAATTATCACCATACACTTTACAATGACTTACTAATTTTTCATTCACTTGAGCATTTATCAGTGAAAATCAGGTAGTTCAAATCATATCTCCTTGTCAATCCAGACAGTTACAGAAGGCAATTTCAAGTTTCCCCCTCAAGATCTGCAGCGGCAGAAACATGAAATAATAAAACTTCTGCTGGCAAGATTTCCTTGTCATAGTTAGTGGCAGTTAATTTGTAAACACAGTGTGTTAAAAATGCATGTGATTTATTGACAGGCCAAATACATATACAAAGACTAAACAGATACATATATTTTTAAAATGTGTATTATTATTTATATATTTATTTATTATATGAGGCATTTGCAATGAACAATAAGAAATCTTTTCTGATTAGCTATATGTTAGTCTGGTTTACAAAGAGCTAAATATTTTTATAAAGCAGTTGCCTTCAAATGTCTTTTACTGGATATAATGTATTTTTATGGTCTTAGCCTTCAATTTGCACAAGGTGACCGCCATTAAATCTCTTCCAGTGCCTCAAAGCAGGCAGCACACTATGGTATAGGCTCACTTCTGCTGTATTTTGCCACTGAATATCAACAGCATGACAAAGATTTCCATGGACGCAACCCAAAATTTTATTTTTAAGGTTTTATTAAGACCGATAGCAAACAGCAAAAAGCAACCTGAAAACCTGCATTTCCCGCACAAGAATGATGTCACTTTGCAGCAACTGAAACCTATTCAAGAGGAATAGGAATTCTGCCTCCAATAATTCACTGAGTCAATTACACAGGAAAGTACTGTAATGGGCTGTCCCCCGTCAAACAGCTCACGTACACCACTTCCTTCTCAATTACCAACTTGTCTGCATTGCCATCTGTAAAAACGAACGCATACCTTGTGCTGCCAGTTTCTGCTCTTGCACTTCCATTAGTGGAACTGGCTGCAGCTGCTCAAGAAGAAAGCCCTGATTGTCTTTGTTTCCCCTCCATGTAGGCACCATTTTTCTCCTTTCCTTCTCTACATCAGCTCAAGGTAACGCATTATTTTTGTTGAGGTGTGCTCGCCACTCTTTAAACTAAAGTCTACCTAAATCTGAGTCCTGTTATCTTTTCACAGTTTATCTAACACAGTAAAAAGATGCTGGCAGCATCTCTCAGCATCTTCATGGAGTTAGTCTTGCAACAGGTTTTATCAATCCTTTTTAAGTACTGCTGTAAAAATTCCCAAGTTGCTGCATAAGCGACTTCACACTTTTCTAAATCAGCTTGACCACTCAGGCAATTTTAAAACATTATTTATGTGCATCACTCAAAAATAAGATTACAAAAGAAGTCTAATTTAGGAATAATAATATTATTATCTGCAAAAAATTGTTAAGTAGACACATTTGTGTACCTAAACAGGACAGAGGGAGCCTGGTTTGGGGACTATGATCCTGGCCCCAGAACCTTTCTCTGCTTGCACTTTGCTGCAACAGATTCATGCAGCAGCTCTGACGCTGAACGGCTGCTTGAAACCCCAGTGCCTGCACAGAGCCACCACTGCTCCTTCCCAAACACCATGTGCTTCCAAACAAACTCAGCTTTTCTTAGGGAACAAAACTAAGTTGCTATGAGTCTCTTGCATTTTAGTTTCAAATTAGAAACACGATATAAAATGGTCTAAAATGTACAAAATTAGGCTGCTTTTCTGATCAGAAACTGGCTAAAAGTAGTATCTTCAGAACTAAGCATGCTGAAAGTGACATCGAGAAAATTGGAAATGCGTCAGACTTTTACTTCTTGGCACAAAGCAAAACTACCAAACCTTTGCTGTCTCAAACGGGGAATCTAAATCAATAGTCAGACTTTGCTATAAACTGACTGACTTTCTGAGATAGATTCATTTACGACGGTGCCTAAACATGGAATTAGGTGCTTAAATTTAGTGATCAATACCAGAGGATTTATGTTCAAGAAGGCACCCCTTGTACCCCTTCTTTCATGAAGTAATCTCACTCATTAAATGAACAGACAAAACTGGAGCAGAGCTCTGTCCGTATTTCCTTTAACACCCCGGCTCCGACATGGCAGAAGCAGCAGACTGCTTTTGCAGATCTCAGCTACGAGCCAGTATGTAACTCTACATGTGATAGTAATTGAGGGTCCCAATCCCACAAGTGCTCTGCTGCAAGCGTGAGCACAAAGCTGCTGGAGTTCTCAGCTTCTGGCATCTGTTCCCACTTCCACAGAAATCAGATGGGCAAAATTAAGTTTTGAGGAAAAAAAAAATCACAGACATTTAAAAAACATTCCCTGACCTTATTAAAGCCCACGTGATCTGTATTTATACAGAAAATAGCTCAGAAAGCCAGCATCTGAGAAGAGGAACTCTCATTTGTAGATTTTGGCTGAGGGCTGCCAAAATCAGCAGGGGAAAGGCTCCTCAGGGGTAAAAATTTCAAAAGCCATTAAGAGTCTTAGAAGCCTCAGTCCCACTGACTTTTGATCACATACATCCTTCCAAATTTGCACCCCAAATCTGGAAACTACACTGTAAGAATAACTTTGAATTCAAAGTTACAAAATTAGGATCTGAAGTTTTCATCGAAGTCTTCAAGACTCAGAGAGGAAATGTCAATTAGGTGTCTACTCCTTGGTGAAAATCAGTGAGGTAAAATTTACCTGTTACTTGTACTTTAAAAAAATTCCCCTTAGGACCATTAATTTTATTTAAAGAAAAAATGTAACGAGAAAATGTTTCACATGGGCAGCTATAGCTCACATACTTATACTTGTTCAGGAACTGTAATAACTATAATTTGAGTCTCATGCAGTCCCTGTGAGAAAGCTGTTCCTCATGTAGGATACAAAGCAGACTATGTCCACCTTTTATTTTCAATACACTTAGGATTGCAGTCTTATTGCAGACCTTGTTACGTGCCGTTGCTAGAATGATTTCCATTCAGAAAAATCAACATTTGCCAACCCATACCACACAATTACCATAGTTATTTCCTATTGTGAGCTTAGGGAGAAACTGTGGTATCCCAGACACCACGGTGTGGTAAATATTGAAAATTAGTGGCCTTTTTATAATGGACATTTTCATCTAATCCAATCCATTCCAAACACTTCCAGATAAAAAGACAATATGCCAGAGTCTGTGTCTAAGTGGTTGGTTCTAACATAATCATCTTATTCCATCCTGTGATCACAGTTTCAGCAAAAACACTTGATGGCTTCCTTTCTGATAGCTTTAGGAACTAAAAATGGACTAGAGCTGTGATCAACTCCAACACCTACCTAAGGAAGTAACTCCTGATAGAGAAAAGAGGAGGGAAAAAAAAAACCAATACCACCTCTGTATTTTTTAAAAGCTAGCCCATCTAAAATTGCCTAGAGCCTCCCAGGTTGCACTGGGCAAAGCAGTGCCAGCAGGTCAAGGGAGGCAATCCTTCATTCTGCTCAGCCCTGGTGAGGCCACACCTGGAGCACTGTGTCCAGCTCTGGGCTCCCCAGTACAAGAAATACCTGGGTGTATTAGAGAGAGTCCAGTCAAGTGCCACAAAGATGATTAAAGGACACAGTCCTCTATCATACAAGGAGAGCCTGAGAGAGAGCTGTGACTGTGCAACCTAAAGGAGAAGGCTCAGGGGGATCTTATCAGTATGTACCTGATGGGGGAAGGAAAAGACAGAGCCATGCTCTTCTCAGTGGTGCTCCGTGGGAGGACAAGAGGCAAAGGCACAAACTGAAATACAGGAAATTTCATGTGAACATAATGGAAAATCTTTGTTACTGTGAGGGTTGTTGAACACAGTAGCAGGTTGCCCTGAGAGGCTGTGGAGCGTCTGTCCTTGGAGAAACTCCAAACTGACAGGACACAGAGCTTAGCACCATGTGCTGGCTGATCTGGGCAGTGGGGTTGGATTAGATTTACCTCCAGGCTGCCTCCCAGCCTCAACTATTCTGTGAAGCTTTCTTCAGTGAGAGGCTCTAAATTGCTTAGATTAGAACTCTTCTGTTCTAATAATTTCTATTCATTTTAGCCTTAACTGCTATTCATTTGCGTTGCAACAGAAAGCATTTCAAATTTTAAGGCTATTAAAGTATTTATTACAACAGACCACACAAAATTTTATAGATTACAATCTACACAGCTATTAAAAATGGAGAAACCTACTTTCAAATTCCACTGTAAATAATTTTAGAATGTTTACAATGAACATTGAAAAATTTCTAAAGTAGTTTTTACAAAAATATTTCAGTGCTTGCTCTTTCCTATCAAGATCCTAATGTCTACTTGCAAATGAGACTCAACATACGGTGTTATATAGCTTTCTTTAAAAAATACCATTAAGATGAGAAGAAGAGAACAACTGTTCTACATTTTAGAGACATTTCTCCTTAAATAGTGTTTATGTACTGCAAGCATCCCTTCCATAAACAAACCAGGTCTTTGGAACAAGTGAACACAATCTCTGAAGAATCTTTACCAGCTTCTATTTCTGGTACATGATGCATTGTGAATTTTAGGCCAACATGGGCATATGGTATCCTAGTTTGATAGGAAAAATTTCATGGAATTCAAGACAGAGCCACAGCACAATGACTAGAGAGACCTTAAAATCTTAGGTCACTGTGATACAACACAGGGTTAAAAAAAAAAAAAAAAAAGAAAGAAAAAAACAGAAAAACAAGTATTTCCTGATACAATACTAGAGGCAGTAAAGGCATGTAAAAGCACAAGAAAAAAGTAAAGTCATAAGGAATACTCTGAATCCCCTGTTAATCAAGCTTAACCTCATCAACCAAACTGCCTGAACTTCTTTTTTTCTTCCTTTAGGAGAATCAACCCATTAGGAAATAATAAAAATAAAATCCAAACCAAATACCAGACAATATTTATCTTAGGAACATTCATGAAGGATTTGGGGCTCTTCTGCCTTTGCAGCCCTAGCTGGTATGCCCTCTCCTCTTTCTCTGCTCATTCACATCTGCCCAGAGAGAATACTGTCATTACTGCACAGCAGTGCTTCCAGCAGACCTAGTCTAATTTTTCTCTTGCTGTTAAGAAAGTGGCTCTTAAATTGCTTAAGACACCAGCTCCAAAATCTGTATTGTCGGAATCAGACTGCATTTCACCAAAGGAATTGTTTCTAATGCAAGTGACAAGGGACAGCTTACTGCTGGGGGCAGTCATTCTCTGAAATGGCACAAGCCTGACAAGAGCAGTAAGAGAGAAACACATAACTTAGCGGGGTTTTCCATCAGGAGCTCTGCGTGCCGAGGACAAAATGTACCCACCCTGTCACATACTCAGGCGTTGGTTCAGAGCGCTGCGAAGGACTGAAAAACGGCTTTCAAGAAATCAGGCACCGCCTGCAGGAGAGGCATGGTGAAAACTGTCCTGCCAGCCCACAGCTACCTTATTTTTCACATCCTTTGGAGTCTTCTTAAATGAAGCTGACTGTGCAGAAATGCCTTGTAAAACAAGCCCTCTCCTTCCTTTCTGAAGTGGCATCAGCGTAACAGCTCTGCAGCCCCGCTCCCAAGCGGCTGCGGCTGATCCATGTGTAACTGCGAGGCAAAAACCACAGCGCTGCCTGTACGTGTTCATGCGCTCGTGCACGTCTTGGACACGGACTCAAAGAAGGGCTGACTGGTCCCATTCTACTACTCAATTTATCAGACTTTAGATAGAAAACATCACAGAACAGTTTCCTTTTTACCTTCCACCTGCCAGTATCAAAATTCATCTGATTTTGAAACCAGCCTGCAGAAGGCCCACATATACAAATCTGAAATAAAAAGAAACCTGTAAATTTAGACATGCTGTATGAAATCATAGCTGCTACTTGTGAAAAGTCTACACTCAAAGCCATTTCTGTCTTACTTGACAGAACAAAAACTCTGACATTCCTAAGAATTCACTTTTCAATTTAATACAGGTTTTACTTTAACAGTGAATGTCAAATTGTTTTCACTCCATTTCTATATCTTTATCACCTACTGGAATCTTTAGAAGCGAGAAGGAAAACTACGTACACAGAAAGGAGCACATTTATAATTACATGCCTTTTTTCTACGAGAAAAATATAACCTTCCATTTCATCAGCATCTTTGCCAAAAGCCCTTTCAGGAACTGAAAAGAGAAGGGCCTTTTTTTCCTACATATATTTTATAGGAAACATTTTTTGGTTCTGTGTCATGCACTAGGATTTCACACCTTAGTGGCTGGTCATATGGAAATGGACAGGACTGGAAACTTCATGGCTGTGAAACCCTGATAGTAAAATCAGCAGGAAGATGAGGAAGGTGTGGGGAACACTGAATGATTCATGCAGGAACAACCTCGGGATCCTTTGAGGAGATTTTGAGATGGCTGCCAGCGCTACCTGACTATGACCAGCATCCTGCACCCTCTAAAGCAGGCTGTAAATCCGAGCACGATACAGAGAAAGTACTGCTCTTTTAAATAATGCCCACACATGTAAGTGGATGTGACATGTATGGATTTTTATATGGAAAGATCTTTCCAAAATCAGGGTGCAATTACCAATGAGTTATACCTCCCAGAAATAATTCCTAGCATATAAATACCAGGCCCTGTTTCCTTTATTAATAACAGTCTGAGTTAATGAGGGAACAGCTTCCAGAAGTTACTATAAGCAGTGCAAAGCTAAGCAACTTAGCCACAACATTCAACAAATCAGTGCTTTGCAACTGATTCTTCCATTGCCAAATCAAAGAAAAATCCTCTCCTACTTCATAGGCAGTTAGCCTATCGCATACAGTACAAGGAAAACAGAAGACAGCAGAAAATCTACATAGTTAGCCCTGACTTGCTTCCAGTCTGTTTTCAACACAGAAGAAGAAAAGAGAAAGATTAAAAACTGACTGCATTGACTTTGCTTTTGCTATGGTAAGGATAATTCTTGGCTGATTTTACTACGGCCTTGCCACCTTTGGAGCCCTGGCACATGTATGGCAAAACCTGAGCAGACATGGGAGACTAATCTTGAAGATAACCTGCATAATGTTACATTTTGGAAATTACAGTCCTGAAGCACAGACTGCCTGCACAGCCAGGGCTGTGATTTCTCCTAGGTTTCAGTTGATTAATGGCCTCGTAATGGAATACAAGTTTCCTACAGAATGTTGTAATCTCCCTACAAATTTGGTCTTGTCTGCTATTTACTGGCAGGTTATAGGAGCAGGAGAGATCAGTGCTGCTCAAAGAACTGGTTGCAGTCTCAGGAACACAGGGGAAGGGGCAGGAAGCAGCTGGGCAGGACTGTGCCATCAGTTGCTGGGACCAGAGGGTCCTGTGAGGGCTCTGAAAGGGTGCTGCTCCCATGGCAGGGACAACAGAAACACTGGGAAACCACACTATGGGCAACACAACAACTGGAATGGGCTATTTTAAAGATGTGCCAGCCTTAAAAATGCTTAATTCCAGCCTTCATTTTGAAGTGTTCCTGTGGGATGTATTTGCACACACAAACACATGACATCAATAAGCCAAGCAACTCACGACTTTATGGCTCATTTTTGAATCCAGTGCAGTCTGTGGATCATGAGTCACACAGCCTGTTCTTACACAAAAGGCCAAACAGCTACAGAGAGCAGAGTGAGAATGAAATTCCTCCATTTTTAACAATGGTTACTCACAGAAAGCAAGATGGTGATCCCCTTGTTTATCACAGCACCACATAAGATTACACAGTTATTTAAGCAGCAAAGTTGCACCAAAAAAAAAGAGAAAAAAAATGTCAACGTGTAACTTCAGAAGACATCACTATGTTTATTAGTAAAGCAATAAGAAATCTAGCACTCACCTAGTAAAGACTGCTAGCCACTACCTCTTCTGAGTTTATTCATTAAACACTGCTATCCTGGACAGAGTAAATAACTGCCAGGAAATCTACGGCTCATAGTTCAATATTCTGGTGTTTTAAAAACACACAACCCTTTTCATGCATGGATATCTCTTAATGTGCCTGCTGGAGATTCTGTGCAAAGCACACACTTGCAAGAGGGAATGTTAGATGAAGCTTGAGTTATGCTCTTAAGTTCTAACAGATTTTAGTAATAAGTCTGATCAACTAGCGCATTCCAGACTTTATTGCACATCTTTCTTTTACCATTTCTCCCATACACCAACTAGTTAATAAGAGAATAGGAAGAAAATGTGTGTGCAATGGACAGAAAGCATTCCAATAAGCCACAGAAATGGACAAATAATATAATAGCTGGGAATATCAAGCAAAGATGTTAACATTAACTAGGTTTACTTTTCACACTATTTAAATACAAAAAATTATAGTAAGAAGTTTCTTTATTTTAGCCTCAGCCAATTTTGGGCCACACTGCATGTTAAATAAACTATTATTTAATCAAATACAGGCATATTAGTCTCACTCCTGCTGACAACTTCAATTAGAATATTTTTGCTTCATACAAAAAAAAAAGAAAAAAGAAAAAGCTCATGATCTTTAAACTACTATGGCTTCTGCACAACATCTGGTTACAATTTTTTATATATTCAACCATCAAACTTCTATCTGCACAAAACAGTTTACTCAAGATTTGTTTTAATTATCTTTCATTTCAAGCTTCATATGGCTTTGAAAAGAGGGTGAAAAGATCGCTTATGATGCAGACAGATGCAAACTGAAAAGGACTATACATTGAAAGATGATTTCGAAACAGTTTTTAAAAATGAAAAATTCTTTCTATCATTACCAGGAAACAAGTGCTATTTTAACTGTTTCATTACACAGTATCTCTTTGCTTGTTCATTAACGATTTTAATGGGTTTTAGCTGGATTCTAGGATTAAGACAACCCTTTTTAGGCAACCCTTTTTAGCACTTTCAGTGGAGCCATACAAGTCACAAATATGTATTTTCTCTTTTTCTAGCTGATGCAACAGTGGAAACACTGTATTTCTAAAAGTGGTAGTTTAAAACAGAATCCATAGCAAAAAAAAAATCATCTGAATGTGATAAAGTGTAAGAACGAATTTTACAACAGCACAGAAAAGCTTTGCTCATACAAAAAAGAAAAAAAAAAAAGCTGCAATGCATTTTAAGCATGGGAGAAATCTAATTTATTTTCATGAGCCTGTTCACCTGTGTAAAGTTAAGCATATCCACAAGCTTTTCCAAGATTGGACCTAAGACAAAAATCAGGAAAATACCAGAGGTTCTGTTTTTATTAAATGTTAGGGCCTCAGGCAGCAAAAAGGACATAACTATATTTTTCTTAAACAAGTATAGGGGTGCTACATCAAATCAATGACTCATCGCTACAGACAGAAACTGTCTTGTTGTGGTGGAATCACTGTAAATGGTGTAGGATATGAAACTTCTCATTCATTTACTTGCATTACATATATGGATTCGTGAAAAAGCATTATGGAAAGCTGTTATTTATTTTATGAGATAACTGCTTTCAAATCCAGTAAATGAAACATCTTTTTCCTGTTTTTTAATCAGTCAGCACCCATAATTCCATGATAGTATATTCAAAGAAACTTCAGAGTTTTTCTCCTAGAGATTTCTTCTGATGCCATGCATGGATTAGACATGGAAGGTCATATTTTATTTTTTCCTCCTCTTAAAGATGCTCCAAAGAAGCCAGTAGAAGACATAGCCTCAAAAACACAGCTTATAACCATGATAAACTTATAAACAGTTATGTTTTACTGACTCCAGTTCTCAGACAGAAACTCTCTTAAGTTTGGTACTGGAGCAATACACACAGTCTTTTTAGAATTTATTTTTAATGAGGAAACTTCATTTGAGTACTAAAGAGGACCAGAAAAGACAATTTTGTTTTGGTTCTGTGAGAAATTCTGGAATTAAACCCATGACAGAGTAATGTTTTTAAGTGGGTGACCACCAGTGACCAAAGCATATACCATACATGCATGAATGAAAAAAAGCACCAACCCTTCTCAATCCATGGCCAACTATACCAAAAGGAGTCTAATCTGTGGAGCCTACTTCAATTAGTCAGGAGGACCTCTGAGCAGGCTACCTCACTGAACTCCAGGCACTGGGACTGCAAGAACTGCTGAAACACCTCCCCTCTTAGGGGCAATATTTGACATTTTGCTTTGTAACCAGAAACAGGAAAACACAGAAAAATGCAGAACTCTAAGAACATGAACATCCCTGATAAAAATAAATCACTATTTTTCACAAAGCCTTGGTTGGCACAGAGGATGATGACAGAGATGAAGAAGCTGTATTTTATTGAACAGTTTTGCAGTCTCAGGCTCAAAATCCTGCAGCTACCTAAAACACATGACTGATTCTCTGCCTTACAGATGCCACCTCAACCTCTCAGCAAAACTTCTTCATGTGGATTAAAGGGAGGAAAGACGAATTGTCACTGACCTCACAGACACAGCCTCTGTACACTGGGCTTCAGTATTCCCTGCCACCTCTTATTTTGGGTATGAAGAACAGGATTGCAACTCAGAATAAGAGGAAGCCAGTGGTAAAACCATGTGCACCTCCTGCACACAATCCCCGCCAACACTCCCAGGGTACCTTTGGAGCATGGTGGGAATTCAGACACGCGATTTTGATTAATGTTAATGCAAGTCGTGTGGCCAAATCCCTGTACACTACTTTGAGAGCTTATTCTAAAATTGAAATATAATTAAGGTTGCAACACAAACCAAATAAGGCAGGGAAATGACACTTCATTAGTAACCTATTGGGTGCAAGCACCATAGGTAACCTGTTGCCTCAGTACTATAATAAAATGTTTAAAGTGTTTATATACCGCCACTCTGAGCTGCTTATGAAAATATGGTAAAGACAGCCAGACACAATTTAAAAAAAAAACAGTGAGCTTCTGCAACTATATAAATTACTTCTATAGATTATTTAGTTGTGGTACTGGATCTCAAGATTTTGCATACTCTTTCTAGTGACACTTGGAGACCGGCACATTTGTTCTGTTTGTAAATTTACACTTAAGACCAGCCATGCGTAATACAACTGTCTGTCAATAGAGGAGCTGAAGAGCTGAAGGGAGTAGGATTGCATATGAGGAGTCTGCTTAGCCAAGCTCATAGATAACAGATAAAGGATCTAAAGATTGTTTTCAGTTTTCCCCGTTGCACATATCTGTATTCCAGATCCTTATAATTGCGAATACCAAATTTGAACTCTAGAGTGAGAAAGGGTGCCATGCACAGTCCTTTGCCCCTAGCACTGCTTTTGCAGATGCCTAAAGTGGCATTTCTGTGGTCACTCTCTTATTCTTGCTCTGCAATAAACTTCCAAGTCAGTTTTGGCAGCCAATTGGTTTGGGTCTTTTGGTTTTCAGGTTCCTTTTGTTTGCTGTTATTATTATTACTATTATTATTATAATTATCATTACTAATATAGCAATAATGCTATTATTCCTGTGCACTGTGGGCTAAGGTTTTTTGTCTTTCTCTATCACACAAAAGCCAGTAGAAAAAGGAGTTCTCTGAACTCTCTCATGGAGGCAACAGTAACCTTTTTACTAAAGCTCAGTAGAAGATATCAAATAAACTAATGACTACAAATCATAATCTGCAACAACCTCCTTTCACAGTCTTTCCAGTGCAGAAAGAATGGTGTGGTTTTGTGTGTGTATGTGTGCATGAACAAGGCAAGGGAAAGAGAGGAAGTGACAACTGATAGCAGCAATATTCTGCTGTGCTTTAGAGAACACAGAGATCTCACAGCAGCAAGCAGACAATGGTTTTGAGACCAAGCAACTTCCCTTATTATTACTGAAAGCAAATTAAATTAAAGACACAAAATACAATTCAGTCCTTCATGTAAGATTTAGGATTATTATTATAAACCTCAAGCATTTTGTGCTGGCATTCTGGACATGTGTAATGTTGTTGGTATCACCAAATTCAAAGCTTTTAACATACGTACTACAAAACAAAATCTGAGAAAAAGAACTGCTACTTAATGGAAAAATATTAGGGCAGTAAATGTTAATCTCTATTACACATCTATTCATTATACTCCTTGCCATACTTTTAGCAAGTTCAGAAGAGAGGACTACTAAGACAAATTTGACTTGAAGTCTGTAATATTACTTTATAGGCACTCAGGTAGACTCACATAAAATGTCCAAGTAAAATGATCTAAATTACAATGAATATTTTTTTTCCTTTAAAAACTCATTGAGTGTGTCTTATATAGATAGGCTTTTCTAAAACATTATGGTCTCTTTAAAAATGGATTAGAGGTACATTGTCTTTTGACATAGTGAAAGAAGCAGGAGTGTGTAGACAGCTCAGAGGATGTAATTTTTTCTCTCTAACATAAAAAGATGTGTGAAGTTACTATGGCTCTTCAAAAAGGCCTAGTAATTGAGCCTGGTTATGGTCTCATTAATGTGCAAGTTTCATTTATCACCTTCTTTCTTTGAGGATTATTTGCATTGATTCATCAAGACTTGTGACACATGGTTTTCATTTGCTCTATTCAGTGCTTCTTTTAAAATCAGTTTGTACTAGATTGTAAGAAAAAGTCTGAAAGTAAATCACACTAGCCTCCTGAAAACAGAAATGAAAAAAAAATCAGCTTTTTTTTTTTTTTAAATTACTATTAAACGCACTTTTATTCTCTTTTTATGCTCTCTACATGTTTTTCTTTCAAGTATGTTTAATAACATGTTTGCTGGAGTTAGTAATAACATAAAAAGAACAAACAAAACAATGTACACTGAACAGGGGAGATGTTGTTGTCTAGTAAGCCCACTATCACAAAAAGCAATTGATTTTACTTCATGTAAATGCAAGAGACAAGAATAAAACAGGCAAGGTCTTTTCCTGCTGATCTACAATAACCATGATAAGTTGTACAGTTTTATAATGAGATGTCCTCATACAAATTTCTTTCTGCCTTCTTTCTTTACTTTGCTTTTCTAAAATATGTATCACTTCAAGTATTTCCATTCTGTGTGTCACTGGCAAATGCCAAAAATAGAGAAAGAGAGATCTGATAAAGATAAAGCATGACAAAAGTTTCACGGATAATTGCCTTCACATATCCAGTTCAGCTCTCATCTCTCCTAATTAGCCTCATTACCATACCTTAAGACAGACCAGCAGTCACTCAAACTCCCTGTTTTTAATGTCAAAACTATTGCTGACAGGCAAATGGACAACACATGCACTGAGTGAGTCTATTCTAGACTTCTTTTACAAGACTAGCCTGCAGCAAAAAATACTAAACAATAGGTCTTCTCTAAATGTATAATGAAAGTATACATACAGTGTGTGAATACTCAATAAATTATTGTTCTATTCATTGCTCCATCATCTCTTAAAATGAGGACAATAAAAAAAGAAAAATCATTCTCCAGAATATCAGAGATCAAACCATTGCAGTATTTCACTATTGCTGATACCGACTTTTAGAACAGCCTTGCCACAGTGACTGAAAAAAAAAATCACTTGAGTTCAGTACAGTTTGACTGTGTCGGTACAGTACTGCTTTCAGCATACCCACGCTATCTCAGGAAGCTTTTTTGTTTTTACAAATCATGTTAAAATGAAAAAGCTTCATCCCATTGCTCATATTCATTTAAAATTAGCTCATAAAAAGTATCCACAAATAGTTCACAGGGGCGCTAGAAATATTGTAATATTAAACTCCACTGACTATCAAAACATTAAACTGTATAATGGGAAGGCATTGAAATCCTTCACAATGTCCATTTCTTTTTCATTGTTGTTTTAGTCCCACATTACATTATGTATGGAGTTTACATACATGGTACTTTGTTTTCATTTTCTCTATTTCTCTATAAATATCTTTCTGTCTAACATCTAATAATTTTTATATGTTTTTGTACTACAACCTCCTGGTAAAAGGTGCCATTTTTTAGTTACTTGTCGTATTTTCATGTTCACAGTACCATTAATAAAATAAAAATACTGTTTTATAATTTTCTTAACAGAAATTTAACACTTGCACTATCACTTATTTAAGAACTGGACATTACACATTTACTGGCCTCTTTCCTCCTCAGCTCCTCAGACACAATCCTCTTTGTGAATTTTTTTTTTTTTTACAGTTGTAAGACAATCTCTACAGCAAAAAAACCCAAAACAACAAAACCCACCAAAAAACAACAAAGCAAAACAAAACAAAAAACCCCCAGTGAAATGGACTTTCTGCACTTTGCATTTTGGGAAAACTAACAGTCCATTCAGCATGACTGAAAAATACCCTGAAGGCTAATATTTACTAAGCATGGCACACACACAGGAGCCTTGTTAAAAATCCACAACAAATCTCTCATTGCAAACAAATCCAGAGGCTTGAGAGCTGCTGCAACTGTCGGGGTAATGCTGATCCTGACAGCAGAAAGCTGCTTTTTACCAGGCTAACAGCTAGCTAGATGTCTGCTGGCGTCTCACCAAGATTTCACTATTTCAATTTCTTCTCTTCAGGATTTATTAGGTGATGAATATACAGCAATCTATGAAAGGGCTGAACAGCATCAAAAGAAGGTAAGGCTGACACATCCGGGCACTCGTTACTCGAACAACGCCGGTGACCAAGGACTGCAACTACTTCATGCAAATAGTCAAAAAAAAGCCAGCTGAAATTAAACTCTAGGCTGGAGTCAGACACTGTGAGGGAAAGAAATGGGTCAAAAAAGGGCTTCCAAATAACAGGAAATACTTTCAGCTTCACACGTAACGCTTCAAAATGGACTTTTTTTTTCCTTTTCTTTCAGAGATGTCAGTGTAGAAAAAAATGAA